>NC_136506.1:104067912-104090412 GCF_053919585.1 Euprymna scolopes
TCACGATGAAAATTTTTACGGAATTTCAAATTTGATATTTCGAAATTTGGAGAAGCAATGCCAAAATAAGAGTTTGTATCATCCGCTCATTGTAAAGTGAAGGTATGATTAATTATGTCGGATAACCGTTATTCAAATATAACATAAAAAAATATGTATGCTCAAATATAGCATGAAAAACTTTTCTTTTCTGCGATCATCATCTTCAAGACTCTTGTCGCCGCCACGAAATTTCTAAAACCACCATTATGCTGTGCGTTCAGTAATGGTTCCTGGGCCAAACATACTGAAAAGAAGACAATTGTTTTAAAACAACCGTAATTTAAACGATGGATAGAGCGAAAAACAATCTTTAACATGAAAAATATACACACATATACATATCGTACATATATACATATAAATATATACATACATATATATATGTATATATGTACGATATATGTATACATATATACATATATAAATATTATATATATATATATATATGTACGATATATGTATACATATATACATATATAAATATTATATATATGTATATATGTACGATATATGTATACATATATACACATATAAATATTATATATATATATGTACGATATATGTATACATATATACATCTATAAATATTATATGAATATATATATTATATATATATATATATATGTATGTATATATATATACACACACTCTCTCACACACACACATATGTTTTATTTTTTTATTACCGTTTTATCTGTTTGGTTACATATGTTTCGGATGTTGGACCATGTTTACGATCCAACAGCCTCGTCAGACCTTACAGAAATGGTTTTTAGTATTTGGAAGAAGTGTTTTAGAAGAAATGCGAGAAAAAGGGGGTAGGAGATAATACGGAGGGAGGGAGACGAGTATCGACAATATATCAGTTTTGAAGGTTAAAATACATTAGATTGTATTGTGCATGTGGGGGTAGCAGATTCAGGTAGGTGTGGGTGGAGACATATGGATATAGGGAGGGGAGGTGGAGAGAGGACGGTAAAGAAAAAAGAGAGGGGCTTAAGGAGAGGAGGGGAGGAATTTCAATTTTTTGGTTTTAAATTTTGACTGCTTTTTACTTTTCAGCCATGTATATGAAGTAGATGAGAGAAAGAGAGGGAGAGAGAGAAAGGGTTTTGTAGGTGTCATGTGTTGGACAAGTACAAGGTTCCATTTAAAATTTTTGTAGTCACTATAGGTCGACTTGTTCATTTCAGTTGACAATGAGTTGTTTTTAGGTAGTTAAGGATTAATACATACGCTAACGCACGCGCAAATACGCATACATACACCTACATATGTACATTTCTACACATCCATGTACAGAAACATACGCACATACACATATATATATATATAAACAATGTATATGCAGACATACCTGCATCTATATGTAGACATACACGCACACACACACAAGTCCTATACACATATACATACTCACATATATGCATAGACACATATATACATATACACATGCACACATACACACATATACATATACATTGAGATATAGATCTCCAGTAAGACGTAGATGTACATACGCATACATGTATTGAAAATTGAAACTCCTCCCCTCCTCTTCTCCCCCCTCTCTTTTTTCATTACCATCCTCTCTCCACCTCTCCCTCCCTATATCCATATATCTCCACCCACGCCTACCTGAATCTGCTACCCCCACACACAATACAATCTAATTTATTTTAACTTTCAAAACTGAAATATTGTCGATACCCGTCTCCCTCCTCCTTATTATCTCCTACCCTCCTTTTTTCTCTTATTTCTTCTAAAACATTTCTTCCTTATACTAACAACCATTTCTGTAAGGTCTTGCGAGGCTGTTGGATCGTAAACATGGTCCAACATCCAAAACATATGTAACCAAACAGATAAAACGGTGATAAAAAATAAAACACATATGTGCTCTGCGATAGTATTGAGCACTCTCTTGAGGTTTTTACTTATTACCAGTTTTACCATTATATATATACATATATATACATATATATATATATATATATATATATATATATATATATATACTAAGCTCAAAATATTGAAGAGGGAAAACCACCTGTGCGAAACATTAGCATGTTCAGTGTTGCGGCCATGTATATTTGTCTACACACACACACACACACACACACACACACACACACACACACACACACACACAAACATATATATATATGTGTGTGTGTGTGTGTGTGTGTGTGTGTGTGTGTGTGTGTGTATGTATATGCATGTATTTATATATAATTATATATAATCATTCTTTGTTCAAAAAAATATTTTACGTCTTTTCTTTCGGTTATTATTACTTATTTTTCGTTTTAAATATTTTAACGTAGTAGCTATATTGTTTGCAGTTCCTATTCATATTTGTTTCTCGTCGAATTGTTCCTCGGTAAAAATAAGGAAATGGGGCATAGAATAAAATATGGACTACAAAATATATAATTGATGTTAGATTTAAAATAATCCTTCTTAAAAATGTATAATGTATTTATACTGATGTAGTTTGATTATATATAGTTATGACTCATGAAAAGGCCATGGAATCCTTAAGAAACGGACTGATTGCAACCAAACAATTCCCAGTTGATGGGCGTATCTTTTATTGTTTATATTTGAACACTAACGAGTACTGAGAAAATTGAAACACATATAAAATGAACTTTATGTCTATTAGTATGGGCCGAAACACTTATTTGCTCTCATAGTCAATGTAGAAATTATTTGACGAACATAATGAGTTTTATTTTCTATAAATTTTATAATTTAAAAGCAGTTAACAAGAGCAAGTATTGAGAGCTCTAGTTTTGTACGATTAAGCTAATGGAAGAAATTTTATATTGTTAAAAATGTATTGTATATATATATATATATATATATATATATATATATAATTATTTTAAACAATAAATAGTTTCTCTTTATTTTTAGTTGTTAATCGATAAAACGAATAACACATTTTTAAAACTTATTTATTTAATAATTGTAATAATTTAATTTTAGTCGGGCGATACAAAACCGATCTAAGAACACTGTCAGACACATAAAGTACATGTGTGTGAAATTTCATAAAAATCAGTCCAACCGTTTAGGAGTCCATCGGGAACGAAATCGCAGAATAGCATCAGTTTAATAGAAAAATTCACAAAATTCAATTATTAATAAATTGAATGCAAAAAAGGAGAGCATATAAAAAAAGTAATTTCATAAAAATCGGCCCAATCGTTAAGGAGTTCATCGGGAACGAACTCGCGGACACACATTTTATGTAATGACCCCATCGACAGTAACGTCGATATTTTTGTTGAATATATAAATTGAAGTGACATTAAATGATAGTACATTTCAGTAAAACTGTGTATAAGAATGTTATAGTCTAAAAAAGAATAGCATCAGTTTCATCGAGAAATTCGCATAATTTAATTATTAATAAGTTGAAGTACATACGGTAAAACAATTCAAGGGATAAGATTTGGTGAACTGTTTCTATATTTCCCCTTTATCCTGGGGAGTTTTTCCAACGATATTAGGACGAAAGTACATAGGCGGATTTAAATTACGGCCGATTGCATGGTTCGAGACAGGATTCTGTAATACAATCACGATCCTCAAAACGTAATGTTAACCTATATAAATAAAACAGTAGATGTACGTGTGTGTCTCTGTCAAAATATTTAACCGATAAACCCTGAAACTGCCGGTCACATAACGATGAAATTAACACTAAATAGTAACCATACACCAAGGATGGTTTATAAAGAGTAAAAGATTTGTTTGGGTGGATGAATAACGCGCACAGACATATATTAGTAAGTGGAACTGCCAAGTATTTATTTCAATTAGTCGACATATTGTTTTTACTTTCGCGCATGCGCAAATTTATTCATAGCTGATTTAATTTTGAAGTTTTCTTATCTATCTGTGGATAACTCAAACGGTAGGGAAAGCGGATAGGGCGCTAAACAGTTTGGTTTCGATTTTAGCTGATGGCACTATAGTTATTGTTATAAAATCATTTGTAATCAGTGCTATATATTAGGTAAAATATATTTAATAGAGGATTGGCTCTGTAATAATAAATACGAAATCTGCATGAATGGAATTAACATATATTTAAGTGTATTTTAGGACCGGGCATAGCTGACAACCCTAACCCTCCCCCACTGCTAGTTTTTTTTTTTTAGTGCTGGAAGAGGAGAAATGCATGAGAATCAATTCGACATTTGATTTACAATCATGTTTTGACTTGTAACTCTTTCAGCGTGTCTCATTGAGTTTTTTATTGTGTGGAGTCATTAAATTGCTATAATTAAATATCGATTAGGCATTATTCAATTTGTTTACCGTCAGAGAAAATATGATTAAAATTTCTACAAGTGTAATCACAAATAAAGCAGCCTATATTAATAATCGAATTGAGATGTATTCTCTCCGCCACCCTCCTTTCTTTTCCTATATATATATATATATATATATATATATATATATATATATATATATATATATATATATATATATATATATAGATAGATAGATAGAGAGAGCGCATAATCATGTTGATACAGTGGTTCTCACCATAGCACCGATGTTAAGCAACGTTGAGCCTGGCTAGTACCAAATGGGTGGAAATTCTAGGCGCTGTATGTGCCTCCGCTCATCTCGGCATTATTTCCAGTCGTCCTATACCTCAACTTGCTACTGGTATGCAACAATGTTGACTCAAGAGAAGCGCGGTTGATGACTGCACAACTCTTGCCACACAAATTTCACGGGCAGGCACGCTTACAGTGGGTATCCATAGTCTGTCAAGACTGAAGGAAGCCTTATATATATATATATATATATATATATATATATATATATATATATATATATATATATATATATATATATATATAGAAGGAGCTGCTAGAAAGGACTTGTCCTGCCTTGATAGAGTTCAAAATAGACTTTGTAGCCTCGTAGGATATGTCCTTTTCTCTTCACTGCAACCTCTATCTTACATAAGAGATGTTGCGAGTTTGTCTCTGATGTATCGTTATTTTCATGGAAAGTGTTCGACTGAGCTTCAATCTATGGCCCCCTCGCCAAACTTTCACAAGAAACACTCGTCTAGCTGAAAACACTATTAATAATTCCCCCCACTCTTTATCTGTGCCTAAACCTAAACGTAGATTCCATGAACGAAGCTTCTTTCTTAGAACTGCACGCCTGTGAAATTGTCTTCCGTTCTCCTGCTTTCCAGCTGACTACAATATGGTTGTCTTCAAGTCTAACGTAAACAAGTTCTTGATGAGCCGTTCCACTAGTTAACAAATTTACCGAATTTCCATAACTAACGATTACTATATTGTCCAATTTCTACTGTACACTCTTTAACCCTTATCCACGAGTGACCTCTTGGCCTTGATAAGTGGTGGTGCCTATGTAAATATATATATATATATTCCTATGAATTGTTTTTGTGTGTGTATTGATATTCATATTAAAAACCCCTTTTTCCTATTTATTTAAAAAGAAAATACAACTTCTTTATATATGGCTCACTGAATTGCATTTATCTTCAAAAGCTCTATCTAATTTTAATATTCTTTATAAATATTCATTTTAATTGATTCCTACACAAAATTCTTTCCATATATATTTATGTATGCGTATAGATTTTTGTTTAAAAAATTTTGCCTACCAAACTCCTCTCTCAGTTTTTGACCTACAGACTTGAAACTTAATATACAGAGTATTCGAACCGATGAGAAACTTTATATTTTGGTTTTAGCCTGGGATAATTGGTGCAAAAGTGTGAAAATTAAAAAAATGAAATTTGCGAAGTGAAGGTCGAAGGATGGCATTACGGATATGCATGCGTGATGTAATAGCTATTAGTTCATGTATTATTTTTTAGCTTTGCAGTAAACATGTTTTTACAGTATTGTTGTTAACGTCAAAGAAAAAAGTAAATCGTAAGCTAAAGGTTTTTACTCTATCGGTAGAAAGGTGTTCTCTTTTCATAAGATAAAGCCACACTGGTCAAAATGAATATTCAAATTAGTTTTAAAAAATGATTAAATAATAATAATTGCAATTTTAAAATTGGTTACAGTTGTTATATTTGGATTGGAGTTAAAATGATAAAAATAATAGAAACATTAAAAACCAAACGGTAAGTTTTAAAAAACAAAAACAAAAAAAACACTAAAGCGTAATTTTTGGGGGTAGGGCTGACAGAAAAGTCTGACAGACTGCCTGCAGCTATATATAAATGAAAGTTGAAAAAAGAGGATAGGAAGTTTATAAGAGAGAGAAGTAGAAAGCGTAAGTGGAAGGAGTGTGGGATTATCTATAAGGATTTAGGTTAGCCTTAAGATTTTAAATTAGGGTTTTAAAGTCAAATCATTTCAAGTTATCCGCTAGATTAAATTCAATAAAATTAATTTATTTTTGTATTTAATAGAAAAAATTATTTAATATAATAATATAATAATATAATATAATAATATAATATAATATAATAAATTCTGTTTGATTTCGGATCGGCATTTTTTCCTTTTCAACAAAAGCATTTATTATTCTCCCGTTTCGACATCACTTAAAAAGTCTCTCGTTGTCACAAATCTATCTAACCTGGTGAGCTTCTCTTTCTTCCGACCGCAGGCTGGATACAGTCGGCCCATTCTCGATTTTTCTTTACACATCCGTCTCTTTCGACCTCGACTTTTTTCTCTTCGACCACGTGGTCTCATTTTTTTCTTTTTCTTCAGACGCCAACTCGCGCACACTTTCTAATTTGCATACGCGTTCAAACGCTGCTCCTGCTGCTAATATAATCGCTTGATATCCATCCTCAACCTGCTGCTCATATTTTCATACGAGCTCATATGTGCTCTGTTGCACTTTCAATAAATTCTTTTTGTCCAGTATATTTCATATTTCTATTGCTGCATTAGTCATAATAATATTTCAAGAACTATTTTTAAATAACTGAACACCTCCTCGGACGAAAATATTCTTTCACTTTAAAAGTTCATACCTACCTGTATATCTATACAAGTGACATTTTCTGTGTGTGTGTGCATGTCCCTGACAAACTACTTTGTCAATTTTCAGTCTACAGACTCGAGATTTGACATAAGGTGTATTGAGATGTGGGGACATTTTTTAATCAGTTTTCGGACAGAAATTTGTCTGCCAAGGGGTCAATGTTCAACGGTTTGATTTTTGAAAACTCTCCAAATTGCTCCGCCAATTATGGGTCTAAATACTTGAAATTTTGGATGTAGGTGACTTGGACATGGATCAGGCATTTTAAATTGAATTGCGCCTAAAACAATCCATGTTAAAGTGTCAAAATTGGGGTCAAAGTTAAAATAAATTCGACCTCTGCGATCTCTACGAAATTACTCAGCTAATTCTTGGTTTAAACATTTGAAATTTTACATAAAGGGTATTCAGACACAGGGCAAGCTTTTTATAGGTTTGTGACCGAATATTTGGCTGCCAAGGGGTCAAACTTCAAATGATTGAATGACGTCGCTTCTGTAAGTCATGTTTAACATTACTTTCGCCACATTCCGCTCTGATATTATCCATTGGGTGCGGCCTCTTTATTCGGGCGATGAGTGGGGGTAGAGCAACAATTTTCTCCACGCGAGGATTATGCCCAAGACTATTTTCTGGTGGCCTATCATTATCTTCATCAAAAGGTGTTTCCGAGTTATATTGTGGGAAGTATCGTCTATTGATACGGACGTTTGTAATTAGTTGGGAAGGATTTTTTCTGCTGCGTGCATATCTCATCACGTGTGTCTCTTTTCTGGATCTATGTAGGTATTCGTGATACGTCTAGTGTCTATGCATATATATACGATAAAGTTCACCATACCTTTCTTCTATTATCTTGGTCTTCTCGCTCGTAGCTGCAAAAGGGGACTGTATGCACAAACTAATAAGTCGGAGGCTTCCTTTAATTAATCAACGCTTTAGTTATTCTTCTACAGATCTGTAGATCTTCCATATCTTTTTTTGACTTAACTCTTTTTGCGTTTCTTTTTCTGGCGCATTTTTGCGCCAGTCTCGACGTGTATACTCCGTCCTAAATCGGAAATCAGACTGACTTGTACGGGAGACAAAAAATATCTCCTCTCTTTCTTTCATGCTTTCTTTCTTTCTTTTTTCCACGCTCTCTTTCACACGAACCCGAATGACCTATTTTAAATACTATCGTCGACCTAAGCTAGAGAGATTGACATTTGACATACCCCAGCCTAAACACTTGAATTTTTTATACTAATCAATCTTCACGGCAAAATCAAAATTTAAAACATGGCAGCGTAATACGGGATAGGTTACATCTAACCTTGGCCGGTTCACTTATTCGCTTTTTTCTGAAAAACCATTTAGTGGTATCGAATATTATGGGAGCTTCTGGACAAGGTCGCAAATTCTTCGTATGATTAGGGATTCGATCGACCATGACCGAGTGCAGACCGTTGATTCCAGTCACTCAGCTTATTATCAACTTGCTCGTATACTTGCTGCGAGGGATTCTAACTCTACTTGGTACTGTCTCTGGAATCTTGCGGATCAGGGTTGGCCATGGTGTCAACACCTCGTATGCTGACGTCGTAGATGTATATGGCGTTTTTAAAACGCTGTCTATTGGCGTGACGTTTGGCTACCACTGCTTCGTCGAAGAATTTATCTATGCATCGCTCCGGAAACAGTGCTATATTTAACAACTTGACTAACCAACATTTCTGTCCCTTGTCCCAGTTTAGGAAGATTTTAGTTGATAACACATCTATACTTGAACAGACCAATAATAAACGAAAACGTGAAATACTAGAAGCAGTATTAATAAAAATAAAAAAGCCTATTATCAATAACATAATAGTAGTATCATCCTAAAATGAATGTTATTAAAATAATTAACATATGAAAAAAATATATACATTATAAAAAAATATATACGTTATAAAAAATATATATGTTATAAAAAATATATACGTTATAAAAAAATATATACATCAATTGTCCAAAACCGGATAGATTAATCTATCTCTGACGATGAATCTAGAAGGATAAGAAAGTACACAGACTTTCGACAAATATGGTAATTACATCAGCCAGTTCTTCCCAGGAGAGAAGACCGTTATTCGAAAACTGGAAAGAATGAAAAACAGAATGAAAATAAACAAAAAACTTAATAAAATATTCTTAAGAGAAAAAATTAGTTATGATAACCGACCGTAATGATCTAGCGTTTTTTTGTTTTGTTTTTTTAGCTTAGTTTATTTTCGTATATACAAACATGTATAATAGTTTATAATTTGTTGATATTATTTTCATAAGTATGCATACACAAATTAGAATTAATAAATTTACAAATTATTAAATAGAACATTTTGGTAGTAGATTCATAAATTAATTAAAATTGTTAGTACGAATAGTTGGGTTTAATGGCTTTGTTTGATAAGAATTCAATATGGCGTAATGGAAAATAGAAAAGTATTTGCAGCTTCTCTTCCAATGTTCGGATATTAATGAGGTCAAATCACACTTAATTCCTTTTGACGGATTGATTGTTGCTATTTCTTCTGATGAGTTAAGGGCATAACAGATTCACTGATTGATATAATAAGTAAGTGATTGATTTTACGCTACGAAACAGATACTGTCAAGAATTGTGTGAGACAACTGATTTAAAGGAATAAATTATAATATGGTCAACATCATGAACTTTGGAATATAACTTTTTGTCACTTATTCTCTATATTGCTCTGTAATTACATTGAGCTTCTTAAATAAGGATTGATATATATTATAAGAAAATATATTTTTACATATATTGGATATTAAGAGGAGATAGATATATAAATACCCGTTCACATACACCTTTCACGATAAAGCTAGAACCCAGAATTAGATAGAATCGAGCAATTGCATCGACAACGAACAACGCCAGACCCAAAGTGGGTTTCGATGTACTGCATCTCATCAGTGACGTGCTCCGACATAGGCACGGACCCAGGTCGTCGCACTCATGAAGTGTGCAATACTAACGACCTAACCATATGGGTCACGGCGCAATCTATTGGCTATGCCACGATTTTTAAATTCTTAAATTTTTATCAAGTTCTACATTCTACGATGTGACATGCAACTAAGATAGTTACTGCAGGTATGCAGGCGGTAGATATCACATCTACAAACATTAACTGAAATTAGCTTTTTCGTTTGAATAATAAGGATTTCGGCCTCATTCTATCTCCAGGGGAAGATGAAAAGATAGAGACAGCGGACTATATATATATATATATATATATATATATATATATATATATATATATATATATATATATATATATATATATATATACACTACGAGCTGGCAGCAGCGTGTTGCCCGGTCGTAAAATACGTTTATACATGATATTTTAATTTATGCAGATTGCGTATATATAATTATAGACAAAATCCTCTATTGATTATTATATATCACGAGGAATAATTTGTATAGAGCACTAATTTGCAAAACAATTTTTAAAAAAAGATAATAGTAATATCGTTCATTAAATTTCGTCTGTGTTTGTTTACAATATCACGTCAACTGATATTTGAGCTTGACGATTTTTAACATAGTCTTTCTTCTCTTAAAGAAAGACTATGTTAAAGATTAAAAAAAGAAATTAGATTTTCAATATTTATAGGATGAATTTCTGCACAAAATATATCTAAGAACACTGCAAAATGTTTGTTTTGAAATTTGCAAAAGATAGACTCAGCTGCTTCGGAACTTATGGGGAAGTAGCAAACACACAGAGTGACGCTTATATATATATATAGGCACCGCCAAAAATGGCCGCAAAATCAAGTTGTTGTTGTTTTTTAAAACTAAATTACATTTATTAAAATCCATTATTTCTGAGTAACTTTTTTTTTTCCAGAAAGATAAACCCCTGAATTTTATCATATAGAAAACAGAATAATGTAAAACTTTTTCTACTATTTTTAATTCAATTTTAAATGTTAAATTGTCCCAAAAAGTTAACAATTGACATTTTTTGTCTTGCACAAAAAACGTACTTAAATATTAAAAAAAAAAGGGTTCTTGAAATAAGTAATTTATTTATTTATTGTCTAACTAAGATTTATGATGATTTTCTAAGAGAATATGCAAAAATATTATAATATAAGTACCTGAATTTCAAATAATTCCACTTATTCATATAGGTAACCAAATATTTCGCATTGACGTAGAATTCAGATCGACTCTGTTTACGTTTTCTTTTGATTGTAAGAAAACTATGGAAGACCAAACAGGCCAAAAAAACTTATTTTTCAGTGACGAAAATTTCAATGTATTATTAAGCTGAGGCTGGCCAGTACCAGATGGGTGACCATTTGTATGAGTTTGGTTTTTAATGTGTATGTGTGTGGGGGCCAGGCTCCCCAAAATGGAGGGGGGGCAATTTAAAGCAGAATAAAAAAAAAATTATTTCAGCGCGTTTGGTCCACCGTAGTCGAAAGGCGGCAAACGTTTTCAAACGAGATCGAAAAAAATGATGCTATTTTTAACACAAAGGGCACAATATTTATCGAATTTTTTTTTTTTTTTTGCATCGATTATTCAAAGCATGCCCTGTTTAATAATGGTCATGCATTATTCGGCTCGCTAAAAAAAAATTGTTAATTTATTTATCAAAAATTTTAAAATGGCTTTTTTCGTATAAATATTAAAAAAAATTTTTTTTGTTTTGCTTAACTTAAATTAATTATTTTACTTAACATATTCACCGAATTTCACACTTCAAAACTCAAAAGCGGGATAATTAAACACAATCGAAGTTCTGATATTCAGACGTCAAAATAAGGTATGCAAACAATTTTTTTTTTTTTTTAATCTATAATTCTGTCCCTTACAACAACACAATATGTTTTGTTCAGTTTCACATGATTATTTTAAGCATATTTGTTCCCACTTCAAAACAAGGGGGGGGTTTTGTAAGCAAAAAAATATATATATATAAATATCGTTTATGAAAAATAAGTACACTGTTATAAAGTTCATTCTTCTCCTAATAATCGCTGAAAATTTCGTATTGATCGGATAATTACCTGATTTTTGGTAGATTTTTAAAAAGACGGTCCGTCAAAAAGTACTGACCTGCCCCCCCAGTTTTGGCGGTGCCTATATATATATATATATATATATATATATATATATATATATATATGTGTGTGTGTGTGTGTGTGTGTGTGTGATAGATGGGGGGATAATTTGATAGGCACGTGCCTGTCCTACATCTGATAATGATTAGAGCGAGAATATATATATATATATATATATATATATATATATAATATATATATATATATATATATATATATATATATATATATATATAAGCGTCACTATATATAGTCATGTGCCTATTAAATTATCTCCTCATCTATCTGACATATTCGTTTTGAATGGAGGGCCACATTTTCCCCTTTGACTATAGTTTTATCAGAATAAAAGTCTACCCTACCTTAAAAAAATATTATCTACATTTCCTCCCTTATCTTTCTAGGATTAGATTTTTCGTTTGAATAATAAGGATTTCGGCTGCGTTCTATCTCCAGGGGAAGATGAAAAGATAGAGACAGCGGACTATATATATATATATATATATATATATATATATATATATATATATATATATATATTCATACTTAAAAACTGGCTTATCCGGGGAACCAGCGTGAGTTGAGGGAGCAGCTGACAGGAAAGTAAACATATCAGGTCCTATCGTAACTTTCTTCCTGCTCTTCGGGTGTAAAACTATTTAACGTCCTCTCGCTATTTATTTACTTCTTATCCCACCCGCGAACGTAATTACATTTAGACGCACTGTGGGCACTCCTTGACATTGGAAGACATTGCACTATAAAAAAGTTGAACTTTTGAATCTAACGTTAATACTTATTTTCATTGAACGCCAACTAATTTGACAGTAATCCTAAATTATGAAATGCAATAGAATGAATTAATGTTAATTCGAACACATCACTCATATATATATATATATATATATATATATATATATATATATATATATATATATCTATATATATATATATATAAGTGAACGCGTCTGTGTGTGTCTGTGTGTGTGTATCTTTGTACATTTTCCAACGCAATAACTCTGTCAATTTTCAGTCTACAGACTCGAAATTTGATATACAGGGTACTGAGATTTGGAACAATCTTTGTAACCCGTTTTCGGCCAGAAATTTGGCTGTTAAGGGGTCAAAGTTCAACGATGTGACCTTTGAGCACTCAACCAAACTCATCCGCCAATTTTAGGTCTAAACACTTTAAATTTTAGATATAGGTTCCTTGGACATGGATCTAACTTAACGTGATTTGAGCCCAAAACAATATATTTTAAGGGGGCATAATAGGGGTCAAATTAAAAAATTGACCGCTTTTTTTTTTTTTTTTTAAACAAAGAATACAATTCAGAATACTTTGCTTACTCCATGGGTTTTCGATTTCGACTCATCTTTCCAGAGGAAAGTCATCAACAAAATATTAAATATAATTCTGCCATTCAGCACATACATAGAAAATATATTAAAGATTAAATCTTTTTAAGAGACATAGAGAAAGAAAATAAGGGTTGAAACAAAAAAATATGAGATTTTGGTATCACAATTGATTAGCCATCTTTAAAAATAAATTTGCTTAGCAAATCGGTCACAGATATTACCTAGCCAAGGTAGACGTCCATACAACGGTGTTATTATTACTATTATTACTACTACTATTATTACTATTATTATTATTATTATTATTATTATTATTATTACTATTATTATTATTACTACTACTATTATTATTATTATTATTATTATTATTATTATTATTATTATTGAAATTTTCCAAGAAGATCGAAAACAAAGCAAATATAAAGAACTTGATGGAATATTGAATTTGAAATCAATATAATATGAATAATCAAAGTTGCACTCGGTCCTAGATATGACCTTAAACTATATCCGATGGTGAGGCCTCAGCTTGCGGGCTTTGGAGAGTGTGGAGCCACCCTTTAATTGCCATTGCTCCCAGGTCCAATCTGACTCGAACTGGTAGTACCTGTTAGGATCCAAACTATGGGTTAAATTGAAACGGACTTAAAAACAACAAATATACTCTATTAAAAAATTGCTCTTCAAAATCACTGGATTCGGCAATAAATAACCTGAAAAGGTTTGATATGACGTAAACAAAAACAACCAACCAACTAAAGTTGTACTCGGAACAATTTCCGAAAACAATAAGGGAAAAAACCGGGGAGATGATGGAATCAAAGGGAATTTCAAGACTATACGATTGACAGCACTGATGAAAGCAGCTGAAATTTTAGGGAAAATCCTCGAATAGGGAACCCATCCCACCTAATTTATGAATGCAAACTAATCACATGGCAGTAAAATAAAATGATAGAAAGAACGTCACATGAATCATAGAAATCTGGAACTGTTTGAAATTTAATAAACTATCTCACCACCTCCAATAAATGTGTCCATGCTGGACCAAGCTGATATAACAAAAATTAGTCATGAACAAAGAGGATTGAAAGACGGAGGAGGAACCAGATTTTCACTGGAAAAGTGCCGGAAACAATCGGGGCTTGTGAGGATATATTTACACCAAAATCCCATTGAAAACCAATGATAGTTGCCAGCAAGAAATAATGGTAAGCGACGTTTGTGATAAAGCAAAATCTCTTATAAACTAAGACTCCAAATAAAACCCCCGATTATTGCCAGCGAGCAATAATTTAAAATGTTTTTTTGTGAAAACTCCTAGTGAGTAAATAATAATAATAATAATAATAATAATAATAATACTTAATAATAATAATAATAATACATAATAATAATAATAATAACAATAATAATAATATTAATAATAATAATAACAATAATATTAATAATAATAACAATAATATTAATAATAATAATAACAATAATATTAATAATAATAATAATAACAATAATATTAATAATAATAATAATAATAATAATAACAATAATAATAATAATAATAACAATAATATTAATAATAATAATAATAATGATAATAATAATAATAATAATAATAATAATAATAATAATAATAATAATAATAAATAAAACATATAACCCTAACCCGAAACATCACATGGAATCAAGAAAACTGAAACTGTATAATTGTAAGTTATCCCAACTCCACCCTAAAAAAAGTGTTAACTGACACCACACCAAATAGTCGTGAAGGGTCAAGAAGGATGGAAAACCCGAAGAGAGAAAGCACTAATTTTAAACTAACTTTACTGGATAAGTGGCACGAGGACTAGAACTTGGTCGTTGACAACGAGAAGTCAATAGCAAAGGGCTGTTGTGATAACGCAAATTAATTTGCAAACGTTATCGACAGAGGTAAAGATTACTGGAAATCCAGGAACACTTGCTGTTACTTAGATTCCAGGGAAGACACAAAGAAAAATCTTTGATAATAGCCTGCGTTAAAACTTCTAGTAAGTAGATACAACAAATAACAATAATGAAAACTGCAGAAATATTAAGGAAACCCCTTGAATGCGGAAACTAACACACGCGAGCTATAGGCACAAGATGAACATACCGAAATTGCTACAGATGTAAAACACAAATGGAGATCACCTGCGCCTCCCTTCATTTTTGTACGTGTTTCTATAAACTGACGAAGCACCAAATACGTGAGGAGGGCCAAGGAGGACGGAAAGACTGAGAGGTGAACGTACTAGCCAGACCTTTGCTGATTGACTGCAAAGAGAACTGGAACCTTATTACGATCCAAATTCCAGTAGAGGTCAATGATCGCTGCCAAACATGAATCAATCGTGAGCGGTTTTGCGGTAATGCAAATTCTTCTGCCAATTTTATCGAAAAGAGTTGGATAGTACTGGAAATATGGGGAAACTTGTTGTCCCTCACATTCCAGAGAACGCCATAAGTTGTTCTAAAAGAGAAATCTTTGATGAGGGTTTGTGTGACTACTCCTAGTGAATAATAATAATAATAATAATAATAATAATAATAATAAAAGGTGTGATGCCTAAATAGCCGAGAAGGGTCAGGGAGGATGGAAAGACAAAGGAGAGAGCGCTGACCAGACCTCTGTTGGACAAGTGCGAAAAGAACTTGGAACTTGTAGAGGCGTATTGCCACTCAAATACCAGTGGAGACCAATGGCAGCTGTCAGCTAGAAATCAATGGAAAGCGGCTGTTGCGATAATGCAAATTTGTTTGCAAATGTTATCGGAAAAGGTGGAGAGCACTGGAAATCTGAGGAGAGTTGTTGTCACTCAGCTTCCAGGGAACGCAACAGGTTGATTTCTAGGAGAGATCTTTGATAACCTGTGTAAAAGCTCCTTCTGAGTCAATAATAATAATAATAATAATAATAATAATAATAATAATGATAATAATAATAATAATAATAATAATAATATTAATAATAATAATTATTATTATTATTATTATTGTTATTATTATTATTATTATTATTATTATTATTATTATTATTACAAGCATCGATATCGAGTCTCCAGGAAGATATCATCATCATCATTTCATACAGAACTCATTGTACAATTCTATATTGAATTCAAATTCCAATTTATTTGCAAATTTTATTCTGTGTAATCTCTTTATGATCTTAAGACTAATATGATATTTGCAAAAGTTCTTCATTGCCTCAATCCTTGCAATAGTCTTCACATTCAAACTGATTTCGAAATTCTACCTCCTCATCCCAACCAGTTCCACCCCGCCGAGCGCAGTAGCCATTGCAAGCCTCTCATTCCAATTGTCAATTTGCAATTTCTATAGTTCAATTCGTTATTCCTTCCGCTTTATTTCCCGCCATATTTCGCGCTGTTTCTTTGTTGGCAGCGATACACGTGCGCAAACACAATGAATCAAAGAACGCCATAGAGTCTATGAATAATTAACGATTCCAAGAGCAGTCAGAGATTGTGACTGACGTCAAATCGCTCATACAGATATAAATGCAACACGATCGCCGCCACTTCTACCATCGCTTCCACCACTGAACAGATTTTTGGCGAATATTTCAATAACATTTTTCTTTTGAAACATTGGAAATTTAACCCTTTTTTGACCGGATGTATTACGAGCATCTCATCTGAAACTCTGATTTACGTTTTTAGATCATTTAGATGTTTTTTGTCGTTTATCAACGTTTTCGACCGATCTAACCTACAACTTTTTTCGGTTCAACGTGTTAAACGTCGATATCTTTATGTCGAACTCAGGAATCTGTACGGGGTATTTTGTTTTGAATTTTCTTCTCATCGTTTTTCCAGCTTCATCATTGTCATCTTCAGCTATCTTTTTCGGGTGCATCTTGTCGAATTTGGGAATGTCAGACTGAGGAATCTATGCGCAATAGCACACTGGAATATGTGTAACGGATAAACGCGATTAGTTTTAAGTGACTTCCGAAATGTTGACGGTTCAATCGTCAGTAACTACAAGGTGTCCTAATAAAATGTATACACTCTTTAAATGACCATAAAACCAACATATATTTTGAGAAAGAAAAGTTTCATATAGCAAAATAAATATAGAAACTAGCTAATTATCAAAAGTCTTCAAATCATTTGCTATTATGGTCCGTGAACAGCTGACAACGCTCACTGGTTGGATCGAAACCGTTCCTAATCAGTTCAATTAATATCGTGACACATTTTCTTTAAATGGTTGCTTTCAACTCATTCATTGTAGCTCGTTTTGTGGTGTTAACCCTGTGTTTAAAATACCTCTTACCCCCATAAAAAAAGAAAAATCCAGGGAGTCAAACTTGGTGAGCGTGGACAGTACTCGATACTTCCCCTTCGTCCTAACTATCTGTTTCGCAAGTGACTATCAAGTTATGCTCTTACGTCACGATGATAGTGGGGAAGTGTCATTCTTTACTCCTAAGCATCTATTGGGAACGTGGCATAGCGTATTCATGTAGCAAGTTGAGATAATTTAAAAAGTGTATACATTTTATTGGGACACCATGTATTTGCTGGTTTAATTCAGTTTTGGTTTTCCGGTGTTCCTTTTTCTCCACACATATATCTAAATATAAATTCCTATCTATCTAATCCTTTATCTCTCTCTCATATATATATATATATATATATATATATATATATATATATATATATTTCTGTAGAAATATATTTTCTTATAATATATACCAATCCTTATTTGAGAAGCTCAATGTAATTACTGAGAAGTATAGTGAATAAATGACAAAAACTATATTCCAAAATTTATTATGTTGACCATCTTATAATTTATTCCTTTAATTCCGTTGACATTTACAATTCTTGACAGTATCTGTATCGTAGCGCAAAATCAATCACTTACTTATTATATCAATCAGTGAATGTATTATACCCTTAACTCATCAGAAGAAATAGCAACAATTAGTCCATCAAAAAGAAATAAAGTGTGATTTGACATGATTAAAATCCGAAAATTGGCAGAGAAGCTGCAAATACCTTTAATATGTTTCCACTACATCATAAACAGTCGTGGCCGTAACAGAATGGCCCTTGACAGTAACTTTTTCATCTTTCGTGTTTCAGGTTCGAACTCAACTGCCGCAGCTCACGTTTTTTTTGTTGTTTTTTTTCAGTCGCCAGGCAGTCGCTGCTATTTTGAATGAAAGAAAAGTAGTTTTGATTCATTTGTTTATTTTTTAGAGGGATTGTTCCAGCGCATGGGCAATAAAAAGTGTTTTTCTTCGCATGCATTCTGCCGAAATATCTGTTGGAGAGATTGTCACGTACTACTTCTTTTTGGAGGTCGATTCCGTTCTTTTATTTCTAAAATTGTTGTGGCAATATCCATGAAATTGCTCAATATTTTTAGTAGAGCAGCTGTGTCCAAGTCGAACTCCATGTTCACCCGGAAAACGCCAGGTATCCTTGCTAGCCTAGAGATATAATTCAGTAGTAGAGCATTCGACTACAGCTCGAATGACCCCATGTTCAAACCCGGCGGTACCTCACCATTTTATTTTAATTTTTTCTTCTTAACGAGTTCAATTTACAATAAAAGAAGAGGTACCATTTAAAATCACTGCAAATCGTTTCTTCGTTTGCATATTGTAAAACCAATCAAAATGGCTTTTTCCAGGGCATTCATCGTCAAGCCCAAATATCAGCTGATATGATATTTTAAACAAACACAAAGTGAATTCGATGAACGACATTATTATTTTTTTGTGTGTTAATTAGTAGCAACAGCGGTATGACAGTAGGCAAATGACCTTGTTGATGCGCGAGCTGACGTCACAGCGGAAGAAAAGGAGAAACCGTTTCGTTCCTTTCAAGTTTCACACACACACACACATATATATATCAAAATATGGCAAATATATCATAAACACCATTTTAACTATGTTTTCCGATTTTTTTTTCGGATTTATGTAATTATGCTAATTTCTTTTCTTTTCTTCTAAAGTTAATTAGTTCTTATTCTTCTGATGATTCAAGCTAAAAGTATTCAATAATTGGTAGAATAATTATATGATTTTTTCTGCGCTACGAAATAGACGCAGTCAGGACGTGGACATTTTTATATGCTGAAAAATAGAAGGTAAGATGAACAACATCTTGGAATTTGGAATACAGACTTTTCTCTCTCTCTCTCTCTCTCTCTCTCTCTCTCTCTTATACACAGATATATATATATATATATATATATATATATATATATATATATATATATATAATTAAAATTATGTTATTATATATATATATATATATATATATATATAATTATTATATATATGTTTAAACCAAAGCATCAGCACCCCAGCCTTAGACGCTACCGTGTGCGCTTTCATCTGTTATATAAGAAATAGCAAGTTAGGACTGTCGTTAACCTATAAATTTAATCTATAAAAGGCTATATATGTGCCTGTCTGTCTGTCTGTCTCCATATTTTTAAATTCCACTTTTTTTCGAAATTAAAAATTGCAGAATGGGGATTGTTGTTTCAAATGATTTAATTTTTATGGGCCGTTTGTTTACGGGTCTTTAGACGGTTAAAATATTTTTTAAGGTGTCAAAAATGAGCCAAAATTAAAAAAAAAATCGTTATACATTTTGTACATTTATCTTTGTTTATTTTTTAAATTTTTAATCAGTTCATATGCATGTCATGTTGGTATAGTGGTAACGTCACCAGCTTTGAATGCTACAGTTTTGGTTTCGGTTTCGACTTTAGCTGATGGCAAATATTTTTTTTTACTTTTGAAATCACGACTTTGTAATAAGATATACGAAGATATACACGAAAATCAAATATTTCATCGGACTGCAGAGTATTGCAGTTTTACAATATTTTGTTTCCTTTTTGTTTAAGAATTTGTTTGGTTGTCTCGGAGGCTTGTTAAACATTAGATCGAAGATGGTCGCCGTCAATTTCATAATTTTGTCGTGAAGAAACGGGCATCAAACAGAGATACTACTAATAATTATCACCAAATGCATTAATAGTTAATTTCTGTTCAATCTGTATAAACTAATATATACGAAATCTGGACAAATGTAAATATCATATTTCACCGTATTTTACGACCGGGCAAAGCCGCAGCCCCCCCCCTCGCTATTGTATGTATATTCACGCATGTGTACAAGGGAACTTTAAGTCCAGTTGCTAATACGTTCTTGAGTCTAAGTTTGCTTTTTATCAACATTGACATGACTGCTTTTGTAGAGTGGGATTAGATTTGTTATTTTTTTTTTCAGTTTTTTTGTGTTTCAAAATAATTTTAAGGATAATTCGTTCTAAGGTGTTCGTGTATATCTTACAAAAATAAAAAATAAAAAGAAATAAAATGGACGCAGTTACATTAAGATTCAGAACTACAAAAAATCTATGTTTGTCGATTGAAACATTTTCTCGCGTTGAGAACAAGTTATTTTTTATAAATTATGTTCCTCCTTTTTTGCACTACTAACTCTATTAGGCTTTTGCTGAAATAAGATTTCTTTCTTTACAAATAAACATTATTTTTATCACGAAAAAAAAAATGGATCCGCTATAAAAAATAGAAAAAATTGTTCATTTATTTTCATGTCCAATACTTTGGCTTCGTTAATTTTTATAATAATCACAGCAACATCGGTTAATTGATTTTTTTTTTAATCGGTTCTTTCTATCGCTTTAAACTCTTTCTCATATCTAAGGCTAACCTTTATCTTTACAAATCTACTATGAGTCAATAAATAAAGTATTTGTAGTCATATTTCAACAAGGAAATCTCTGGTTCTTGATAAAGTTCGAAAACCTTTCCATAATTTGAGTAGTCCCCCATCCTTTCTTCCTCACAAATGTGATGATGCTGATATCAGTTTTTTTTATATATAAATACCATTATGGTATGTGTTTTTTTTATATATAAATACCATTATGGTATGCGTTTTTTTATATATAAATACCATTATGGTATGCGTTTTTTATATATAAATACCATTATGGTAGGCGTTTTTTTAATATAAATACCATTATGCTATGCGTTTTTTATATATAAATACCATTATGGTATGCGTTTTTTTTATATATAAATACCATTATGGTATGCGTTTTTTATATATAAATACCATTATGGTATGCGTTTTTTTATATATAAATACCATTATGGTATGTGTTTTTTTTTATATATATATACCATTATGGTATGCGTTTTTTATATATAAATACCACTATGGTATGCGCTTTTTTATATATAAATACCATTATGGCATGCGTTGTTTATATATAAATACCATTATGGTATGTGTTTTTTTATATATAAATACCATTATGGTATGCGTTTTTATATATAAATACCATTATGGTATGTGTTTTTGTATATATAAATACCATTATGGTATGCGTTTTTTTTATATATAAATACCATTATGGTATGCGTTTTTTTATATATAAATACCATTATGGTATGCGTTTTTATATATAAATACCATTATGGTATGCGTTTTTTATATATAAATACCATTATGGTATGCGTTTTTTTTATATAAATACCATTATGGTATGCGTTTTTTTTATTATATAAATACCATTATGGTAGGCGTTTTTTTTTATATAAATACCATTATGGTATGCGTTTTTTATATAAATACCATTATGGTATGCGTTTTTTTATATAAATAACATTATGGTATGCGCTTTTTTATATATAAATACCATTATGGTATGCGTTTTATTTATATAAATACCATTATGGTATGCGTTTTTTTTATATAAATACCATTATGGTATGCGTTTTTTTTGTATAAATACCATTATGGTATGCGTTTTTTTTATATAAATACCATTATGGTATGCGTTCTCTAGAATTGTCTGATCTATCCCCTGCTTCCT
>NC_136506.1:104095412-104097912 GCF_053919585.1 Euprymna scolopes
GGGTAGAAAATCGGAAACCTCTGTGCAACTTGATTTGCATATGTTATATACTTTTTCGATATTTCAAATGATCTTTTCTGCGTTCAAATAAAAAATTTATGCATCACAAAAGTTTTCGATTCTTACCAACATCCATAAAAACACGACAGTCCCGTTTGGTTTTAGAAACACCCAAGTTAATAGCACTAAAATAATACATTATGAAACCAACTTTTTAAACATGAAAAATACTCGAAGCTATCTACACCAAAACTCACCAACTACAATTAATAATGATACCAGTAATTCGATTTTAAAATCTTCAGTGTAATACATTTTATTCTGTAATGGTTTCTCTCGTCTGTATTGACTGAAAGATCGATTGTGTGTGACGTAGTAAGTAAATTAGTTAAACAGAACGATCATTTCTCTTATTTCCAAAGAAATTAATATTTTAAAAAAAATGAAGAATACGCTTGAAATGTTGTGTCCCGCATTAAGCATGTAACGTAGTACAGTTTTTTAACGGTGCCATTACATGTCAACGCTCGGGAGCAACACGTTGTATGCAGACATTTGCAAGCAAACAAAGACAGGGAAAGAATTACTCTTTTTTCAGTGACACAAAAGACATTTATTTGCATATACTTTCGAGAATAAAGCCTTGTCTCTTGTTAAAATTCTTATCGTACTCTAATGTGCTTAACAAGACTTTAACGTGTCGAAAACGTGGTATCTGTTTTTGTCCAGCGATGTTTAGGATGCGTCTTTTCCTATAGCTTTCGGGTCACACGTATTTCTCTGATCTGAAGAATCCACGTTTTTCTCTTTTTATAATCTTTTTTCTTTTTTCTTCCTTGCCGTGACGTCACCTCGCACATGGCTCGGTCATTAGCATATAGCTGCTTGCTGCTACCGTTGCTGTCATAGGCGTGTTTGCGTTCTGTTACAAGCATAATGCATGACTAAGGACTAAATTTGGAAACTATTCAAAGATTTTATTCGTGATGAAAATCGCCGTCGGAAGAAATAATCTGGCATCATTAGATTTATTTAAATATGAGGCGTGGGATAGGATTGTGACATCGGAATTGATTCAAATTAAAGATAAAGATTCTTCGTTATTGATTTTTGGAACAAATGAATAACAAGATTTGTCGATCATCATTTCGTTCAGGACATCTTATTTCGTGGATGCTAGGCTTTGTGCAACAGTCATATTTTACACACAAAAATAAGCATCGGTCTATTTTAAAGGATCGCGAATTATTTAGATTGAAATGTAATAACTACGATCTGCCTTCAATAAATTTCCAGACATTTGTGTACTTGGCTTTCGGGACAAGATCAAAGTGTAGTATCTGTTCTTCAGATGCTGCAGTTCAATTTCTTGTTCTCTGTCAGTGGAGGAAAAATCCATCACGACTGAGACAATTTTTATTTTTGTTCCTTTTCTCCACATTAAAAAACGACCCTGGTGTCTAACTCTGTCCCGTGGGGAGGCATAGTAAATAGGAACACATTTATTGATAGTACACGCATGAAAATCTAGCCCCCTTCGGAGTAATCTCCTCCGGCTGAAATGCACTTGTTGTACCGTTCCAACAACTTTTGGATGGCTCCATTGAAGTCTTTTTGTGTGAGCGTGTCAATAATCCTCGTCACAGCCTCTTTCATCACCTCAATTAACTCATAAAGACTCTAAGGTTTTGTTTAAGCGTAGGAAATGATAAAAAGTCACATGGAACAAGGTCTGGACGATAGGGAAGGAATGTCTTGATGCTCAGCTTGGTCAAATAGTCTGTGACAAGAATGGAGTCGTGAACTGCACCCTGGGGCCAAGCTTTGCACATCTTCAGTTCCTCACGAATAATTGTGTGTACAGTTCCCACCCTGACATAAAACTCTGCCTTATTATCTCTATAGGCACACGTGCGGGCGGTATTAATAATTCAATTGTGAATTATTGAAGAATAAATCGTTCCGTTCGAAATTCCGTGCAGATTCTCGAATTGGATAGAAAGATTCCCGAGTTCGACACGACATACATCGGCGGTTACATCAACGGAAATATCGGCGGTTACATCAACGGAAATATCGGCGGTTACATCAACGGAAATATCGGCGGTTACATCAACGGAAACCTTGTGAAAAAAGACTTGAGATGAGAACATTAGTCTGAATAATTCACATAATACAAATTATAAATTCTCATCTTAAAATGCCAAAAACAGATGCCTGCGTGGCGAACGAAGAAACTTGTAAAACCAAGATGCCGGCGTAGTTTGAAAAAATACCATGAATAAACGCCTTTTATTTCAAGTTAAGAAAATAGTGGAGTCGATTTTTTTCTTTCCTGTGTTTCCTCGCAAGACTTTCGTATACAATGTCGAGTCCGAGAGCGTGAAAATGCAATATGAAGAGGAGACTTTATTGAAATATCTAAAATAAAAAAATAATAATAATACAAAATGTTACAAATCGTTTTAGAACTGAGCGTACATCATGATTTTGTTGTATT
>NC_136506.1:104102912-104145412 GCF_053919585.1 Euprymna scolopes
GTAGTATACGCCACTGAGAGAGACAGATCACTTCATAAAATGTGAATCTTCAGAAAAATTATTTCTCCTAACGAACAGAACGACTTGATCCGAAGTAGTAAATAATAAGAATTCTAAGCGCTTCTCTACATTATACAAACGACAAAAACATTGAATTTCAACTGAAACAAACGATGCCGACGTTATGGGTATGTCTCAAATAGTAACATATCCAAAAATTGCAAAAACGGTAGCGTAGAAAAATAATTATTAATGAATAAAGGAATTTGTGTAAGTGAAGCGAAATCACTATATTACGATTACAAAAAGAGAGATAAGTTGACAGGGGCGATAATTAAGTTCTATTGCTTACGTCACTGGACGAACGTAATTCAAAATATCGAAAAAAATGTTGTCCCAAATAAACTTTATCGAAAAAATTTTTTCATTAATAATTATTTTTCTATCTAATCGTTTTCCGTAATTTTTTTGATATTTTACTATTTGCGACATGACAATTACGTAGGTACAATTTATTTTACTTGAAATTCAATAGTTTTCGTTTATATAATATAGAAGCACCGAATTCTTGATATTGTGACTCTGCTCTGCACGGTATCTACCTGATAAATTTATTCGTTCTAATTTTTTCTTTCTTTCTTTCTCCCCCTCCTCCCCCCTTCAAGCTCCACCAAACATTGTGATGAATCGGTGTTTATATTCGTTTGGTAGTAGTGAGCCCAGGGGGAGATAACTCATGCTTTGCGTACTTCAGTTCAAAGCAACGTTGTTAAGCATTTCTTTCTGTAGCAATAAACTTATGACGTGGTAATCTTGGTTTGGATAAGAGTATCGTATGATATAAGCGGAAGATTAAATGGTCGTAAGGAAATGTGTAGATATAGAAGACGCCGGTCCCTTGGGTGAAGAAGGTAAAGAACTGATAAGATATCCACAGGGGAGATAATCAAACTTCTGATGTCTTGCTCTGAAGGAAACCCGGGAAAAGGGGAAGCGCGCTAATGTAGGGAAGATAAGAAAAACATTAATATTATTTTTTTTTTTTTACTTGCAGGCTGCCCAGCGTTGCCGGTCGTAAAATACGCATAAACATTATATTTTGATTTAAACAGAAACTGAGACATATGCAGTTCACTTCCTGTAAGTAAATAAAAATACTTGAGCTGAGATCGAAATTAAGACCTAAAAATAGTAAGTCGAGTACGATAACAGTTAGTCCAACTTGACACGAAATTTAAAAAGTGTTTTCAAACCCACTTATTCTTAACATAAGAAGCCATTTCATGTGAACGATTTGCGCATGTGCATTCGTGAAACAGTTGACAAACAGATAAAAATCCGATGACCCCCCCCCCACCACGTACCAATTTTTCAGTTTTGACCTCTTAGCAGCCCTTATTTCCAGATGAAACCGATTAAAGGTTTTCCACATTTTGACCTAAAGACTAAAGATATATAGATTAGCAAGAACAACTGACGTTGCCCAGGATTAAATGAGAAACTTTGTTAAATTTCAACTAGACAACAAGATTATATCGACTTTTTTATTGTGATTTTTTTCTATATTGTATAATGTTCAAATTGGAACTCAAAGACGTCACAGTTTAATTGATTGGGAATATTATATTCATTAGCAGGGACAACTACTGTTGCCCAGGATTGAATAATAACTTTGTTAATTTTCACTAAGACAACAACACTATACCTTATTTTATTTTTATTTCTTTCTACACTTTATTTTATTCAATTTGGAGAGGGGGTGTATCCCAAAGATCATAGTTTGGTTGATTGAGAATATTATTTATTTATTAATAGCGACAACTGGCCTTGCCCAGGATTCAATGAGAAACCTGGTTAATTTTTATCGAGAGAACAACATTATATTGACTTTGTTTTTATATTTATGTTTTGTACATTTTAAAATATTAAGTAGCTTCACTAAAATGACATTAATTGAAATAACTTCTGTAACTTTAAAACCGATTTCATTAATCATTTACTTCGAGTGACTTTTGGCCTTGATAATTTGTACTAAATTTGTTTTTATAAATATGTTATTCGAACTAACAATGGTCTTGTGACAAGTGAACGAGTTACTAGAGTAGTTGAATGGTGCCAAGCCGAACCCTTGCTTGTATTGTAAAACGCAGAGGGAGCAACATCACTCTTACAGAAAAGTGCTCATTGTGTAACACAGCGCGAACGGTTATATGCATGTGAAATGATGTCACCTGTAAAGAAAAATGACTATAAAAAGGAGAAAAAGGACGATCACAGGAGAGACATGAAGTACAGAACGGGATAACGTTCGAGATCACGTAGATGACGCCACGGTCGTAACAATGAGGAAATAAATATTGTTGTACAAAAAAAAGCGAGTTGAAGTTATTTTCTTTTCTTTGTCTTCTTTGCGACGTAAACTGAGATTACAATGTGTTTCTTGGCCTTCGGGCCGAGGTCAGGGTGTAGTGTTTGTTCTCCTGCTGCTCTTAAATTTTCTGTGCTTGTTTAGTGGGGGAGAAATCCTTCATTACTGAGACAATTTTTTATTTTTGTTCTTTTCTTCAATATATATATATATATATATATATATATATATATATATATATATGAAACAGCGAATCAGTACTATATGTGGATGACTATAATGCTCCCTATCTTAGGTTGAGCATATTGGGAAGTGATATACAAATTACCATTAGTGCATTGTTAATTCACAGCTTACTTAGCAGCAGCGATAAAGCGCAACGGTTAGAAGCTCCCACTGTAATTTGGGCGATCGGGTTTCAACCCTGGCTTGAGGTAGTTGCTGGTCTAGCCGCGCTGATGAGCTGTTAAACAGCGACTGTATGTGGATGACTATCCGCACACACACTATATTTATATATATATATATATATATATATATATATATATATATATATATATATATATTAGGTTGGTGCAAAAATAATGTCATTAAAAATGAATCTAGTGTCTAACCCTGCCCTCGTGGAGATGCAAAGTAAATAGGAACGTGCAAATGTTTTTGCTGTGTTTTTTTTTCCAATGCGATGACTTTACCCATTGATTAAAAATAATTGATCTAATTAGTATTCGAACTATCGATCTCAATCCTCTCACCATTATTTAATTTCTCAGCAGATCATCATTTCATCTTATTGATATTTTTCTCGAGTGGCTATTGGTCTTAATAAGTGGTAATTAATATAACTTTTTTTTTTTAATTTTTGATATCTCATTTCGACATAAAAGGGTCTGGTGTCACAGGAGCGAACTCTTAAAATGCCGATATGGTGCCATGACAAACTCTGGTTGGTATTTCAAAAAAAAACGAGGAAGCAATTTTACTTTTAAGGAAGATCGCTGCTGTTTTTATGTTTTCTTTTATGCGACGACTGCTTCCTATAATTAAAAATAATTGATCTAATCAAGGAAGTCTGGTCTGATTATCCGGTCCTCATCTTAGGGTGATGCCATACTTATTGAGCATTGTTTTACCTCTTAATTTTACCCAAGAGTACTGATATTTATGTGCTAATTGATCTTTTAACAGTCTCCCTCTTTGTAAATGCGAATTCGTTTTGGGTCGATTCCAAATTATGGAGTCTATCAAAGCATAACATCATTACTCATGAAAACTAAATGAACATCTTTTGCGCTTATTGATTCACAACGCAGAAATTGTGTTAAAACAATTTTGTTTTCTATTTGTTTTTTTGTTCAGTTTCTTTTTTCTTCCATCGTGGGATTTGACATTTTCGACAACCCCTATCGCCTTTTTCAACCACATATGGAATTATAAAAATCAGCAAAGAAATGGCATTATGCTACAAACACTTACAATAAAAAAACGTAGTATTTATATAAACAACCATCTCAACCGCTTTTCGTTTTGGTCTTTTTTCTTCTAGTGTGTTGGTTGTTTCTGTTTTACGGCATATTAACCCTTGTCAGGTTATTTAATGCCAAATCCAGTTATTTTGAAGAAACAATTTTTAATAGAATATATTTGTTGTTTTCAAATCGGTTTCTATTTAACCCATTATTGGGACCCTAACAGGTACTACCACTCCGGGTCAGAGTGGACACGGGAGCAACAGCAATTAAAAGGTGGCTCCACACTCCTAGAAGCCCGCAAGTTGGGGCCTCACCATTGGATATAGTTTAAGGTCATATCCAGGAACCTTCTAGTGTGAGTTATAAAAATCTGTATAATATATAATATATATATATAATATAATATAATATATATATGCACTTATAGAATTAAACCTGCTTAAATTTCACCATTCCTGATCATCACGGTGTTTTTCACTGTCTACCTAACACTCATTAACTCTTATATTAGAGTGGCCTCAAGGCCTTAATAAGTGGTGACCCTCAAGTAAAAATTACTTTTTTTCACATACAAATATGAACGCAAATATAAATTGGACAATGATAATAACCAAAACTTTCCTTCAAATTCCCTTCAAATAATGTCATTTATTTTCATTTATTTGAACATTTTTCCAGATTTAGATATAGCGCTCGGAAAATAATGATGCATGGCCTATACTTTATCTTATCGCGTAACCGGATACTTTACACACACACACACACACACTATATATATATATATATATATATATATATAGAGAGAGAGAGAGAGAGAGAGAGAGAGAGAGAGAGAGATTAGGTTGGTGCAAAAATAATGTCGTTTTTGACGTCCAACTTCATTATTTATCCACCAACCTAAGAGACACACACACACACACACACACACATATATATAGTCATTCACTGTTTCGCTGTATCACAGCTCATCAGTGCAGCTAGACTAACACGAATCCTAATTATATATATATATATATATATATATATATATATGTCATTCACATACTTCATTGTTTCACTGTAACATAGCTCATCAGTGCAGCTAGACTAACACGCATCGCTAGCCAGGGATTGAACCTATAGCAATTTAGTTGATTGTCGGCAGTCTGATCTCCGACCCATGGGACAGGTGCCCGTAAAAGATCTCATCAAATGTTGATTTTATACACGTTCGCCCACCGCTTTTACAGTGCGCGACATACTCGTTTATTTAAAAACAAAACAAAAAAACAGAGTGCTTCATAATAACGCTAATTGAGCAGCGGATGAAATCATTTCATGACATATATATATATATATATATATATATATATATATATATATATATATATATATATATATTGCACACTCACGATTTTCAGGTACACTTTGGTGTTGACTTTCAAGCCAACTTCAAAGATGTGAGGTGGCATGATGTGGCCCTCACTTGAAACCAGACCAAAGACTATAACCAGAGAGTATTCATCATCATTTAACTGTAGTTAAGATCATGAGTTCACATGCTCATGTGAAATATCCCGGTCCTGCATAACTGCTTTCAGGTCCAATCTCTCAATATGGGCATCTCTTGCAAGGAGATCCGGGTATGTGCCCGAATTGGTACCAAAACGAACAACCTTTTGTGCTCAGGAATTCATTATTTTTTCACATAGTCATTACTATTCTCAATGCATTTTTGTCAGCCTTTTTTGATGCCTCAGTCGTAAAAGTCCGGAACTCCATCTCTGTCGCCGCTCTGAAATCGAAGAACTCATCTCCTAACAATGCTAACATCAATTGCATTGGCATAGTAAGCAATCAGCAGGCGCCGGTGAATCGATCCGTTCAATTTTTTTCTGTATGGAAGAATTAAAAGACGCATCTCTGCTTCTGACGCACGTCGAAGACAGCAAGACAGGAGTTCCTTTCTTAGAGTCTCCCACCGTCAACATCTGCAACAGAGAAATGAAACTTTCAGGTCATGAACGCACGATATAAGTCATCATAACCATGCAATTTTTAATACCTTCTGATTTATTTGGGTGGAATAAAAATGTAGGAACCCTTACATTTTTCAACGTCACTCATATATGCCCTCCCCTAAAGGCGGGTTGAACCGGCTCTACCCGGAGGATCAAGTTTCAAAGGAATATTAAGTCCACAAGCGGTTCCCCGTCGCATGTACATCCCGACTGAAGGAGATGACAACATTATTTTATTTATTTATTTACTTTTTTTTTCAGTTTTTGTAAGAAAGTGTCATCGTCCTCCTACATACAGCACCCGATATTTCCAAAATGGTCACCCGTCTGGTACTGGCAAAGAGCATCGTTGCTTAATTTCGGTGAACTGATGAGAACCTGAATATACCGTATACACACACACACACACACACACACACACACACATATATATATATATATATATCTTCTTACCATGGGGGTTTCGATTTCGAATCTCGCTAGATTCAGCCGCTCTGATGAGTCGTAGACGACGAAACACGTGTCAGTGGATAATTATATTTTAAAAACAATATATATGCAGCTCCCCATTTGGGCGTGCCAAATTGGTAAAAGGGAAAATTATTCCCGACTCGCATTTAGGTAAAAAGGCACTTTCGTATAAATAATTGAATTCATTTAAAGCATACCATAAAAACAAAAACAAATAAATAACATTTACATAAATCGCAATATATCCAAAAAGTCTTGCTAGATGGTCCAGTGGTAGGCTTCTTACCATGGAGGTCCCGATTTCGAATCTCGCTAGATTCAGCCATTCTGATGAGTCGTAGAGGACGGAACATGTGTCAGTGGATAAGTATAAACAAAATTATATATATATATATATATATATATATATATATATATATATATATATATATATATATATCCTGACGAATTCTCGCGAGAATGAAACGCGGAATATTCTGCGTAGCTTTATTGTTATATATAAATTCATAACTATCTCTCTCTCTCTCTCTATATATATATATATATATATATATATATATATAATATTTATTACGACACTATATATATATATATATTTCAATGTCGTACCAGCGGTTTCATTGCGCTGAATCAACCATAAGATGTTGAAAAGAATCAGCGCAAATTCATCAACGACATTGAAAAACTGAAACAATGCAAAATGAACAAACAGAAAAAAAACGTTAAACGAGCGTTTAAGACTCAGAGTTTCAAATTTTAAAACATAACTTAGTAATCGACGCCAATAGATTATGATTATTGCGCTGACTCTTTCCAACCTCTTATGGTTGATTCAGCGCAATGAAATCAATGGTTCGACCTTGAAATATGTATATATAGTGTATGGTATCTTCAGCTCTCAAATCCATGATCGAGCACTTTATTGGATTTTTTCATCGCCTCCTGACACGCTCTCTCTCTCTCTCTCTCTCTCTCTCTCTCTCTCTCTCTCTGTATATATATATATATATATATATATATATATATATATATATACATAATTACATTTTCACCCCAAACAAGGCACATTGCCACTTTGGTGTAGGGGGCTACTATCAGGGGTAAAATCTACTGGGGTTCTATGTGGGGATTTGGGCAGCAAGATGTCTGTTCACGTTACACTTGAACTTCTGCACGTCAGTACATTTGGGGAGGCAGGGACCTGGAATGAAATTCAAAAGTCTAACTGTTCTGGGGAAGAAACTACTGGAGTAGAAATATCTTTTACATCTAGGGATCTCTACTGTGTGGGGGTGAGATTTAACTGCCTGTCGGGTTTGTCGAGAATGTTTACGTCGTGGAGGCACAAGTCTCTCTCTCTCTCTCTCTATATATATATATATATATATATATATATATATATATATATATATATATTGAGAGAGAGAGAGACAGCGAGAGAGAAGCATATACATGTTTACGTATATATGTATGTGTATATACATATGCACACACACACACACACACACACACACACACACACACATTACATATTCTGTGACAGCGATACAAGACATTACAAGCATTTCATTAACTTCGTTCGTTATTTTACACAGATAATATCAACAATGCCAATAATGAATCCCACGTGAGCTGAAACAGTTTCTGGAACAATAGACTTCATTGTTTTGAACCGTATCGAGTGTGAAACAAAGTTACTTAGAAGAACATTTTGGGCGTTGTAGGTATTGCACTAAATAAATTATGCATGAAGTTACTGCTTTCCCATTTCACATAACATGACATACGAAATTTCTGACTTCTAATAGTGAAAACATTTTTATTCACACAAAAAAAGAATCCTTATTTCAAGATTTTAAATTTAGAAAAAAAATAGTTTTTTTCGGAAAATTTAGATCATATGCGTGTTTTTAAAATTTTTCCTTATTTTATTCTAGTTGAAGTTGGGGCATCCTATCTGATGTTAGACGATCACCCGTTATCTCATACTCTCCAACCGAGAGATCTTTTTAAATATTTTCCTAAGATTCCAGTTTCTTTTCACATCGTACATAAGATCTTTGATTTTTGTTATCTCTTATGCGTTCATATCTAAGTTAAACATAATGACCAGTGGGACCTGTAGAAATTCCACAGGCGACTCATTTATATGTAATATATTGATGTTGGCATTCTGTAGATGTTTCGCGTAAATGGAGCCGCTCTGATATTATTGTAGCTTTTTTGTTAAAACTGCAAAAGTATTTTTCTAAACTAAAAGAGACGCCCGGCGTAGCCCGGTCGTAAAGTACACTTAAATATGATATTTTAATTCTTGCAGATTTCGTATATATTATTTTAGAGTTAATGTTCTGTCTATTTTTATATATTATAAAGTTACAATTTCCAAAGAATGATATATATATATATATATATATATATATATATATTTATATATATATATATATACCGATATGACTTGAGTGCATCAGCTTGAATCGAACACGCAACGAAAACTTATGAAGAATTCTTGATAAAATTAGTTATATAAAAAATAGGTTTCTGGAGTGCCATGAGCTATAATCGAAACCGAAACCAAAATTTATTAAAAAAATTCTTGGTAAAATTATGTATAAAATACAAATGACTTGAGTGTCATTAGTTATAATCAAAATCGAAACCAAAACTTTTTTTTTTACACGGTGGTCACCACTTATAAAGGCCCGGAAGCGACTCAGGGATAAGGGTTATTGCAAGTACAGTACGTTAATGTGGAGATTTAATGAAGTGTCTACTTAAGGGGGCGGTTCATCAGGAATTTGTTTATGTTGGATTCGAAGACATCCAGGTTGTAGTCAGGTGGGAAGCAAGCAGATGGAACAGAGTTCCACAGGCGTGCAGTTCTAAGAAAGAAGCTTTGTTCATGGAATCTACGTTTTGATTTAGGCACAGATAAAGAGTGGGGGAAATTTTTGACAGTGGATTCAGCTAGACGGGTGTTTTTTGTAAAAGATTGGATGAGGAAGGACCAGAGATTGGAGCTCAGACGAGCACCTGCCATGGAAATAACGATAAAACAAAGATAGGCTCGCAACGTCTCTTCTGTGTGAGGTTGCAGGGAAGAGAAAAGGGCATCCCCCACTTAGCACGAAGTCTATTTTGTACTTTGTCAAAGCAGGATAGGCTGTTTTTAGCAGCTCCTGCCCAGATATGGCAGCAGTATTCCATCCTTGGACGTACTTGGTTTATGAAGACTTCTTGGTAAAATTATTTATTATAAGAAATGAAAGTCCATAACAATTAAACGACAGTCACCCGGATATAAGTGTGATACACACACCCTATTTTATTAATGTATAGATAAAATAATTTTTACTGTTAAATATTATAAAAAAATAGTTTTAAAATAAGAAACATAAATTCTGACCCGGACTTAATCTACAGTAACAGGGTTCCACCGAGATGTTGTATATCTTTTAATTTTCTTCATACTTCTGGGGATGAAGTATACCTCGAAAATTTGGGGAGAACTTAACACAATATTGCCATCCTGGTGTGACAAACTATATCGGCAAATAAATATTTTATAATTGAAAATTATTGAAAACTTTCAATATTTTTGTTATTCTTTTTGCCTTGTCTCGTACCAACAGTGTTTTTTTTTTTCTACAACACTACATTGTTATAACATTCCATACACAATTCCATCCAAATAATACGAAGTGGCGATGAGCAATACCTTTGCGGAAATTGGAAACGATGAGTTAGAATTAAATTTTATAAGTGGGAAGCTCGATAAGAATTGTTTTAAAATTGGAGTTAAAAATGCTGTACTCCGTTAGAAAGCAGCCCTGCGATATAGTATTCCACAGATTATTCCATAAATTTGTTCATTATAGTTTCGTTTAGTTTTAGGTACATAAGAGGGAGAAACGAAGAGGCTTTGCTTTAGTTAATGCTAATTGAATCGTTGCTGCGAATTTTTTTAAAGGCGTAGAGATTGAAACTTGCTCAAGAACCTACTCTTACAATGGCAATAGAGCAGAGAAAGACTATCAACATCTCTTCTGTGAGAAAACTGCGATACGGAAAAGAAGAGATCACCCCACCCCACCACCAGATTTCTGCATCAATTCTGTTCATTGGAAAGGCACCTTCCTAAGTGTAACAACAATATGCGAAGTATCTGGCTCTCGAGCTGGTAGAGGATTGTGTCACAAGCGAGGTATATTCGAGAGTGGTAGAAAGATATAATCATTCTGATTTTGCGACCTTAGCGATGGATGTGACGCAAGTCTTTATCGTCATAAAAAATGAAAGAAAGTAAAATAGAGCGATTTTTGTATCTTAGTTTTAAAATAATGTAACTCTCTAGTTTCTATGCCGCGTACTTCCTCCCATTACGTAGTTTTTTTGTACACGTCAGCGTAACTTATTCTAGTATCATAAATGTAAACGAGTATAATCTTCGATTATATAAATATTATTGTAATAGTTTCGTGACAGCATTGTTTTCAGATTCCAGAGTTGAAACATATTCCGCGTACGAAAGTGTAGTTGCATTACGGCTTGCGTTATATGTTCGTATACAGATATCCCATCGAGAGTGATATACCAAATCATGTGTCTGAAACAACGAAAAAATGGAATAAGATGTTATACTTACTTTAATTTACTTATTTTCACTCCAAACACGACATATTGTCACTTGGAACGTAAGGAGCTATTATTTCTAATAGTGACTAATAGAGAACTGTTGGAAGTTGAGCAGCGAGATATTAGTTCACTTTGCATTTAAACTTCTTCAGGTTAGTACAATCAGGGAAGCAGGAAGAGAAGTCTAAATTCTAGCAGTTCGATGGTAGAAAGTATTAGAGTAGAAGGTTTTCCGGCATCTAAGGATTTCAAATTTGAAGAGGTGGGATTTTGCTGCTTTTCGAGTTAGGATTTATGATACTTTTAAATCCTATATGCTTTATGCATTCATTCTTTTTCTTGACTGTTATCCTTATTTAATTAGTTTTGTTTCAACACGCTTCGGCCAACCCATTCTCTGGCCTTCTTCAGGTGATTAACCGTGGCGGGATAAGAATACTTAGACTTATAACTATCTCCCTAGTAATTACAGCCTTTAATAGTTGCTGTTGTCTCATCACGCTATCTTCATATTAAATACGAAATCTGGATTAATCAAAATATCATATGTAAGTGTATTTTATGACCGGTAATGCCGGGTGGCCTGATTGTGTGTGTATATATATTTAAAAACTATACAAACATATTTTGTTTCTCTCTTTCCACTGACACTGATGAGTTGCATTGAATTCATATCATCTACAGATGGCTGGTTCAATACAATGAAACCGCTGGTCCGTCTTTGGAATATGTTTGTATAGTTTTTAAATAAATATTTGTATTTTAGCTCTCACGTTTGCGATCAAACACTTAATTGATTTCTTTTCACCGCATTCTGACACGCTATATATGTTATAGTTATCGAAAACTAATTGTAATAGTTATACCTGTCTTTTCATCAAATGGTGATGTCTCTCTTTTTGTGTCCTCAGGTAGAAAATGAAGTTCACATACCTAAAGAAATAAATTAGTTGACAACCATACGATAAATTAAATTCTTATTAAAAACTAAAAAAAAAAAATAGTACAAAACTACAATATTATCGTAAAGTCGCCATCGAGGCTAAAAGTATACTAAGTTTATCGGAAACTAACTAAAAATAATTAACTGATAACTAAATGAAAAATTGTATTCATTATTACGACAGGCTTTAAAAGAAAAATCTATACATAGAAACCCAGCACCTCTATCTACTGGGCCCAGGTCTTACGATAGCGGTTTCAATCCTACCAAAAGATTAGTTGGCTAAACTTGATGAGACAACAACTATGGAAGGCAGTAATTACTAGGGATAAGTTACAAAACTATCCCGTCACTGCTTATCGCATGAAGAAGGCCAGAGGATGGATTGGCCGAAGGGTGGTGAAACGAAACAACAACTAATAATAAAATGAGGATAACAGTCCACAAAAACAATGAAGACATAAAGCATAAAGAAGTTAAAAGTATGATAACTTATAACTCAAGAAGCAGTAAATGCCCACCCCTTCACTGTTGAGATAAGTTGGCCGAAACTATGATGAAATCTCATCTAAAAGGATTCCAAAATAAAAACAAAAAATAATACCATATGCTTTCATTGTGAAAATGCTTATATATTTGACGTATCTGTGTATATAGTGCTGCATTGTGCAGCCAATGCGTTTTTATTGTAATACGATAATGTTTTCTCGATCTGTTCTGCGTTTCTTTTGTTAAGATATGAAGTTTAAGCCTTGCCGCATGGCGCATGCCGCGTGCTTTTTCCATTCGTCGATAAAGATGCGTGAGATGTTGTGCATCGCATGATCTGCCATTATTTAAGGGTTAATATCATAATTTGATCAGTTCACATCTTCAGATCTTGGTCCCAATTGTTTTAAATCAATGTTTCTATACAAGCTTATTATTATTATTATTATTATTATTATTATTATTATTATTATTATATGGCTTTTGTTCGAAGTACGTAGGCGTATGGAAACGTCCTGGTCAAAAGCAATCGTTATAAGTCAAGCTTTCTTTTTCTTCTTTTCCATTTTTATTTTTCTAAACTTGACCTCTCTTCTTCTCCACCCCCCACTCTTTATTCTCTATTATTATTACTACTACTATTGCTATTACTCATTTTACTACTACTACTACTACTACTACTACTATTCAAGCTGTTTACTTTTTATCTCACGAAAACAATGGATGGTCTTGTTAGAATGTTTGTACAAGAAAGTGAAGCAACTTTATATCTATTCAATTCGCATTGCTTAAGTAAAAAGCAAAAAAAAAAAAAAAAAAAGGAAAGAAAGAAATATAGGACGACAGGAAACAATTCCGGGATAAACGGAAAAGGACTAGTGTTTTCTTCCTGGAAAATACTAGAGGATCTAACCTACTTACCGTACAGCCCATAGCTGGATGCATAGGTTATAACAAGAAAGCGATGCATTTGCAACTGATCACATATGAGCGCGTATGAAATATCAACAGCAGACGAAGGATGGATGGTAAGCGATTGTATTAGCAGCAGGAGCAGCGTTTGAACGCGTATGCAAATTGGCAAGTGTGCCCGGGCTTGCGCCTGAACAAAAAGAAAAAAGGACACCACGTGATCGCGAAGGAGACGGACGTGTAAAGGCGAGAATGGGCCTAATGTGGCCAGCGTCTGGTCGGAAGAAAGAGAAACGCGTGCGGGTTAGATGGACATGTGGCAACGAGAGACTGTTTAGGCTGGCGTTGAGACGGCGAGAAAGAGAAACGGTAATAAACGGCTTTTGTTAAAACAACAAAAAATCCGAGTCGTATTTATTTATGTTTTGTTTACCTATTCTTTGTGACTGTACCCACGTTGTACATTAACCAAAATAGAACCTGAACCCAGCACCTTATAATGTAAACTCTATGCCAAGTGATTTCTTTGGGGTTATTTAGTATTAATAATATTAGGAGAATAGTTAGTTTGAAATTTGTCCTATACCCATTAAGGCCTAAAGCAGAAAATGGTCGCCGATGAAACGAACTGAATAAAAAAGATATCCAAAACAAAATTAAATTTCAATATATGCTGAATGGTCGTGTTGTATAAGGTGTGTTCAATTCTTCATTTGAACCAACAAGACTGGTATCCCGTGTCATCATCGTCCCAAGTAATCCACGAGTAAGAAACTTCTTTTAAATCTAAGGTAGAGGGACTTTCGACTGTGGCCACCTGTACTAGTATATATATTTTACTAGCCTGGGTGCCCGGTGTTGTCCAGGTGTTTGGAGATGTGTATTGAGCTAAAAAAAGTGATAGTAGGCAGGTAGGCTCGAACCAGCATCGCGTAGGAGGAAAAGAACGTGAAAAAAACGTGACGTCTTTGCCGTTGCATCCATCGCCAAACCGGAAGTGGTCAAGGTTTTAATTAAGGTTAATAAATCGAAAAGAGGGGATGAATTTCGAAAATATTGGCGAAAGAAGGCGACCCTTATAGAAAAGTGCCCAGTTGAGTATAAAGAAATTAATGTTTTTAGCCATTTTTTCGATATTTGTCGTCCGAAGGTTTGGGCTTCAAAACGATACCGATCTCCTAAAACCCCGTCGTCTCTGTCGAAAGTTTTAGGCAGACATGATGATTGCAACGTCTTGTCAGACGAGTGCCACTCCCTAAGACATTTAAAATCCATGAGCCCAAATACCTGAGGGAGTATCTATACAAAGATGATGTTACAGAGTCTTAGCTTTGTACGACAGCTAAGTCTCTCTCTCTCGGTTATAAATGTTGAGATCCAGCAACAAGCAAGAGCAAGATAGCCAGCAACAAATTAAACTGCAGACCAGCTTAATGCGGGTACTGGTCTTCCGCTTTATGGTTTTTTAAATCAAAGATTTGCTTCTCCTAGAAAGGTTGCCTTCACCACGGCTTACGGGAGCCCTCTCCACCCCAATACACATATACACACACACAAATATACACGGTGCTAGTTGGCCGTTGACCCAGAAAAAAAGTTCATTCGCCCTTTGGAAGGTCTTGTTTTTAATCCTTCAGGGAGATTAGCCGCCCTCCTCACCAAACAAATCTGGTGGGGGAACCAGTTTAGTCGCCGGTGACCCGACCATTAGGCAGACATACATACATACATACATACATACATACATACATACATACATACATACATTTAAACAGGCATATGAGATTTATATTATAGACTAGCAGGGCTACCCGGCGTTGCTCGGGACCGTATAAACAATGAAAAAACAAAAGCAGATATTGAACATATGTTTGATTCTTAGGGGAGAGGAATCTTTCATCTCTATGTATTATTTGTTTTATCTACCCTAGGACTGATATTGTTCATGTTTTATCCCTAGCATAGGTAATTTACAGCATGTATATGAAATTGTTTTACCTTAGGGAGAAGAGAACAGGTAATATACAACATAATGTGTCTATATTACATCCCTGGCAACGCCTAGAAACCAGCTAGAACATGTATTTCAGTCAATCTTTATTATATCCTGGGCTATGCCGGGAAACCAGCTAATCTCTTTTTAGTGACTTGACCACCAAAATACCTCCCTAAGTGTGTCCTTTCTTTTGAACTTATTAGATATAGGTATCTAGAAATGTGTGTGAAATTTTGTTGAATGCATTGTTCACTATGATTTTCTTATTGTTCTACACAATATCAACTGTAGCGAAATAACACAGTAAACTTAGTGTAGTGTTAGAATAAAGAGCAAAGGAAAAAATTAGAATCATATTTTGTAATTGCAAATCTAAATTTGCTAGCATGTACCAGTATTTGCCAGGTTGTGGAAATTTGGAACTTATAACATATGTAGTGGCCTTTTCCTAGATACCTATTGCTAAAAATTATACTTTCATTTTGTTAGAAAAATCTCTCTTCAGATGCCCTGCATCATTCAAAATAAAAACAAATATTTTTATAATTGTTTCAGTATATTGCTACACAATGTGAAAGTTTTTAACGTTTGTAAAAAAAATCATGAATGTGCTTATATTGCAAAAAAGAAAATATCAGTGCACAGTATTGAAATTGTTTGAGATTCAAAAGTCTGTAACATTTCTACTAACTTCATAAGATGTCATGTGAGAAACTGAATTGAATATCAAGACATTATCTGAAGCGTTTTTATTTTGGTGTAACATATGTGTTTACAGTGAACCTTAACTTTTAATAAACAGATTGGTATGCAATGACATAGGCTAAGAATCTTTAAAATATATATAAATTGGAAACATGTGTGAACAAATGAAAAAAAAATGATCCGCTCCACTTGATGACATCAAGCACAGTAATATTTTAGTGAAGAAAATATGAAATTGATGTTCAGTGATTAGTTTGGATGAATGAGAAAATGTAATTGTTTGATGCATAAAAATAACTCAGTTGCTGTATTTGATATTAAGCAGCAAAATATAGTGATTTGAATATTTGGGAAAACATCAAACCAGATTATGTAAAAAGAAAAAAAAAAGATGAAATTAGAAAATATATATTTTATGTTTATGAGTTCTGCCAATCAAAATTTTGTGGCAGAAATTGGGTGATTACCATGCAATTTTATTTTGGTAAAATTCTTAAATTATTAGAATGTTTATTATAATTTCTAATTAGTGACTTGTTATAATCAAAATCCGCCCTAAAGAGTGTCCTTTCTTTTATTAGGTATCAGAGTAGGTATCAAGATTTCTACTTCTATACAAATGTGATATTTCAGATCTGTACATAAAAAATTTGTTGAATATATAGGTTGAGAATTGTTCTGTGTCGCTCTCTCTCACACACACACGCATTCTCACTTTTATAGATATAATAGATAGATTACTCTAGATATATTTCCATATGTCTGAATACCCTATATAAAAATTTTCAAATCTGTAGATAAAAAAATTTGTTGAGTATATAGGTTGAAAATTGTTCTCTCTCTCTCTCTCACACACACATTCTCAATTTTAGAGATATAATAGATAGATTATGCTAGATATATTTCCATATGTCTGAATACCCTATATACAAATTTTCTAATCTGTAGATCAAATATTTGTTGAATATATAGGTTGAAAATTGTTCTTACTCTCTCTCTCTCTCTCTCTGGCTACCTCACACACACATTCTAACTTTTATAGATATAATAGATAGATTATGCTAGATATATTTCCATATGTGTGAATACCCTATATACAAATTTTCTAATTTGTAGATAAAAAATTTGTAGAGTGCATAGGTTGAGAATTGTTCTCTCTATCTCTCACACACACACATTCTAACTTTTAATGATATAATAGATTATGCTAGATATATTTCGATATTTCTGAATACCCTATATATAAAAATTTGTTGAATGTATAGGTTGAGAACTGTTCTCTCTCTCTCTCTCTCTCCCTCTCTCTCTCTCTCGCTCACACACACACACATTCTCACTTTTATAGATATAATAGAAAGATTATCCTAGATATATTTCTATTTGTATGAATACTCTATATACAAATTTTAAAATCTGTAGATAAAGAATTTGTTGAGTATATGGGTTGAGAATTGTTCTCTCTCTCTCTCTCTCTCTCTCTCTCACACACACACACACATTCTCACTTTTATAGATATAATAGATTATGCTAGATATATTTCCATATGTCTGAATACCCTATATACAAATTTTCAAATCTGTAGATAAAAAATTTGTTGAGTATATAGGTTGAGAATTGTTCTCTCTCTCTCTCTATCACACACATTCTCACTTTTATAGATATAATAGACAGATTATGCCAGATATATTGAAATATGTCTGAATGCCCAATATACAAATTTTGAAATCTGTAGATAAAAAATTTGTTGTATACATAGGTTGACAATTGTCCTCTCTCTCACACACACACACATTCTCACTTTTATACATATAATAGATAGATTATGCTAGATATATTTCTATATGTCTGAACACCCTATATACAAATGTTCAAATCTGTGGATAAAAAATTTGTTGAATGTATAGGTTGAGAATTTTTATCTCTCTCTTTTTCTCTCTCTATCTCTCGCTATCTCACACACACGCATTCTCACTTTTATAGATAAAATAGATAGATTATGCTAGATATATTTCCATATGTCTGAATACCCTATATACAAAGTTTCAAATCTGTAGATAAAAAATTTGTTGAATATATAGGTTTAGAATTGTTCTCTCTCTCTCTCTCACACACACATTCTAACTTTTGTAGTTATAATAGATAGATTATGCTAGATATATTTCCATATGTCTGAATACCCTATATACAAATTTTCTAAACTGTAGGTAAAACATTTGTTGAGTATGTAGGTTAAGAATTGTTCTCTCTCTCTCTCACACACACACACACACACACACAAGTTCTCACTTTTATAGATATAATAGATAGATTATGCTAGATATATTTCTATATGTCTGCCTACCCTATATACAAATTTCCAAATCTGTGCCCAAAAATGTGTGGAATATATAGGTTGAGAATTGTTCTCTCTCTCTCTCTCTCTCACACATATTCTCACTTTTATAGGTTATATAGGTTGAGAATTTTTTGCTCTTTCCATCACTCACATTCACACTTTTATAGATATAATACATAGATTATGCCAGATATATTTACATATGTCTGAATACCCAATATACACATTTTCAAATCTGTAGATAAAAAATTAGTTGAATATATAGGTTGAGAATTGTTCTCTCTCTCTCTTTCTCTCTCTCTCACACACACATTCTCACTTTTATAGATATAATAGATAGATTATGCTAGATATATTTCCATACGTCTGAATACCCTATATCCAAATTTTCTAATATGTAGATAAAAAATTTGTTGAATATATAGGGTGAGAATTTTCCTTCCTCTCTTTCTCTCTCTCTCTTTCTCACACACACACAAGCTGAAAATTGTTCTCTCTCTCTCTCTGACTCTCTCTCTCTCTCTCACACACACACACATGGTCATTTTATAGATATAATAGATAGGTTATGCTAGATATATTTCTATATGTCTGAATACCCTATATACAAATTTTTAAATCTGTAGATAAAAAATTTGTTGAGTATATAGGTTGAGAATTGTTCTTTCTCTCTCTCTCACACACACATTCTCACTTTTATAGATATAATGGATTATGCTAGATATATTTCCAAATGTCTGAATACCCTATATACAAATTTTCAAATCTGTAAAGATAGAATTTGTTGAATATATAGGTTGAGAATTGTTCTCTCTCTCTCTCTTTCACACACATTCTCACTTTTATAGATATAATAGATAGATTATGCTAGATATATTTCCTTATGTCTGAATACCCTATATACAAATTATCAAATCTGTAGATACAAAATTTGTTGAGTATATAGGTTGAGAATTGTTCTCTCTCTCTCTCTCTCACTCACTCACTCACTCACTCACTCACAAACACACACACACATTCTACCTTTTATAGATATAATAGATTATGCTAGATATATTTCCATATGTTTGAATACCCTGTATACAAATTTTCAGATCTGTACATAAAAATTAGTTGAATATATAGGTTGAGAATTGTTCTCTCTCTCTCTTCTCTCTCTCTCTTTCACACACATTCTCACTTTTCTAGATATAATAGATAGATTATGCTAGATATATTTCCATATGTCTGAATACCCTATATACAAATTTTATAATCGGTAGATAAAAAATTTGTTGAATATATAGGGTGAGAATTGTACTTACTCTCTCTCTCTCTCTCTCTCTCTCTCTCTCTCTCTCACGCACACATTCTCACTTTTATGGATATAATAGATAGATTATGCTGGATATATTTCCATATGTCTGAATACCCTATATACAAATGGTCAAATCTGTAGATAACAAATTTATTGAATAGATAGGTTGAGAATTGTTCTCTCTCTCTCTCTCGCAACCTTACACACACAACCACACGCAAACATTCTGACTTTTATAGATATAATAGATCGATTATGCTAGATATATTTCCATATGTCTGAATACCCAATATACAAATTTTCAAATCTGTAGGTAAAAAATTTGTTGAATATATAGGTTGAGAATTGTTCTCTCTCTCTCACACACTCACATTCTCACTTTTATAGATATAATGTATAGATTATGCTAGATATATTTCTATATGTCTGAATACCCTATATACAAAGTTTAAAATCCGTAGATAAAAATACGTTGAGTATATAGGTTGAGAATTGTTCTCTCTCTCTCTTACGCACACACACACACACTAACACACACATTTTCACTTTTATAGATATAATAGATAGATTATGCTAGATATATTTCCATATGTCTGAATACCCTATATACAAATTTTCAAATCTGTAGATAAAAAATGTATTGAATATATAGGTTGAGAATTGTTGTCTCTCTCTCTCTCTCTCTCTCTGGCTACCTCACACACACACACATTTTCACTTTTATAGATATAATAGATAGATTATGCTAGATATATTTCCATATGTCTGAATACCCTATATACAAATTTTCAAATCTGTAGATAAAAAATGTATTGAATATATAGGTTGAGAATTGTTGTCTCTCTCTCTCTCTCTCTCTCTCTGGCTACCTCACACACACACACATTTTCACTTTTATAGATATAATAGATAGATTATGCTAGATATATTTCCATATGTCTGAATACCCTATATACAAACTTTCAAATCTGTAGATAAAAAATTTGTTGAGTATATAGGTTGAGAATTGTTCTCTCTCTCTCACACGAAACTGTGCGCTCGGCTTCTTCCCCCCCTTCCCACCCCAAATGCTTGGGAAACTGTGCACTGTTTTTGTTGGTTTTCAAGCTGCCTCTTCCCCCCCCCACTCACACACAGTTTAACAGTAGTAGGAGGTCAAGAGAAAGAGGGTGAGAGAGAGAGAAGAGTAAGTTGGTGAGAGAGAGAGAAAAGAGAAAGAGGGTGTTGGTTTTATATTTTTATTATCGTCTAATATTTTGAAAGCTGAATTTCTAATAAAATGTGCATCTATAGGAGATAATGCCTGGGAATGTGTTCCCCCCCCCCACAGTTTAACAGTGGTGTGACGTCAAGAGAAAGAGGGTGAGAGAGAGGGAAGAGTAAGTGGGTGAGAGAGAGAAAGAGAGAGAAAAAAAAGAAAGACGGTGTTGGTTTTGTGAAAAAAGTTGTTATTTACAATTGTTCGCATTCTTGGCCTTTTGGTCAAGATCAAAGTGTAGTATCTGTTCTTCAGATGCTGCACTTCTATTTCTTGTTCTCTTTCGGTGGAGGAGAAATCCTCCACGACTGAGACAATTTTTATTTTTGTACCTTTTCTCCACGTTAAAAAAACGACCCTGGTGTCTAACTGTCCCGTGGGGAGGCATAATAAATAGGTACAATTGTTCGCCATTAGTGGATGTTGACGTCACGTCACGTGACATGACTAAGCGTTTTTTTTTTTAGTATGAATAACATTTTTTGTTTTAATTATAAAGTCTACACTTAATTTTATAGAAAATGATGTATATATAATAGAAAAAAAAAATTACTGGTTTTGTTGGATTCAAGTGGATCCCCCCCCCTCCAGTTTAAGAGATAGCAGGTCACGTGGTAATATACAAAATGGCTAGCGTAAATATAAAGATCGGTTTTTTTATCGACGAATATTTTGAAAGCTGAATTTTTTTTTATTCCTGTACATTTTTTCCTGATATTTTTCGTTAAAACTCTTGTATAAATACTATTTTTAACCAGTTAAATACGTTGGAGACATTGTCATGGAGTTTAATAATCTCTAGAACAAAGCAGAAGAGAAATTACAAAAGTATCGGTAAAACAAAGTGTTTGTTTACATTTGTTTGCCATTACTGGATGTTGACGTCACGTCACGTGACATGACTAAGCGTTTTTGGATTATGTAATATTAACATTAAAATGACAGGTTTTTTGGGGGGCCCCCCTAGGAGAGAAATGATCAGTTCACCCCCTTTTAATGGTCCGTTTGGTGTGGAATTTCGATATTTGTCATGCGGGTGATCAAGGTTCAATATGATACATAATTTGTCAACTTTGGTTGTGTCTGTCAAAAGTTTGAGCTGACGTCACGTCACGTGACACGTATTGAATAACGTTAAAATGACAGGTTTTTTGGGGGGCCCCCCTAGGAGAAAAACGATCAGTTGACCCCTTTCTACTGGTCCGTTTGACGTGAAATTTCGATATTTGTCATCCGGGTGATCAAGGTGCAATATGATACCAAATTTGTCAACTCTGGTTCCGTCTTTCAAAAGTTTTAGCGTTACAAACAAACATACATACATACATACATACATACATACATACACACCGATTTTTGCCTTTTATATATATAGAAGACAATCATTTTTACTTTCGATATAATAAACATCATGTTCTTAGTATTATTATTATCATTATTATTTTCTATAATTATTTTTATTATAATTATCATTTGTTATCATTACTGTTATGTTTGAATTTGAATTTTATTGTCGTAAAATTTATTATTATAATTAAAGAAAATTAGCTAACAAATTTTGCATACTGCTTTTTCATGTCTTGTAAAATGAAAAATGATAGATATATACATGAATATGTGCGTATATGTATGTGTGTATGCATATCTAGATGTATATATGTGAGTATATGCATGCTTGTGTATATCTGGATGCATATATATATATATATATATATATATATAAAAGTATGTCTTCCCAGATTCCCCCCTCTTTTTACTGTTTTGACATCTCCCCATCCCCCTTTCTAGAAACTTCATTTCCGTTCACCTTCCTTCTCTGTCTTATGATTCCGTAATTAACACTTTTCCTCTCCGCTTACACTAACAATCTCGATTACACTGGATCTTTTCTTTCTCTTCCTTTATTTCACCTTTTTCTGCTTTCGCTTTCAATGTCTGGAGTTTTAAATGTTACATAATCAATCTTCGTCTCTCCCGAAATTTTTAAGTGTTTCATTTTTTAAATAAATAATTCTCTCATCTTTCATTTAAGAACCGGACTTCTTCAGTGGAAGACAAACTTTATTAAGTCACCTGACGATCACGCCCGACCACCTGTCTAAAACATTAGCATGTCCAGTGTCATACTATGTAAATTTGTCTATATCAATAATATATATATATATATATATATATATATATATATATATATATATATAGATAGATATATATATAGATATATATATAGATATATAGATATATATATATATATATATAGATATATATATATATATAGATATATATATAGATATATATATAGATATATATATAGATATATATATATATATAGATATATATATAGATATATATATATATATATATATATATATATAGAGAGAGAGAGAGAGAGAGAGAGAGAGAGAGAGAACGAAAGGAGGGAGAGTAAAGTCAATGAATGAGAATTGAATTGACCTATTGACAAAATAATTTTCCTACAAAGAACTAAATTTTTTATCCTTTTTTTTTATATAGTTTTAAAAGTAAAATCTTACAAATATAGAAATAGTTTTGGTCGCCATTTTATGCAAGCCTCACATTATTAGCCTGGCCGTCTCCATTAAGGCTTTGATAAGAGCAACATTGTTTTTTTGTCTGTTTTCCTTACGAGGGTGGCAGACAGAATTCGTTGTTTTCAGAAATTCTGTCAGACATTTGCGTTTAATTACGCGTTGGGGACATTTCTTGACCCCTGATCTGCCAATTTTTTCAACCACTCTATTGATCATTCACACTGCCCGAATAAGGGCCCTCATCATTTCACAGTTATACCTTATTATTTGCTCATTAAAAGTTCCCGCACAGGATATCATCAAAGATTACTGACAACAATCTGTGGTGTTCCTTGGAGTCTGGGTAACAACAAGTCTCCCAAGATGTCCAGTATTATTCACCCCTTTCGAAAAACTTTGCAAATGAATTTACGTTATCGCAAATTAAGAGAGGGATCTTTCAGGGTGATAGTCTTTCCCCTCTGATTTTCCGCTGGCGATTTTTTGTGCTTCTCCTGTGACCTGATTTTTTTTATTTCTATGTTCTTAATCTTGTCTGCTTCCAATATTCCCAAATACTTGTAACCTCTATCGATGTCAACATTCTTTATCAGATCTGTTGTTGGAAGTTCAAGGCCATCTGAGTGGGCTAGCTTGGTTCTTTTTATCACAAAATTAGCAGATTTGGAAATGCCAAAATCGATTCTTATATAAGTGATAAACAATCTGATCATGTTCGTCAAGGTATCAAGTTGATTCTCATTATTTCCAAAAACTTTAAGGTCATCCATTGTTGTGGGGGCACACATTCATTTGAATATGTGGATAGTAATTACACATAAATAGGAAGACTCAGTTAGTCTGAGGGTGTGTTCACTAGAAGCCACCGAAGGCCGCCGAGAGCAGATATGTTTCTCCAGCAAAGACTCTTATTGGACACCATTATGTAAATATCCTGTAAATATACCTTTTCCTAATACACTTCTTATTTGATCTACCTTTGTTTGTTGAGTCGTCATTTGTATTGCTTTCTACGTTACTTGTTTCAACCTGCAAACTTAACAACTTAACATCCATCAATAGCAGATGGTCGACTGTAGGAAGTCCTTTTCCGATTCCATACCCTGCTTCCACATTCCGTAAAAGCAATGTCAACGGGATCAAGCTGATGACAAAAAGCAGAGGGGAAAGACTATCATCCTGGAAAATCCCTCTCTTAATTTTCACCTTGCCTAATACAATATTTCCTGAAGTTAAATTGGTTTTTCAATTCTTCATGCTATTTGTTATAGATGCTCAGATGTTAGGGGCTATTCCAAAAATTTTCAAACACTTGAGTATCCATGAATTTGGAACCATGTCGAATTCCTTCTTATAGTCTACCCAGCCCATGACAAGGTTGGAGAATTGAGGGTTTTTTTTAAACCAGTATCCCTGGACTCCATCAGGTCCTGACGCTTTCCAATTTGAAAGCTTTTTAGCTTTCTTCGCTCTCAGCATTTCCACGGTGATTGTTATGTTGATTTGTTGATCCATTCTAGAGGACACCTATCTTTCAATGTCTTTGATCCATTCTGCATCTTCTTGGTGTTCCTCCCCCCCCTTTCCCAGATGCCTTTTCAGAATACACGCAATTCATCACCATTGGGTACAACGTCCTTCCCTCTTTCAATTCCTTCTTGTTGATTAAAAAGAAGTTTGGAGTTATTCTTAAACAGTCTCTTCTGATGATATTGCGTAATTCTATAAGTGTAGCGTTTAACTTGGGCAGTTTTTAGTTGTAATACGTTGTTTCAGTTCTTCAATCACACACTGAAAACATTTTGTTGTATGTTAAATTTTTGATTTATCCGCTTTGACCTTTGAGTTTGCTTCCTACGACATCTTGTACTGAGGTCCTTTCGAAGTTGCTTTATTTGCCCATTTAAACGGTTCCGCCATTAGAGCTCCTTCTTTCCTTTCTTTTACGTTTGCCCACTCCAAGCAATATATACAGTATTAACAGCAGCTTTAATGACGTTAATGCACTGTTTAAAATAATTTACTGGAAAAATGTCAGGACTTCATTAACCTTGGTAATGATAGATTTTAGTCTTCGATTCACAAATCGGAGATTCGGCGGCTGTTCTAAATTGTCAGCTCTTACCTTCTCATCTACTAATTTGAAGACATCAATCTCTTCTTTCGTCTTCCCTTGTTCAATCATAAGTTTAATTGTTTCTTTGTAAAGGAACTGATTGTTGAAAGGTCGAATATTTTCATTTACATTTGCAGCAGTTGCTTCTACCTTCGTCATTCCATCAACCCCATCATGTTTATTGATATCCACACTCTTAATTTCTCTTTTCATATCTTCAATTTCAAAGAGAGATAGCAATCCGTTTTTTATTATTATCCGGGCTTTTCATGCAAGTTTTTGCTTTGTTACTTTGAACAAGCCTAGTTCATTTCATATACGGTGCATTCTTTTTTTGTATCGCCGATGAAGGGTACCACTCTTCAAATAACACTCCATTGCAATTTTATTTAAGTCCAACTTGTTCTAGCGGTAGTGTTTCCAGGAATTCCCTGGGTGACGACCGAAGAAGCCTCATTCTTTCCCCTACCGGACTTGGACCCTGCACTTGATGTTGCGATCCCATTTACATCGTTTTCAGTTTGATAGTTTTGAACACTCATATTTGAATAAGATAAGGAATGGTTGGTTTAAGGTTTGCCTTTCCTGGTATTTTTATTGAGATACAATCTCAGAAATGTTCACCTGGGATAAAGATCAAGTTTTGGTCATGGAAAGCCATTAAATACCGTCAGATACCAACCCTGTATTTATAATTGCTGTTGTTTGGCATCAGGTACTTACTATCCTTAGATATGCTGTCTCCAATATCGTTTAATCTTTGATCTATAGCTGGAGGGATTATTATATGGATAACCATTATCATCGTTTGTATAATTATTACGAGTATTTTTTCCTTCGGAGGGAAACAATCGTTAAGCCATTTTGATATGAAATAGATGGTTTCAAAGTCCTTCGAGATGCACGTATGTGGGTTATCTAACTATACTGTAAGAACAATAATTGGTACTATTTCCTCTTTATAAATTTATTTTTATTATTATTATTATAATTATTATTATTATTATTATTATTATTATTGGCTCACAAGGAGCTTTCACACAGGTCTTCAGAGATCTTTCCTTGAGAACAGCCTACGGTGTTCCCTGGAAGCTGGGTAACAACAAGTCTCCCCAGGTTTCCAGTACTCTCCACTTCTTTCGATAACATTTGCAATTATTATTATTATTATTAATTATTATTATTATTATTATTATTATTATTATTATTATTATTATTATTATTTACTGTTGTTGTAAATTAAAATCCTCAACTAAATCACCCTTCCAAATTAAAATGAGATTCAATCCTTTTAGGCGATTACGTGTTAACATTCTGAAAAACCTGGTGGGGAGAAAAACAAAAAAAGCCAATTATTTAAGAATTTAGGAGGAAGGATTTGCATCACATATTAATTTAACGTAAAATGAGCTCTATTTCTGAGACGTTTTAGCATTAGTTTTTTTTTTTTCTAAAAGATAAATTTTGTACGTTTTTTTGGGGGAAGTTACAACCTTACCAGTCGACTTAGGGTTCGTGCTAAAAAAGTCGTGAAAATCCCTACAAAGTTAGAATATTCTAGAAATTATGATCACTTTACATTTACTTTATATACGAAATTTAACTGCCTGTCTTAATTCTAAAAGTATTGTTGTTTTTTTTCTTTCCGGCAAATTTTTCAAAGTGATAACATGTAATCGCCTAAAACAAAAGAAAAATCACCTAAAGAAAGTCTAATTTTTATGTGAAGGTGTTAATCTACAAATTTGATATTATTAGTCATAGTCTTACTTTTATTATCTGTATCGGTTTCTTTTTGCATTAAAACAGATCAATCTATTACGTGTTTTTCATATTAGCAGTAGCAATAACCGACCAAATCCTTATAATTCAGGATAAAAACATGAACATTTTTTGGTAGAGAGAACGAACAAAATAGTTAACAATTCGTTCCGCTCCGTTCTTTTCAGGTTAATCATGTTTTCCTCAATAGCAACATGTTATTTAGAAACTAATTCTTACCTTTTCTGTTCCTACACCGTCTTATTTTGCATGCCAATCGTCAACTAGTTTCAGTGGTTTATGAAAACATTTAAATAGCATTTTGTCAGCAAACAAGCACATATCACCTTTGTTTAAAAAAAAGAAAGTTTTTAGTGTTTTCACTATTTTCAATCAATTACAACGATAAGATTCAAGAAAAATATTTAAAATATCTATTCATGTAATACACGCCCCCCTCCAAGTGTATTTTTTTATGTTTACCAAAATATATGCCGGCATAACATGAAGGTAGTACAGTAGTTAAAAAAAATATTTAAAAATTTAAAAAGAATCGAAATCGGTAATTGTATCAGAATCGAGAATTTAAACCGGAATCGGGAATTGTATTGGAATCGGTGAAATTTTTGGAATCGTCCCATCACTAATAATTATATATATAAAACGACTATATATATATACTAGAAAAAATACCCGTCGTTGACTGGGTTCAAAAACAGCCTACAGAAAATGGACTCTGATTTATGAAAGTATGATAGGTTATAAAAAGGAAAGGTTGTAAAGAGATAGCTTCGAATTTGAGGGTATCAAAACCAAAGCAAAATATGATGAAAGTAAAAATAAAATAGATAAACCTGATAATTTATTATACCATACCTGTTCACACTGAAACACTTATCACAATATTCTGTGGATCTATATTATAAAACCTTGTTAAACTTTGTGACATATTTCCATTCTATGGAGGTCAGGCGCGAACGAACACCCCACAAGTTTATTATACCATATTTCTTCAAACTGAAACATAATTATCAAAGTATACTTATGCAGATAGATATGAAAAGTCTTTATTAATTTTTGTGTCTATTTCTATTCTATGGAGGCCAGGCGTGAACGTAGACCCCACAATTTTATTATACCATCCCTATTTAAGTTAAAACATACTTATCAAAGTATTATTATGTACATCTATATCAAAAACACTTGTAAACTTTTTTTTTTTTAATTTTTTTATTTCCATACTTTATGGACCAGGCGCGTACGCAGACCCCTCAATTTTAATGAATCATCATTATGCCAGACCAAACATACCCATTCCTGTGTCTCGATACATCTTCTATCATTATATGTGATCAGTTTTCTATAATAGTCAACCATATAGGAGCCTATTCGTGACCACACACACACACACACATTCAGCTTTATCTCTCTCTCCCTCTCTCTCTCTCTCTCTCTATATATATATATATATATATATATATACATACATACACAAATTATCTATATATATATATATATATATATATATATATATATATATATATACAAATTATCGTTATTATTGTTATTGGTTTTATATTTATTTTTTGTCATCATTTATTTACTTATATTCCTCATAATCTGTCATGTTTTACTTATTTATGACTCTGCTATTATTGTAAATGGTTTGGCGTCAACATCAATTGTTCATCTTCTGTTATAGTTTCATTGTTAAAACGATTGTGCGTGTTGTGTGACCATTAAAGGCGGGAGCTATTGTTAAGGACAAATGTTTGCCGCACATGCGCAAAATCCCATGCCAGTCCATCAGCTGTCAATAAACCATTACTTCCCTTTGATGGCAATGATACTACTACTAATAATAAATCGACCAATAATTGTAGAAGATTAAGGATAGTCCTAATTAACTTTGGAAACAAGACAAGAAATTGGAATAAATGGGAAGGCTCAGACTATTCAACGGACAACAATGCTGGAAATCTTAATGAAATATTAAAGAAAATCCTCGAATGCTGAACTTAACCTACAAGAATGACAATCGCCAACCGAGCATATAGAAAATACAAGAGAAGTAAAATAAAAATATCGTTATACATTTTTACATTCATCTTAGTTAATTTTTAATCAGTTTATATGCGTGTCACGTTGGTACAGATGTAACGTCACCAGCTTTGAATGCTATATTCTTGCTTCCGGTTTCGATTCTAGCTGATGGCAGTAAAATAATGTTTTTGTTTTTTTTACTTTTGAAATCATCGCTCTATAATACGACCTCTGGACATTAAAATATCAAATTTAAGCGTATTTTATAACCGCGTAAAGCCGGGCGCCCCATCCCCGCTAGTATATATACGTTAAACGTATTATGTAGATAATAAGAAAAATCACGAAAATCTTTGAAAAAAGAATGGGAGAAATTGGAATAAGAAGGAAAATTGAGAGGACAGAGCGAATAACAATAACAAAAACGCCTGAGATTTAAAGAAAAACACAAGAATGCGGAAACATATATAAAGTGCGGACAACTATTAATATGAATGTTGCAATAGAAAATAAAACAAAAACAAGAATACGACGACAGAGGACAAAGAAAACTGAAACTGCAAAATTGTAAATTAACTACTTACCCCCCCCACCCTTTAACCAATTCTGATTCCGGCCTTGACTAGCGTCACACCAAAGAGTTGTAAAGTGTCAGGGACGGTGGGATTATTAAAGAAAAGCACTAATCAGACCTCCACTATAAAACTGGAGAACACTGAGAAGGTTTTTTTCCCCACCCAAACTCTAGAGAATAACATTGGCCGTTTACAGCAAGAAACCAATGGTAAGCATGTGTTGCGATAGAACGAAGTCATTTTCAATAGTTATCAAAGTAGGTGGAGAGCACAGGAAATCTGGTGAGACTTGTTGTCACTTACTCCAGGGAACAACACGGTGAGTGATTACTGATGATTGTGCGAGTGAATAATAACAATAACATACGTCAATCGTGAGGCTGCATGTTTTCATCTGACAATCTAAGGATGAAGCCAAGTTTTATTAAAGCTTGATTTCTCGATATTGCGTAGAGTACTCCCGACCTCATGTCTTGGAAATTCTGATAACTCTGAATTATCTGAGAAATCGGTAGTTTTATTAATGAACATATTCATAAAGACAAAATCGCTTCTCCCCGACGAATATTGCCAAACGTGTGACTTTGGCCGATTCTATAACAATGACATTTGACCTACATATTGCAAAAGACTTAAATTATGACCGATAATTTTGACTGAGTAAACAGTAGATATATACTTTGTGGGAAAAGAGACGAAAGAATAAATCACATAATGAGTCAAGTCAGCTATGTTGGGAATAAATCATGAAATATATACCGATTTTTCTGTGCATGTGCTAATGCAATGTTATTGGTTATTATACGTTATTTTTTGCAGTCTATGTATACGTGCGGATACAAAGCATACGTTAACGGATAAGTCTGGGGAGCTGTATGTTTAGGTTTCGATTCTAGCTGATAGTACAGTATCATTTTTTATTTTGAAATCACTACTATATATTAAGTACAATATAATAATCGATAGAGAATTGGTTTTATGATAATAAATACAAAATCTGCCTGAATTAAAATACTATATTTAAGCGTATCTAACGATTGGATAAGGCTAGGCGGCCTGTTAGTATATTTACGAACTCACTTATTCTGGTTTAAACAATACTTGATGTGATCGAAGACATATATACATATATAAGCCTGACGAATTCTCAATAGAATGAAACCCAGAATATTCTGTGTTGCTTAATTGCCATATATATTGTTACAATTTACTAATATATATATATATATATATATATATATATATATACACACATATATATATATATATATATATATATATATATATATATATATATATATATATATATACCGACAGAGACAGCAACTGAGGAGATATAACGTATATGTAGTTTTTATATATTTTTTCTATATTTCGTTTTCTATTACTTTTATATTCTAACTTTATTTGCCAAATCAATCATTTTAGGACACAGAATATGTTTTTAATGCTAGATTCGAAGTTCTTCGAGACAGCGTGTTTTTTATCATCATTCTGGTCACGGACGTGCAAGCTTCAATGCGACATTTACAGCCGAATAAACGTGCGTATATTTATTGGAATCTGTCAGTCCGACATGAACATACGGATGAAGAGTCATGTAATGAACGCTACTGGCAAATGTACAAAGGCTGTCTGAATTTAATCTATAATAAAGCAAAACGAATATCTACACACATGCGCATACAAACGCGCACAGACGAAATAACACACATACACACGCAAACACACACACACGCACACACGCACACACACACACACACATGTATGCACTTTAATACGCCCAAGCGTACACCCTGACATAATGAAACAAATACACACGACCGCACACAAAAGCAGATGCACACATATCCACACACTTACGTATATAAATACACAATTAACAAGATGGAGACTTGAGCATGCACAAACACATATTTTTGTCAAGGGAATCAACACTTATCAAGGCCAGAAAGCCACTCGAGGATAAGGGCTAATGAATGTAAGGTGGTTGTTTAGTGATCGGTAATGATGTAAATTAGAAAGAATTTGATTATTTAAGAGGACGGCTCAACAAGAATTTGTTTACATTGGACTTGAACAGTGTTCCACAGGCGTGCAGTTCAGGGAAAGAAGCTTTGGTCATTGAATCTGTGTTTAGATTTAGGCTAGGATAGAGAGGCAGGAATTATTGATAGGTGTTTTGGCTAGTCGGGTGTTTTTTTTTGTGGATGTTTGACAAGCGGGGCCATAGATTGGAGCTCAGACGAAAACTTGTTATGAAAATAACGAGGGAGCAAAGACAGGCATTCAACATCCCCTCTGTGAGAAACTAGTTGCAGCTAAGAGAAAAGGGCATCACCTACTTGCTTTTATCAAGCCAGGAGAGCGTACCAGTACTCAGTTTTAGGACGTACTTGGCTTTTAAACAGATAGAGAATTGCATTGGCAGTGAGATACCTACTGGAGCTTTAGAATGATCCAACATTTTTCCAACGGATTTGGCGTATATGTTTCATTTTAAAACGGTTATGATCAGTAGCGTGTCTAGATATAGAGCTTCTCCAAGATAAGAGCTGTTCATCTGAGTTGAGACCTGATCATGATCAGAGTGATCATTATGATGAAAATAGAGAAGCTTGGTTTTAGATGCATAACCAGCTACATTTTTCCCATTGCACAACGTGCTAAAGATCAGAAGAGAGAGAGAGAGAGAGAGAGAGAGAGAGAGAGAACCAGAAAGGTCTTGGGAATTGTCAGCCTTTGAAATGTTTCTATAGACTGTGGTATCGTCTGTATACATGTCTACGAATAATCTAAGAATGTGATTTGAGAGATTATTGATGAAGATGAAGAAGAGAGTTGGGCCCAGGATGGGAACCTGAGGGACACCAGCGTTGATACTATTAGTTCCCCCCTCACACACGCAAATATTTTACATACGAAACATTGCATATAAATGGACGTATAGGAGTTCACATATACGCATATGGACACAAACACACACGCACGTGTAAATGCATACATCCACATACAAACATTTAGATAGTAAGAGACATAAAGAGACCTCGGCACAAACTCATACACACAGAGAACTTGAATACCTACTAGACAATATTCTCGAGTGTCTAAGGTCTTTCTGTGTAAGGGTTCGTCAGAACAATCTGGCAAGGGCGGTACTTTTCCTTACAAGTAAACCCTGACTAAACATAATATTCGCAGTAGAAATAAGATCCCCTCGAGATGGCTACCTACACTGGCTTTTACGAGGAATGGTGTACCTCCAAATGATGTTACCTTAAACAACAGCACAAAGATGGATACTCCAACAGATCAGATGAATTTTTGTCCTGGATTCCATTAAGACCAACAGACCACAATAAAGGTATACTAGAACGTACTTACATGGTCAATTGAGGAGAAGAAAGTATGTTCCCAACTTCTTTACAAAGTCAGTGATTCCGAGTTAAACGAAGCCTTTAACGGAGCATATGAATATTATTTGTCTATTATAGATCAAGTGTCAGCGCCATGAATGGGGCCCGTTGATTTCTGAGAACTTCGACTGACTTAAAATCCAACGACACACTTATTCACATAAAACACATAGAACATATGCACGCCCATGCCGTCTTCTGTAGAAAGTAAACTGCATTTAATGTCAATCCTTTAGTTTTTGTCTGAAATGAACTTATATACTTAACTAGCATGGGTGGCCGGCGTTGTTCGGGTGTTTGGAAGTGTGTGTTGAGCAAAAAAAAAACACAAAAAAAGTGGTAGTAGACAGGCAGGCTCGAACCCCTGACGCGAAGGCGGAAAAGAAAGTGAAAGAAAACCTGACGTCTAACCCCTATTCTATGACGCGACCGGAAGTTCGGAAAGTTTAAAATTAGGCAAAGTCAATCCAACCTATGCAATGACTTGCAAAAATGTCTCACAAAAAATCGACCGCTCCTTGTAGAAAACTGCCCATTTGAGGGTGAAAGAATTAATGTTTTGTGCTATTTTTTCGATATTTGTCGTCCGAGACGTCGAGATTCGAAATGATACCAATCTCATGAAAATCCGTCGCCTCTGTCAAAAGTTTTAGGCACACATACACACATGCATACCTACATTTAAACAGACAGGTGAGATTTATTTCATATATGATGGACCAATCAAATTAATTCCCTGAACGCTCTTTCGTAAAATGTTATTTAACAAGTGTTAATAAAAATGATATCCTTGATAGTTCTAAAAGACTGACCGGATCAAATCATGGTTTTAAAAAAGTCACAATGCAAACAGGCGACTCAAACTCTTCACTTTGGTTTATTGGTTAATGTTTGACAAGCGAGAACATAGAATGGGGATTTGGTTAATGGAAAAGAAGAACTTAACGTAAAAGAATGTGGTTTACAATGTTCAAAAATAGCACGTTCGCTCTTGAAGATGAAAGCGTTAATCAAATTTACGCATATCATCGACCGTTGATAAAAAGAATGGAAATACATAACTGAATCTTAGTGGGCAATCAAGCTATAGATTTAGTTTTTTTTTTTGGGGGGGGGTGCTAAATATGGTCTGATTGTACAATGGTTTGTGAATTTTATTAACGACTTTATCTTCAACAGCAAACTATCTATTTCTGAATTTTGGACACCCTCTTCTGCAGGTTGTTTCATTTCGGCCTTCTCTTTATTTTACTGGTAAATGTTAATTCAGTCGAACAAGACAACGTGCCACTTGGATGTAAGGAGTTACTATATTGGAACCATACATACAGAGATAGTATGTAGGGAGTTGAGCAGCGAAATGTCTGTTCACATTACACTTTAACCTCTGCATATCAGTACAGGGAAGCCGAGAACAGGGAGGGAATTTCAAAGTCTGCCAGTTCGAAGGAAGAAACTATTAGAGTAGAAAGTTGTCCGGCATCTCGAGATCAACAGTGCAGGGTGGAATTTTGCTGCTTGCTGAGTTTATCGGGAGAATTTACGTCAAGGGAGTACAAATATTAGGAGTTCGTAAGAGCACGTTCCATTAGATTACTTGTAAAAGAGAGACAGGGAGGTAACATTGCAGCGAGGGGACAGTGGTTGGAGTTTAGTTGATAGTGTGGGACCTATTAGGCTAAAGATTGTGTTGGACCTTGTCTAAGAGCGAGAGACTAATGGAAAATGCACCCGCCCAAATGTGACAACAATACGCCGTGCGTGGGCGAATGGTGTCTTTGTAGACATATATGATACTCTGATGTGAACAATTTTCTAACGCGGAAGAGTCTTCCTTTTTTGCAGCAACCTTGTCAATGTCCTCAATTTACTTGTTCCAGTTTTTGTTTCCTGTGAATGTTAAAGAAGTTTTGACGAAGAGCTTTCAGCTAGTGTACTATTAGTCATGGCAAACAGTGGTTTAGAAAATTGTTGTAATTATTAATTATGTAATTATTAATTATTAATGATGCAATTATTAATAATTAATAATGTAATTATTAATAATGATTAATGTAATTATAAATAATTAATAATGTAATCATTAATAATGTAATTATTTATAATAAATAATGTAATTATTAAACATTAATGTAATTATTAATAGTTAATAATGTAATACTGTTATTATTAAAGGAAATAAGTTTTACTTGACAGCATCTGTTATCATCCAATTACGTCCCTATTCCATTACAGACTGGAGGCTTTCCTCTAAGGTTTCAGCCATTGCCTTACATGTGTGCCGATTCTTTTCTCTCTTGGTGTCTAATACAGAGTTTGTCTTTTTTACATAGGCATAACCATTTATCAAGGCCAACACGCCACTCAAGGATAATGGTTAACGAGTGTACAGTGGTTAATTGGACAATGTAATAGTAATCGTTAGTAGTGGAAAATCGGTAAATTTGTTAACTTAAGTGGAACGGCTCATCAAGAGCTTGTTTAGGTTGGACTTGAAAGCAGCGATATTGTAGTCAGCTGGAAAGCAGGCAAACGGAGGACAGTTCCACAGGCGTGCAGTTCTAAAAAAAAAAAACTTTGTTCATGGAATCTACGTTTAGGTTTAGGCACAGATAAATAGTAGGAGAAACTATTGATAGTGTTTTCAGCTAAAGGAGTGTTCTTCGTGAAAGTTTGGCGAGGGGGGTATAGATTGGAGCTCAAACGAGCACTTGCCATGAAAATAACGATAAAGCAGACAGACTCGTAATATATCTTCTGTGAGAAATCAGTTGTAGGGAAAAGAAAAGGGCATCCCCTACTAGGCTACGAAGTTCATTTTCAACTCTATCAAGGCAGGATAAGACCTTTCTAGCAGCTCTTGCCCAGATGTGGCAGCAGTACTCCATCCTTGGACGTACTTGGCTCATATATAGGTGAAATGTGGTGCCATCAGGAATATCTTCTTAAGCTCGGTTAATATTTGGAGGAAATTTGAATGCGAAGGTACTTTATTTTTTAATCGTGCATAATTATATGCTTTAAATGTTTAAATGGTTTCTACCGTGAAATTTAATTAATACCGTAATAAAAACAACTTGCAGAAGTTAGTTTACAGAATTCAAAATTCGAATTGCCACTCCTCAGAATGAAGACACCGAACTGTATTCTGTTGGATTTAATTTTGCAAATCCAATCATTTTTTTAATCTGGCGTGTTTTAAAGTTTAAGTTTGCTGAGGGGATCCTTGTAAAATATGAACAGTTTAAATCCTTCACAAGCCTACTCTTATAAAAAATTCAATATTTTACTTGCTTGGGATGAAACAGTAATGTATTCTGTTGGATCTAATTTCGCAATCATATTACTTAGTTATAGAAAGCTAACTGACTTCTTAACTTCTAGTGTTTCTGCCACCGGAAACGGTGACAAGGCAAATTAGTTCCTTCACTTTTATTGTTCGTCAGTATTTCTATTGTGAAGCGGTTTATCGAAATATAATATAAGAAAAATACATTTTTGAAAAATATGAAATAAAAATTAACAAAATTGGACACATAAAAATAGCACAATTAGTTTTTATTTGCACTTGAAATAACAAAATTGAAAAATAAAAGAGCGCAAAAAGCTTCTTTTTTTTTTAATTATTCTTAAAAAATAGTAAAACTAATTTCTATAATTCTTAATTAAAATTTTTGGAAATGTTTTTAATATTTTTTTTTCAAAAGAGCGCAAAAATTGTTTGCAATAATTCTTTTTAAAAAAATTCAAACTAATTTCACTACTTCTTGATTAAAAAAAGACCGAAAAAAAACTTTTCAATGATAGTTAAATAAAAAAAGAATGATCAGAGAAACGTCATAAAAAGAAATGCATGCACAGTGCATATGTAGGTGTGAGAGAAAAAAGCGAACGAACTGATTCGCCTTGTCTCCCTTCCGGTAGCAGGTACACCGGAAGTCAAGAAGGACGTTAGTCGACTATTACCAATTACTTTCTTAAATCTTTGAAGATTTTATAACAAAACTGAAAAATAAAAGAGCGCAAAAAGTGTTTTCAATTATCCTTAAAATAAAATTTCTGTAATTCTTAATTAAAAATTTTTAAAGTGTTTTTAATAATTCTTTTAGAACAAAAAAAAAGAACTTCACTACTTCTTGATTAAAAAAAGACCGAAAAAAACTTTTCAAAGATTGTTAAATAAAAAAAGAATGATCGGAGAAACGTCATAAAAACGAATGCATGCAACAGTGGAGATATAGGTGTGAGAGAAAAAAAAAGCGAAGGAACAGATTTGCCTTGTCACTGCATCCGGAAGCAGATATACCGGAAGTCAGAAATTACTTTTTAAACCTGATTTTGTTAACGTTTGCTTTACACTAATGCATTTTAGATTTCGATTAAGAGAATCGTATTAAATAAAATAATATATAAGTCGTGTAAAAACGGGAAACAAATAAAAAAAAATGATTAGGGATTTGTCACTCCGAAGCCAATAATGATATAAAGATCCCAGCAAAAGAGATGGGTAAGCGGAACTTGTTTGACCTTGATCTTCACACGCGCAAATGACGTCTTTAGTAAAAAACAAAAAAACAACCTACTTGTTCGGATTTCCGTCAACAAGATGTATTTTTTTAATGTAGGGTGTGTTTGTTTGTTTTTATTTACAAACGTTTTTAATTAAAAATATGTAAACAAAACTTTTTAATAAAACTATGTAAACAAAACTTTTTAATAAAACTATGTAAACAAAACTTTTTAATAAAACTATGTAAACAAAACTTTTTAATAAAACTATGTAAACAAAACTTTTTAATAAAACTATGTAAACAAAACTTTTTAATAAAACTATGTAAACAAAACTTTTTAATAAAACTATGTAAACAAAACTTTTTAATAAAACTATGTAAACAAAACTTTTTAATAAAACTATGTAAACAAAATTTTTTAATAAAACTATGTAAACAAAACTTTTTAATTAAACTATGTAAACAAAACTTTTTAATTAAACTATGTAAACAAAACTTTTTAATTAAACTATGTAAACAAAACTTTTTAATTAAACTATGTAAACAAAACTTTTTAATAAAACTATGTAAACAAAACTTTTTAATAAAACTATGTAAACAAAACTTTTTAATAAAACTATGTAAACAAAACTTTTTAATAAAACTATGTAAACAAAACTTTTTAATAAAACTATGTAACCAAAACTTTTTAATAAAACTATGTAAACAAAACTTTTTAATAAAACTATGTAAACAAAACTTTTTAATAAAACTATGTAAACAAAACTTTTTAATAAAACTATGTAAACAAAACTTTTTAATAAAACTATATAAACAAAACTTTTTAATAAAACTATGTAACGATATTTTTATTAAAACTATTTAAACAAAAAGTTATAATATAATATTTAGACAAAAGATTTTCATAAAACTATTAAAACAAAACATGTTAATAAAAACATTTAAACAATGCATTTTAATAAAACTATTTAAACAAAAAGTTATAGACTATTTAAATATAACGTTCTTATAAAACTATTTAAACAAAGCGTTAGAAGAACTGGAAATAAAAGTGAACACAGTAAACCATTTCCTTTCAATAATACAGCTTTAAATTCCTTGGAAAAAAATTTTTTTTTCCGAAAATATATTTTTCATATATATATATATATATATATATATATATATATATATATATATATAGGTAATTTATAAAATATATATGGCGATTAAGCTACACTGAATATTCCGCGTTTCATCCATTCTAGGACTCTTCAGGCTTATGCGCGAATTCTGTGGTTGTTTATCGTTCATATATATATATATATATATATATATATATATATATATAAATAGAGGATGGAGGCGGAGAGACGTAGAGGCTGGACGTTTATCTTATCTTATGAGGAGCTTTCGCTCTTGAATAAGCTCGCATAAGATAGGCGAAACATCCAGCCGCTAGATCTCTCCGCCTCCATTTTAATTTCATATCGTCGGATTTTATACATTTTTAATAATCATATATATATATATATATCGAAAGAAATATGCAATATTCTTTCAAAGCAAATGCGTTTTTACATAGAACAGAAAAATGTTGAGAGTAAAGAAAAAAGCCGAAAACCGACAATGAAAAAGGAGACCGAAAATTTACTTTTTTCCTTACTTAATAAAAAAAAAGTTCGCTGACACAATTATTTAACGACGCGAATAAAAATACGAATAATACTTATGTATATTTTTTTAGCACTGACGGATAACTGAATTGTCGTTAACAATGCAAATGAGAGGAGAACAAAATTGAAACCATCCTTTCAACTCACTTTTCCAAGTTGCCCACGCGGTATTGTATTTTTTCGAGTTCGTAATTGATATTTCTTACTTGCCGCCGTGTTCGTTTCGTTGTTTTCTTTTATGTCAGTGTACTTATTTGGTTTTCGAGAATTCTTGTTTGTTTGGGTTCTTTCGTCAGTGTTTTTTTTTTTTTTTTAACACTAGCGGATTTACTCAGTTTTCTGCCGTGAGTTCTTTTGAATATTTGTTGTATGAACCCTGGAGGTATATTAATTCGAGTACACTAAAATTTTTTCGTCGCCACTGTTATAGCCCTGTTAAAAGGATTATAAGAACAATAAAACGCCGGAATGTATTACAAAAGCATATAAAAAGGTGAGTAGTTTGTTTAACCGTGAACGACCTAGAGTGGTTCATCGGATATCAATTTCCATCATACGACTTGGTCTTCCGGTATTTATTGAGTGTGGAATAGTCTGCGAGCAGGTAACACAGGTTACTTCCGCTACAACTATGACTATACTTCATCTCTATCCATCTTCTCCGTCTTATTTTTATGCTACATTATGTTTGGATCGCTTTACTTTTGATCTTTACTTTTTACCTGCACTCATATATAAATTTTTTACGGAATTTATTTTTTTTACTTTTTACCTGTACTCATATATAATTTTTTTACGGAATTTATTTTTTTACTTTTTACCTGTACTCATATATAAATTTTTTACGGAATTTATTTTTTATTTTTTACCTGTCTTATAATTTCTAGCAATCTGTGTAATCTAAAACAATCCCTCTACTTGAACCTCTATTATTCCTGATATTCATAAATGACCTCCCTGATAAAATTGTTTCGGAGATGGGTATATTTGCCGATGACACCACTCTCTATAACAGATATGAGGGGAAAACAAATGAACACATGTCCAAGGAAATGGCAGAAACACTAGAAGATGACCTCCAATCTGTAATGGAATGGGGACAAAAATAGATGATCACATTAAATGCTGCTAAGACTAAGCTTGTTTCCTTCAATAACTACAAGAAACCTTCTCTACCACCAATAGCAATGGCCAAGAACACATTGCCTGAAAGTACTTCTTTTAAACTCCTCGGCCTAACGTTTACAGGGAATATGAACTGGAATAGATACATTGAGAGCATTGCCAAGGCTGCTGCAAGGAAGGTTGACTCCCTCTACCGTGCTAGAAAACTACTTACGCCTGCCAGTATCCTATACCTCTATAAGGCCACCATTCGCCCATGTATGGAGTACTGTTGTCACATTTGGGCTGGTGCATCTGCTGCTTGTCTCTCACTCCTGGACAGGGTTCAAAAGAGAGTCACCAACCTGATAGGTCCTGAACTGTCATCTAGGCTTCAGCCTCTGTCTCATCGACGAGATGTTGCATCCCTCTGCCTGTTCTATAAATACTTTAATGGTGAATGCTCTGACGAACTGCAAATACTTGTACCTCCCCGACCTAACTACCCCCGACAAACCCGACAAGCTACTAAGTCTCATTCCTTTACAGTAGAGATCCCTAGGTGCAAGAAAGCCTTTTACTCCAATAGTTTCTTCCCCAGAGCTGCGGGTCTTTAGAACTCCCTTCCGGGATTCTGCTTTCCCAACTGCACTGATATGCAGAAGTTCAAGTGTAATGTTAACAAACATCTTTCTACTCATCTCCCTTCAAAATGACCCCGCTAATTAAGTCCCTGATAGTAGCCCCTGCTTCAAAGTGGCACTGTGCCTTGTTTTGGGGTGAAAATTGAATAAAAAAAAATGCTGTTTACCCCGTTATCCAGACTTATGCTTCCTCACAATATAGTCACTACTCGCCTTATTATATTATCCCCTTCTATTACTTATTGCTCTAATTCTCTGGCAAGTCTCCAGCTAACTAAAACTATATTAGTCTAACATCCCCAGTTGCCCGCTTACTCCTCGTCTACCATTCCCCTATAGACCAGATACATTAATATCCCTCCACTTATCCTCCTAACTAGATGTCGCATTGAAATATGTACAACCTAGCCTCATAGCCTCTTTTCTGATGAGAAACATTACGCTTCGAAATACCTAGGTATAAAGAGCATGTACCACCTCCCCCATCTACTGTGCTTCCTTATTACATCGACAAATAAATCTATATATACCAACATCTGACTTTGTCTTGTCTATAATTGTTAGCCGCACTGATGAGTTGTGATACAACGAAACAATACTGTATGTGGATGACTATATATTTAAGCGTCCCTCTTTGGGTTGAGCACTGTTTATTTGTTTGCAAATAAACAAACAACTCCAGTACTGTAAAATTGGTGGACGAGTGTTTATTTGAATGGACAATTGTTGAGGTCATTTACGAGCACCGATCCCATGGGCCCGTGGATAGAACTGCCGACTATCAACGCAATGGTTGTATGTTCAATGCTCGGCTAGGGAAAGGTGCTAGTCTAGCCACACTGATGAGTTGATTATATATATGTGTGCGCGCGCGCGCGTGTGTGTGTGTGTGTGTGTGTGTGTGTGTGTGTGTGTTTAAATAAAGTGAATCTTGGAAATGGTTGTGAAGGATGGCGCTAAACTCGATTGGTGGTTGGTGATAAACGTGAATTATTGGTTGACAGATTGAAGTGACAGACATTATAACGAGAGGACACGGAACTGACGAGGTTTTAGATGTGCGTTTTTTTTTTTTGTTTTTTTTTTTTGTTTTTTGTTTCGCAGAGAAAAATAAAAAGGAATAGGAAAGGGATTAAAAGAGAGAGATGTTCCGAAAAAAAGTGAGAGTGAATTAGATAGCGATGGAGAGTGAAAGAGACAACGAAAGAGAGAGAAGGAGAGGGAGGAAGACTGATAGAGAGAGG
>NC_136506.1:104157912-104220412 GCF_053919585.1 Euprymna scolopes
CCCGATGCCAAAAACCGATATTTTTTTATTAATTTTGTTTTACTTGTTTTTATTTAAAATTTTAGTTATTAATTATTAATGGAAACAAAATTGATAAAAACTTGATTGATTTGAACCACTCAATAAAATCTGTAGGTCTTCTCACGAGTGTATTTTTATGTAAATTAGGTTTTACGGTACCTCCTACACATATTCATAGACACGCACAGACAAAAAATCTGTAACTCATTATTGAGAGATTTTTATGGAATCGGAATCAGAATCGGGAATTTTCAGCAGAATTATACCGGAATCAAAAAAATATTGGAATCCTTCCATCACTAATATGCGTGTGTGTGTGTGTGTGTGGAGGGGGGGGGTGCGTGTGTGTTTGTTTTCGTGTACGTGTGTGTGTGTGTGTGTGTGTGTGTGTGTGTGTGTGTGTGTGTGTGTGTGTGTGTGTGTGAAATTAATGAGTACTTGCATTTTTCTATTTAGTAGGTCGACTCGGCTGGGAAGAAGAGAGTTTCAACAAATTAGCCTGTAAACCTTTTCGGTAAAATGGTATTTGGATAATAACAGACTTGTTGATATCCTATCTCATTATTGCCAAGGCTGACGGTGCTTGAAAGGCCAATTGCCGGAAAGTCTGTCGGTCACTGTACCACCAGGCAAAAAGCGTCTGTGGAAAAGAAGGGTATGTGAACGAGTAATAGAAGAGGGACGCCTATACACAATGTGTCCGAAATATAACAGGACTGAAAGTAGTGTTTGCTGTGTGGGCTATGGGGAAAAGAGGGTTGATCGCGTCTAACTTGTTGATATCTTAAGATTGATATCTTACGATGACAAAACGGTAATTGATGAAATGCTTACAGTTTACAGCACATCTTTGTTATTACAACGTGTCATTCAGTCCCAAACATAAGGAACAACTGTGATAGAAGCCAGATTTATAGGTTAGTTATAAGATAGATATCTCACTGCTGATGCTATTCTCTATCTATATAAGAGCCAGGTACGTCCAAGGATGGAATACTGTTGCCATATCTGGGCAGGAGCTGCTAGAAAGGACTTGGCCTGCCTTGATAGAGTTCAAAATAGACTTCGTAGCCTCGTAGGAGATGTCCTTTTCTCTTCCTTGCAACCTCTATCTCACAGAAGAGATGTTGCGAGTTTGTCTGTGATGTATCGTTATTTTCATGGAAAGTGTTCGACTGAGCTTCAATCTATGGTCCCCCCTCGCCAAACTTTCACAAGAAACACTCGTCTAGCTGTAAACACTATCAATAATTCCCCCCACTCTTTATCTGTGCCTAAACCTAAACGTAGATTCCATGAACAAAGCTTTTTTATTAGAACTGCACGCCTGTGGAATTGTCTTCCGTTTTCCTGCTTTCCGGCTGACTACAATATGGTAGTGTTCAAGTCTAACGTAAATAAGTTCTTGATGAGCCGTTCCATATAAGTTATCAAATTTAACAAATTTTCATTACTAATGATTATTATATTGTCCAATTTCTACTGTACACTCTTTAACCCTTATCCTTGAGTGGCCTCTTGGCCTTGATAATGTGGTGATGCCTATGTAAAAAAAACAGAAAAAACCTAAGTTGGCAGTTGTGTTCATATGATTTTTAAATTCGTGCATGTTGATAATGAGTGGAACGATAAAACTGTCGCCCTAAAGAAAACAACGTTACAGCTTTATCTTAAAATATTTATTGGAAAAAATCAATTCAGATAACTTGATTATGTAGTAGAGCTGACATCTATTCAATGTAGCCGCCTTTAGCCTCAATTACCGCTTCGATACGGGTCTGGAACTGGGAACATGCCTTTTTCAAAAGCACTGGCGGGAGCTCGGCGAATACTTGGCGATTAGGTGGCTTTGGTGTGTGGGAGGTCATGTTGGTGATGTTCTAGGCGTATGATCAAACGAAGTAGTCTCGCAAATTCAGGTTGGGGGAGCAGTGGGAAAAGTGTACAAAATGGTAATACTCCTTGTGAAGCCACACCCAGGGTCTCTTTGGACTTGTAGGCCGGCGCCGAGTCTTCCTGCCACACCCAGGGTTTCCCATCGGCCACCTGATTCACCAGGAGATCACCACACTCTTCAGCACATCCACAAGCAGGTACACTTCGAAGATGTGAGGTGGCATGATGTGGCCCCCACACCAAAGACCGTAGCCGTCCCTGTTATTCGTGGCAATCCAGCGAGGCATTTTTAGTGTGCTGCCAATGGTTCTCTTGTCATGACTTAGATCGGTAGAAACCATAAGTTGTACAACGGCGCATCTCCGATCTCGTTCGTTGAACACTGTATCGCTTTCAGACATGATAGATGACTCCTATCGCCTCTAGGATTTGTACACCGCTGACTAACTAGGAGATGGTCTACAACAACAAAAGAAAAGCGGTTTTCATCAAACGGAAATGGAATCATCGTCTTTTCTAGGGAAAAAATTATCGTTCCATCCCTTAATTACTTACTTTAAGTATAGAGTTTAGAATTGTTATTAATCTTGCATAAAATATTAGTCTAAATTATCAAGACTTATGATTGTGGTGTGGTGTTGAATGTATGCATAATTTAATAATTTATATCATATATGCAATCAGGGAAGCAGAGAGCAGAGAGCGAAACCCAAGACCAATCGATCCGAGAAAAGAAGTCATTACAGTAAACAAGTTCCTATTATCTAAGAACTTCTACAAAGAAGGGGCGGGATATTGCTGCTAATCGAGGCGATCTTTGTTGCAAGAATTCAAGGGCAGTAAATTTATCAAAACACATTCCGTGTAAGTACTTGGAATTCAATTATAAGGATGCATCATTGCGGCGATGCGGCAGGTTCTACAGCGTGGTAGACACTTGGTGACTTCTTTGGTGGGAGTCACTTTTTGTACTCTGTCCAAATATGGGGAGGGTTATAGGTGGTACACAAACGTAGATGTGGCAACTTATAAAGATACTAGCAGGAGACGCGACGTTGCCGGGGATTGAATGATGGCCAACGAATGTTTCACATTTCCCTATTTTTATTGTCATCAAAACTAGTGAAATTGATTGCTTGCCTTAGCTGCGGACATATCGTGGTATATCGGGATGAAGCTTCACATGCTTCATCGCAGTTACTTACTTCAGAATACATTGTAATCTACATTGCACTGTAGAAAACCTACTGTTGATTTTATAAAATTATTTTTATACATAGTCATTTAAATTAAAGTTTTTTTTACTAAAAGGATCACCAAATTTCAAGGCCCGGAGGCCACTCGAGGATAAGAGTTATTTATTGAAGTCATTGCGACAGAATCGTTTGTAGAAGTAATTTGGTATCATTAGATCATTTACGAGGACGGCTGAACTAGAACTTGTTTGCGGTGGACTTGAAGATAATGATATTGTAGTTAGCTGGAAAGCAGACTAGCAGAACAAAGTTCCACAGGTGATTAGTTCTAGGAAAGAATTTTTGTTTATGGAATCAATGTTTAGTTTTAGGCAACAATAGAGAGTGGGGTAGTTTATTGATAGTGATTTGGGCTAGACGAATGTTTTAAAATGCAAAAGTTAAGAAATATTCAATTCAAACGCGCCCTTATCATATCAAAGAACCTACTGTTGATTTTTTTATGTCAGGATGTTCGTCTCATATGGTAATAAAACTTCTTTAATGGACTTGTGATGTTAGGCTGTATAAGGTGTCGACTTTGGTCAAAATCGCATGTTTCTTCTTTCATCAAATTATTTCGATTATCAATACTTATCGAAGACATTCCGATACAACACCCATGTAGAAACACTGCCAAGCACATAAAGAATCTTCGTGTGAAATTTCATAAAAACCGGTCCAGCCGTTTTCGAGTCCATAGGGAACAAACTAATATACACAAACACAAACATAACTCCATTTCTATTATAGATAGATAGATAGATAGATAGATAGATAGATAGATATTGGCAAGTGTGTGAAGTTTTCTAACCCAATAAATGGAGACTACTTTCTTTGCAGCAGACAAGGCAGTATCTTCTATGCTTTTATTCCAATTCTTGTCGCGGATCACAAAGCTCTGTGGATTCAGCAGTTCCTGGCTGATAATAGTATTGCTGTACTGGAACAATCACAATGTTCACTGAATCTCGATCCATGAGATTTATTTTACACAAACACAAGATAATTATTAGATGGTTTGTGTTAAAGACGCGCAGGCGATCAACAAAGATGAGCCATAAAAGAATTCTTCCCGCAACGACAGGAGATATGATGGATTAGTGTGGGAAAATTTGTCGGGGTTACAGAGTGGGAGGGTTAAATAGAAAACTTTGTTGTCTGTTTGTGACACAATTACACCCACTTTTAAGATAGGTCTTGTGTGAATTTTGTAATGATTTCCACTTAACATTAAAGCAATGCGCTATCGTAAAAATAATTGTACACTTTCAAGCATCAGTATCGGGAATTAAAATTAGTAATACACACACACACATACACACACACACACACACACACATATATATATATATATATATATATATATATATATATATATATATATATATATATACAGAGAGAGAGAGAGAGAGAGAGAGAGAGAGAGAATTGGATTAGTACTAAGTGGAAACCATTATAAAATTCACACAAGACGCGTCTTCAAAGCGAGTGAATTATATATATATATATATATATATATATATATATATATATATAGAGAGAGAGAGAGAGAGAGAGAGAGAGAGAGAGAGGGGGGGGAGGAGGGGAAGAGATGTTATTTATTTTTGTTTTTGTGATACGTTTGGAATGAATTCAATTACTTACGAAAGTGCATTTTTACCTAAATGCGAGTTGGGAATAATTTTCCCTTTAACCAATTAACCAAACTCATGCAATATCGTTGCAGGAGAAGTGAGGTTGTTTATCGCGAAACTCTTGCTCCACGATATCCCGCACAGACATTATCACCTGTCGAGCCATCGTCATATAAATAAGCTGATATTGATAGATGGATAATTATATTTACAATTATAAACGAAGATTAATAATCGGCCAAATCACCGATATCACCCCCCACACACACATACATCATTCCAATGCTGACCAAAATATCTTGCATGGTGTTAATACTAGAAAATAACTAAAAATTAAAGGTTAAGATTAAGGTGTCTCAAGATGACATTGAAATCAAGGGAATCTTACAAAATGGTGTCTCATAAATATGAATCAGATTCAATGCCAATCTTAAATAGTGTGCCTATATTTTACCGATATTGTTCCTCAAAAACCCAAAATACTTCAAATAATCTGCAATTTGAAGAATAGTAATTAACTGATGCCTAATACGTATTGTTTCAATTTTACAAAGATTACTTTTTAACCCTTTATATAAAACTAACTTAAACTATAAAATTAATTAAAGAATTTCTTGAGGAGTTGTCCTCAAGGATAAATAAACTTATCCAATTGTCACCATCCGCGTTCTCACATTGTTGTCTAACCTGGTAATTATTAACACTTATCCTTGAGTGGCTTCTTGTCCGGAATAAGCGGTGGCTTTATAGTAAAAAAAAAAATGAAAATGAAACAAGTAAAACATAGCGACTAGCACCCCCCCCCCCCGGTCTTAACTTGCTGTTTCTTCTCGCTTTGATAATTGTGTGTATTAATGCTCGTAGTTGTTTAAACAAATTTAATTCATTTGGATTCTTCCGACTACTGTTCTCATCTTGAGTGTCATTTTCACAACATTTCGGTTGATGTGACCTCCGACTTTCTTCAGGTGTATCTTGTCGCACTCGGGAATGTCTCTGTCGAACTTGAGAATCCGGACGGAATTTCGAACGATACCCTTTATTTGCTTCTCGTTCGAAATTCTGTCTAAATTCCCGAGTTCGACCAAATACAGCTTAAGAAGGCCAGAGGTTACATCGACCGAAATGTTGTGAGAATGATCTTTAAGATTAGAACAGTAGTCCGAAGAATCCAAATAATACGAATAACTAATCCTCATCTCAAAAATTCAGAAATGTGATACCAATTAAATTTGTTGTAAACAATTGGACAATGTTTTAGTTGCACATTTATTTTTAACTCAAGTGCCCGTCCATGCGAGCTTAGAAGTTGTAGCTATTAACAGCACATACCATAAGTTCTGACCAGATTTGAATTCAATTTAATAACAAAACAGAATGCTTGGTCGAAATAAATAAGATTACTATCGACTAATTCATACTCGTTCCTTGAGCGATGTTGGTGTAGTACCTGTGTATGTCATCTGCAATTTTTACCTAGCTTCTATCGTTTTCGATCGAAGTACGAAGAAATTGTTTTGTGACATTTCGTTGAGGAAATACGTCATTTAGTATTAGGTGGGAGTCACTATTTATCATGACCAAAAGGCCACTCGGGGATAAGGGTTAATGAGTGTCCGGTAGTCACGGGGGATAACAACGTATTAATATTTAGTGATGGAAATGGGGTAGAAATGGATTATTTAGAAAGCGACTCAACAAGAATTGTTTACGTTTGACTTGAAGACAACCATGTTGTAGTCAAGTGGAAAGCAGTCTAGCGGACCAGACTTACATACACACACACACACACGCACACACACAAACACATATATACATATATATATATATATATATATATATATATATATATAGAGAGAGAGAGAGAGAGCAGAGAGAGAGGAGAGAGGGTAAGTTGAGGCAAATAAATGTAGAACATTATTCATATTATTTCCATAAATTGAAGTGCAACAATTATTAGGTGTACGATCGTTTCTGAGCTTATCAAACGATGGGCTTCCACAAGGACAAAAACATTCATTTCTAAGACGTGTACCTGGGTAGGGTAGGATAGGGTACAGAATCGACTTCGAGGGGTTTCAAGAGTATAGGTAAGAGTAAAAGTAAAAAGAAGGGAGTGGGAAGCTGGGGGTAAATAACGAGGGTGGTTTTCAAATAGCAAGAGAGTTAATGATAGGATTTATAAGCAGGCGACAATTTTGATGAGCAAGAAATAGATAACATTACTAATGATTACTATATTGTCCAATGTCTACTGTACACTCTTTAACCCTTATCCTTGAGTGGCCTCTTGGCCTTGATAAGTGGTGATTCCTATGTAAAAAAAAAAAAAACTAATCACTAAACCCAAGCACTATTGGCTGAGAAAGAATAGTGGTGTTGGTTATTGCGCAGCTCTTTTTTCATCATAGAATCCTCCCGCACAGGTACTCTTACATAAAATGTCCGTTGTTTCTCGAGACTGAAGAGAGACAAAGTGTGTGTATGTGTATAGAGTGGTTTATCATTTAACGACTAATTGCAGAGTTTTGCTGGTTGAATACGATGTGTCATGAAGACTTTTCAAGTGTTTTTTTTTATAATATTTAACGACTACCAAAAGCAGAAGAAAAAAATAAGACAGAAAGAAAAATTAAAGAAGGAATTATAACGAATTAGATCAAAAAGGAAACGGAGAATAAGAGCTTCCTAAGAGTTACCAATTAGATACGAGATATAGATAAAAGGGATAAAGAGAGAGGGGCGGAGAAACGCCAGAGAATAAGAGATAGAGAGCGCACGCGCGCGAGCGAGAGAGAGAGAGAAAGAGAGCGATATATGAGTCTTAGGACATAGGCGGAGGCAATTACGAGAGTGATAGTGGTAGGAGAAATCCAATTAAAAAAAGAAGAAAACGACTAGTTAAAAGAAAAGAAGAAGAGAAATAATGTTTCTTAGTTGATAATTTAGGAAGTAAAGAGTGTTTGTTATAAAGAGAAATGAAGAAAGAAGACCTAAATAGATATAATAGAACTAAAACGGAGGTAGGAGGAGATCAAACGCTACGGAAACAGATAGAAAGGATAAGACGGGTTTTAAGAGTATAGGTAAGAGTAAAAGTAAAAAAGAAGGGGAGTGGGAAGATGGGGGTAAATAACGAGGGTGGTTTTCAAATAGCAAGAGAGTTAATGATAGGATTTATAAGCAGGCGACAATTTTGATGAGCAAGAAATAGATAACGGGAGCGGAAAGAGAGGGGGGTGGGGATAAACTGGATAGAGTAAGTGATAATAAGGGAGGGGGGCAGATGGGAGAGTTTAAAGCAAATCTAAAGAAGGAGAAATAGGACTAGTATGGCTGGGGAAGAGTTGGAGAAAGAAGCACAAGAAAAGTTAAACCAAATATGAAAGCGGAACAGAGAGGGTAGGAGGATCTAAACGCGATAATCAAATAGGTACAAAGAATAAGAGTGGCCTAACAGGGTGGAAGTGAGAGTGTAACCTACGAATTAAGTGTAGGGTGGGTGGGTGGAAAAGGGAAGGAACTAGAAAGGGAGGAAGGGGCGGGGGGCGTTGGTGGCCGTGCCAGAAAACGAAAATATCCCAGACTAACCGAAGCCACCGAAACAGCCTCACCTCAAAATGGAAGAATTACGGGTTTGTGCCATTTCTTTTTTCTTTTTCTTTTTTTTTTTTCTTACCTTTCATGTATGTTTGTACATTTTTTTTCTTTGACTGCCTTCTTGTTTTTTTAAATTCTTCTACATTACGAATTCTTTCGAAAAGGAAGAAATTGGCGTCTACCGCAAACTCCACAATTTCTTTAAAAATGTTACCAACTATTTTCCTGTTTTATTTTTTATTTTTATTTTTATTTTTGTTTTGTTCCGCATGATTTTGTAAATATTCTGTTCAACTCAAATACGTCTTCGCTCAAATCTGTTAATGTGTCTGTCACGCATAAATTTAAAATCGCATCCTTTTGTCTGGCTCGCTTAAGGGCATCTAGTTCTCTTTCCCTCTGCAACAACTGTTGCACAGAGATCGAAAAATAGAATTGAAAAGTCAGCGCCCTCAAGGATGGCGGAAGCATAGCCCTGCAAAAAAAAAGTACCTGGGCTACTCCGTCGGCATTCTCCGGTAAGGGCGACTCAGGCGATTAGCAATAACCTTACCTCTTCTCAAAGGAGGAAAGAAAAAGTTAGGGGGAGAGGATCTCCTAGAACTGCAAACAACCAGTACTACACCGCAATCAACAGGAACCAAGTCATTACAGGAATGATCTAATCTGTTGATTGTTTTTTGAAGGAGGAGAAGGAGAAAAATCCCTAGCATTTACTTTGGTGTCCTTTTTTGCCAAACTTAAATTTGAAATAGCATTTTCCTTCATCTGTCACGCTTAGGTATAAAATTTTCTTTCTTTCTGTCGGGCTTAAGTTTGAAAAAAGCATTTTCATTCTGTCTATCACGCTTATTTTAAATAGCATTTTCATTTTGTCTCTTATACAAAGTTTAAAATATCATTGTATTATATGTAACGCATAAGTTTAAAATGGCGCAACAGACCAAAGAATGCCCTAATTTTATAAAGCGTTTATAATTTTATTTTACATACGTACAGAATGTATAGCGTGCTAATTTTTAGGCAGTATTTTACGATTTCAAATTAACTTTTTACAGTATCTTATGTTTATTGGCTTGTTAGGTGAAAATACAGAATATTAAATCATTCCTCTCCGTTTTTTTTACTTATTTAATTGCGGAATGTTATCCTCATCTTTATAGTTGTTGTTTCCCTCTGGCATTCATCAGGTGGTTTACCGCGATGGGATTTGAATACTGAGTCTCTTAAATGTATCTTCAGTAATTACTGCCTTCCATAGTTGTTGTCTCATCACCTTTGGCCAACTAATTCTCTGGTCGCTATATTTAGATAATGCTCATCTGAAACCGTAGATATTCAACGCCTCTATCCAATGCGCTACGCGTCCGCAAATAAATGAATAAAAATATACCAATTACTCATCTCAAAGGATTCCAATCATAATACAAAAACAATACTCCCTCTCCATGTTAAGAATGGGTTTCTAAATAATTGCATCACTGTTTCAGCACGATCCGTATTCTACATGAGTACCTTTATTGTCTGCCATTCTTAAGTTGGGAATAAGTTTTCTGTTCTGTCTCGAATCATTTTCAAGTAACATTTTATTCTGGAGATCAAACTTGGGTTTAGATTTTATGCATTCTGCCACGCCTAAAATTTAGATAACTTTTCTTTCGTCTGCTATGCTTAAGTTTAAAAAGCATTTTATTTTCAGTCCCGCTTAAATTTTAAATACAATTTTCGTAGACCTGTCATGCTCGAGTCTGAATTGGGCTTTTTGTAGGTTTGTTAAGCTCGAGTCTTAATTGGGCTTTTCGTAGGTCTGTCATGCTCGAATCTAAATTGGGCCTTTCTTAGGTTTGTAAAACTCGGGTCTGAATTGGGCTTTTTCGTAGGTATGTCAAGCTCGAGTCTGAATTGAGATTTCCGTGGGTTTGTCAAGCTCGAGTCTGAGTTGGGCTTTTCGTTTATCTGTCATGCTCGAGTCTGAATTGGGCTTTTCGTAGGTCTGTCGTGTTCGTGTTTTAATTAGCCTTTTTATGGGTCTGCCAAGCTTAAGCGAAACATGGTTTGATGCGTCCCTTCTCTATAAAAAGTTCTGTCACGCTTAAGTTTGCAAAAAAAAAACACTTTTGTCAGTCTGTCACACTTCAGATTAAAATAGCATTTTATCTGTCTATGACGTTTTAGTTCGATGGCCTTAGTTTCCATTTATTTATGAATTTGTGTCTTTGCTACGAAAGGTGCCTTGAAAATAATCGTTTTTCTTTTTGCTTTAGCAGAATACACGAACCGTAATATTTGATTTTTATATAAAACTTTATTTAAAATCAGACATCACTTTCTGAGCGATAGCTTAGATATTTATTTCTCTGGCACGTTAAGAAATGTGGCACAAGGGTCGGAAAGTGGGATTGAAAAGTCTACTCTCGAGATGGGGGGACTTTCTGAAGTTGCAAAAGATGCTGGGCATCCTTGTCTGTATTACTCGAAAATGACACCTTAGGTGGTTAGCAATAAACTAACCCGCTTTCCAAAAAGAGAAAGCAAAGCTTGGGAGGGAGACCTCCTAGAACTGCACAGGACTAGCCACATTCTACAACAGGGGAAAGGTTGCTACAAGAATGGTTTCGAGTCTGTTGATTTTTAAAAGCGTCTCCAGCGAAACTGCTCGACAAGTTGAAGCCTTCAAAATCGATAACGAACTTCAAAGGGTCAATACGTAAAAAACAAACAAAACGTATCTTTGGATTAAAATAACTTAGATATTTATTCATCATTTGCGTTGAATCATTGCAATTGAGAAACGGAAGTAATGCATGCAATTGTACGAACAGTTTCTTTTCTGGAACTATCCGTCTATGGAACGCGATATCGTAGGGCTTCTTCTCAGCTGACTATAACATGGTCGTTTTCAAGTCTAATGTAAGTCAGTTCTAGTTAAGAGATCCTCTTACATAATTAAACCTTACCCAAAATTGCACTATTACTGGCCATCACGGTGTTTGCTCACCGTCGTCCTAACACTTGTTAAATCTTATCTTAGAGTGACGTCCTGGCCTTGATAAGCGGTGACCTTCCAAGTAAAAATATATATATATATATATATATATATATATCTTGCTCATTTATACTCTCAAAATAAAGTGAAACAAATTATTCTCACGCGCGCCACAGTCGTCTAAAAGAATGAGGAATATTTTTGAAATGCTGGCAATTATTTTCGTAGGCTTTTTTTTTTTTTTTTTTCATAGCGTTGCACATTTATTCATTTTTACTTTTTGTAAGTGCGAGCGGGGAAAGGGGTGGGCGCAAACGTAACTGTTAAAAAAAGGGCGTGGCTTTTAAAATATTCCGAAATAAAAATAATAGATTCGCCTACCGAAAATAAATAAGCATACAGAAATAGATTCAGTGCTTCACAACCAACTGAAACAACTGTTATTTCTCGCGAGTTGATAATAAGTTTAGCCAAAACTTTCGCATATTCCAACTTGGTACAATGTACGTATTTTTTTATTTTTTTTCACTTTCTTTCATTATTTTATTCTAGTTGAGGATGGGGCATCCTACCAGGTACCAAACGTTCACCCGCTATTTCATACATTCTAACTGAGAGATCTTTTTTTAAGATTCTAACCGCTCCTTTAAGTGCAAGTGTTTGCATTTCCCTTGCACTTGGTTTACCGAGTGTATTTGCCAGATAGTTTTTGAAATTCTTTTTCATAAGTCCACTTGCTCTTTTAATTATTGGAATTATGAAGATCTTCCTAAGATTCCAATTTCTTTGCATGCCATTTATAAGACGTTGATACAGTGTAGCCCGGATATAAGAGTCCCGAATATAAGAAAAATGGATATAAGAGAGATTTTCTCTGGTCCCAAATTAGAGCCTGTGTTAATGTACAGTGTAACCCGGATATAAGAAACATATGCGTGTTTAGCCCTGATATAAGATAGATGTCGGCCCTGAGAAGAAGTGTCTTATATACGGGTTATACGGTATTGCCTTTTAACTCAGTTTAATCCAGCATCATTGGGGACACTAACTTCTACTAAGGTTGTTTCTTTCTCCTTCTTGTCCCATATCACTAGGTCGGGTTTAATAGATTTTCTGGATATGCAGCTGTAGAAATTGCTCAGTCATAGTGTATATGCATTGGAAAGTGCGTTTGTAATTCTGTCTTCGCGGAGAAACAGAATGCATCGATGCGTTAAAAACAGAAATGTTGCGAAATAATTTCAGCGTTTTCTTTATTACTTTGCATTTTTTGCTGTTCGAGATGTTTTCCTTAACTTTGCTATTTATTTTTCGCGTATTTTGCTTAAGAGTCAGGGTGCTCGCTAATAGGCCGCGAGACCGGGATTCAATACTCGACCGAGTAATATCACACAATCATAAAATGTTAGTTTATGCCCCTCACTAAACACTCAGAGTAATAGGGTGATTATCAAGAGCAAGTGGTGTAATATAGACTTCAATGTAGTATCTAATGAAAAAGAAGCCTTAAAGTCGCTCGATCAATTTACTTTCTTTTTAAGTGACATCATTGTTATGTCAAAAGAATATCTTTTGAGCTGCGCCACAGTTTATACATTTTTAATGAAAGCAAAGTAGAAAAATAACTAGTGAATAACTAATCACCAGTTCGTCTACTACATTTTCTTGGCCTTCGGGCCAAGATCAAAGTGTAGTATCTGTTCCGGCAGATACTGCACTTAAGATAATTTGTACCAGTCAATGGAGGGGAAACCCTCTATACTGGGACAATTATTATTTTTGGTAACCAGAGTGACCCCTTTTAGGGGAGCTGGTTTTTACCTCACATTAAAAACGGCCTTGTGCCTAATTTGCTCAGTGGGGGAGCAAATAAATACCATCTGTTCCGGCAGATGCTGCAGGCTATGACTAGCTATGACTAACTATGACTAGCAAAGACCAGATGTGGGGGCAACCCCACATGCCTGACCATTAACCAGCTCCCATTTCCCACCTCTCGGGAGCTGGTCCCCTTTTTCCCTTCCCCCTCCCTTCACTCCTCACATTAAAAATCGGCCTTGTGCCTAATTTGCTCGGTGGGGGAGCAAATAAATACCATCTGTTCTTCAGATGCTGCACTTAAGATAATTTGTACCAGTCAATGGAGGGGAAACCCTCTATACTGGGACAATTATTATTTTTGGTAACCAGAGTGCCCCCTTTTTGCCTACTTTTAGGGGAGCTGGTTTTTACCTCACATTAAAAACGGCCTTGTGCCTAATTTGCTCAGTGGGGGAGCAAATAAACACCATCTGTTCCGGCAGATGCTGCAAGCTATGACTAGCTATGACTAGCAAAGACCAGATGTGGGGGCAACCCCACATGCCTGACCTTTAACCAGCTCCCATTTCCCACCTCTCGGGAGCTGGTCCCCTTTTTCCCTTCCCCCTCCCTTCACTCCTCACATTAAAAATCGGCCTTGTGCCTAATTTGCTCGGTGGGGGAGCAAATAAATACCATCTGTTCCGGCAGATGCTGCAAGCTATGACTAGCTATGACTAGCAAAGACCAGATGTGGGGGCAACCCCACATGCCTGACCATTAACCAGCTCCCATTTCCCACCTCTCGGGAGCTGGTCCCCTTTTTCCCTTCCCCCTCCCTTCACTCCTCACATTAAAAATCGGCCTTATGCCTAATTTGCTCGGTGGGGGAGCAAATAAATACCATCTGTTCCGGCAGATACTGCAAGCTATGACTAGCTATGACTAGCTATGACTAGCAAAGACCAGATGTGGGGGCAACCCCACATGCCTGACCTTTAACCAGCTCCCATTTCCCACCTCTCGGGAGCTGGTCCCCTTTTTCCCTCCCCCCTCCCTTCACTCCTCACATTAAAAATTGGCCTTGTGCCTAATTTGCTCGGTGGGGGAGCAAATAAATACCATCTGTTCTTCAGATGCTGCACTTCATTTTCTTGTTCTCTTTCGGTGGAGGAGAAATCCTTCACGACTGAGACAATTTTTATGTTTGTACCTTTTCTCCACGTTAAAAAACGACCCTGGTGTCTAACTCTGTCCCGTGGGGAGGCATAGTGAATAGGTACATTTATTATATCTGTGTAGATCGTCATTTTGTTATGAAATGGAAGTCTATGATAATGATATGAAACGTTTTATTTTTTCTTTTTATCTTTTATGAGTATATATAACAGATCTATCGTAATCTCTATGTTGGCATATGTATACCAATGTTATCATTCGTCAGAATAGAATTCGTTTTGAATTTTGCAAAGTATAAATGTCGAGACCATGGAAGAACGCGAGACAGATCTGTTTAGATATTAAAATAATTCGAGGAATGTTTGGCTCCCTCTACAACTCGGTGCAGTAGTTAACGAAAAGAAAGCCTCTTCCGAATATATTCAATCAATTTATTATCTTAATTAACAGTATCTTTATTTATTTTTATTTTTTTATAGATGCATACTTTATAAATTCCACCAAGCAAAGCACAGTAAAAAAAATAGTGGTTTATGGCTGCGAATAACTAGCATACTCGATGATGCCTCCATTCAGTCTCGAAAGACAAAAGAAAACCCCCTGTATGGGGCAGCTATGCGTTAATTTGTGGGGCAAGGGTTGCGCAATCGCCAACCACACCTCTCCTGAATCGGCACTGTTTGAGTCCAGTGGCAAGGAGCAGACCAGGACGACTGGAAACAATGCCGAGATAAGCGGAGAGCACATACAGCACCTGGAAGTCCCAAATGGTCACCCATTTAGTACTGACCAGGTTCAACGTTGCTTAACTACGGTGATGTCAACGTTATTATGCGTACTAGTCTACTACTTTTATTTTATATCTGTGTGGATCGCCATTTTTTTATCAAATGGGCAGGTTATGATAATGGTCTGAAGCCATATTGATTTTAAAATCGTTTACGCAGATATATGAAATATCTGTTAGAATTTCTCCGTTGAAATATGTCTATGAATGTCGTCGTCGTTGTTATTGTTGTTGTTGTTATTATTATTATTATTATTATTATTATAATAATAATAATAATAATAATAATAATAATAATAATAACAACAACAACAATAACAACATCTTGTTTTAATCAGAAAAAATACATATTGAATTTCCGTAATGTGTAAATGTCGCTGCCATGGGTGAACGCGAGAAAAAATTGTTTGAGCATTAAAAGTAGTTTTAATTATTTATTACAAAATGCGAAATCATTTCCATTAAACTAGTATTATGCATCTAAAATTGAACAAAAATGTCAATTTTTTGTTTCATTTTCGTATGTAGATAAACACATCAGGTAAAATTATGCGGCCATTTATTTTTGCTTCGACATATTTACATAATGTTATCAAATTTCAAGCATGCATTTCAGATGCATAATACTAAAACAGAAATGATTTCTCAATTAATAATGTAAGTAATGGAAAACAACGTCATAAAACTATTTTTAATGCCGAAACAAATCTTCTCATTTTCTTCCGCGACTTTCATAGCCTGCTTTGATTTTTATTTGTTTTCTTTCTAGAGACAGAACGATTGTTAATGTTCATTTTTATAAAAGAGAATAAGAAAGTGAACGAATCTCCCAAGAGAAACAAAATGGAATCGGGAAAATAATGGAAACTTGATATGAAAATTGGAAGAATATTTGGGGGTTTTTTTTATGGAGTTAAATTGATGGATTGTTCTTTCAACTGACAAGAAAAACCGCCGCGAAATAAATAAAAAATAATAATTTCCAGCAATCGAAACAAATACGAATAAAAAGTAAAAGCAGTAAAACATGTTTTATCTAATGGCTCGTCTGAAGAATTAAAGAACTTTGGAAAGAGGAAAAATAGAAAAATGGCTTAAGAAAAAAAAAAAGAGAAATCCATTTTGAAGTGGAAATATGGGGGAAAATTGACAGAAAACGAAGGAAGCGATTAAAACGGAAACCAGAAATATTTTAATGATTGAAAATAATAAATAACGCACGCACACACCCACACTAACACATACACACACAGATATATATTTATATATATAATTTAATTTATTAGTTTCTGATATATATATATATATATATATATATATATATATATATATATATATATATATATATATATATATCAGAAAATAAGAAATTAAATTCGTTTCGACAATACATCATAAAATAAGAATTTTTTAAAAGTAAAATAATTATTTTTTTTAAATCATATTTTTCAGAAAATACACGAAAATTATTTACATTAAAAAACAGAGAATTAACGCGTAAAGTAAAATTTTACAAAAAATTGAAAAAATAGAAAGAAAACGTTTTCTAAATTTTTAAAGTCGATAAATACTAAAAAAATAATTAAGAAAATCTCAATGTAATATTGAAAAAATATATATTTAAAAAATACAAAGATCTGTATGAAAGAAAAAAAATCAAAGATCAGAAATATATTCTTGAGATCTTTAAAAAATGTCATAAAAAATTAAAAAAAAAAAAAGATCTTCGAAAAAAAGATAATAACGAAAAAATAAATAGGAGGTGAAAGTCTTTTATTTTTTTTTTTTTTAAAGAAAAATATTTTTAAAAAAGATCTATAAAAAAAATCCACAAAAAATTCCAATCGGATTTACAGGGAATGCCAAGGAAATATTTCTTTGGTTTGGATATATATTACCACACTACCAAGTAAGTTTTTTTTATAACTTTTTCTTTCATTTTTACCAATGTCATACTCTTGTGAACTTGCTGATGATAATAACATAGATATATTATGCTTATTTATATCAGAGATATTTTCAATTAGAAGGCATTTTATTTTGGGCTAGCATGGTTACCAGACGATGCTCGTCAATATGTACAACCAAATAAACGACTTAAATCGTTTCTCGAGTCCTTGTCTATCTTTCCTCCTCTATCATCCCTTTTCTCACCTATCTTCATCTCATCTCTCACTTCTTATCTTTATCATCTTCTCTTTCCCCGTTGTTTTCCTTCCACTATAACTTTCTTTATCCATTATTGGAAATGTATCTTGGGAAGTTTCTGATTTTTAATGCTTGATACACAAATCCGCACAAATAATTACGGCTTAACTTTCTCTCTCTCAGATATATATGTGTGTGTGTGTGTGTGTGTGTGTGTGTGTGTGTGTGTGTGTGTGAGAGAGAGAGAGAAAGAAAAAAAAAAGAAAACTAACTCTGTAAAAATACAATAGGTCGAACTATATAAAAAATACCAAAATGTTATACATAACAAACAGTCTTATTCCTAATCAACGACAAGCAACACAGATCAAAAGAACACTTAATGCCGCCGAAAAGTAGATATAGCAAATAATTAATCTTTAGCCAAAAACTTGATTTTCTATCTGGGTCGATTTTGTTTTTATTTTTAAGGGAGGTAGTATTTTATCAACACTGCTAGAGAGTTATGAGATAAAATACTGTCCTGTTTCTAAATCCATGTGACAATTTTCCTGATAAAAACTGATTTTCCTACGATAATATTAAGACAATTAAAAATTATTAAAACAATCTGATGCGGAGATTGCAAGGAGTTTATAAGTTTACAAATAAAGGTGGTCTAATGAAGCTTTTGTGCTTCTATAATCACTTCATGACTCACTAACACTTGGGGAAGTGGACGAACTATATCTTCACACGTTCGATAGTTTTCAATTCTTAGCCGGGGAAGAGATGATTTTACTTTTTGACAGAAATAAAGTAATTTCTCAACTTCCGTCATCCGTCGAGGTCTTGCTTTAACTTTCCACTCGTCAATCATTTAGCTGTTCTTAGTGGGACTATTGTAATCAATTCTTTTTTTTTTTTTCATTACGCAACAATGATTCTCACGTATGCAAATCTGACAAGCTGGTTATTTTGTAGTTTATTATTAAATTCATGAAAAGGAATCCGTAATAATAAAGCGGAGAAGAGTAAACATCGATTGAAACGTCACCGAAAACTATATCAACATCAAATGATAACTAGGGCTAGGACAAACGTATATTCTTTTCATTGTATTAACTCTCGAGTGTGTACCCGTTGATTTCTTATATGCTTTTATATGGTGAAGTGGTTCTCGGTTGATTAACTGTGTCGGATATATACTCGAGAGTCAAAAAATAAGAATATGCTGTTGTCATAGCTTTGATGATAAAAATCAGATTATTTTTTAAAAAAACTTTTCTACCTTGATACCACCCTAAATATGGCATATTTTTTTTATTAGAGCCAGATATAAAGGGAACACCTAAGTCTTGAGTTTGGCAGTAAGATGTTAGTTCACATCACATTTACATTTATTCAGGTTGGTACAGTCGGGAAACCAAGGAGCAGATGAGGAATTTCAATAGTACACGAATGGAGTTTATAAGCTATTAGATTAGAACATTTTCTGGCGTCTGAGAAGCTTAAAAGTGAAAGGGTGGAATTTTGCTCATCGTGTTGATTGGAAGAATTTACATTGAGAGGGGATGCAAATGCAGTACATTTGTCGGAGACTTGGAAGTACTTGTAAATCAAAAACTAACGCGGACTAATGCTTTGTCCCAATTGCCCCCAATGGTATCATTGAACCCTGACATTTTGTCCCGTCCAAACCGAACGAAATCCCCATTAGTGAAAGCTGTAGGATTTCTAGCAAACATTTATATGAAAACTATACGACGCACGTTGGAAGAGTATAATTATTCTAATTACTAATTAAGCTAATTGTTCCCGAATTGGGTTAAATGGCCAATTAGTAATAAATTCCCCGCATTCTTACGTTTACCATTTTGTTTTTCGTCTAATGACACATTTTTTTATAGAATCATTTTAAGCGAACATATTATTCCCAAGCAAAGAGTAAAACAGTTCCAAATACAAAAATGTTAAAAGGTTCAGCGAAAATTTTTAAAGGTCAATGATTTTTATGTATATCAGAAACTTCTTCTTTGATGGTTGTTTGTATCGGGAAAAGAGTAGGAGTTACAAGCACACACTATATATACATGCATACATACATACACCCCCTACACATTACATATATATACTCATATACATACATAGACACATATTACGTCCATACATATATACACATATTACATACATGCATACTTACAAACATGCACATATTACATACATGCATACATATAGACATACATACATACATACATGATGGTTGCAACGTCTTGTCAAACGAGTGCCACTCCCTCAGACACTTAAAGTCCATGAGCCCAAAAATGACGTTTTTTTTAGTCCTACCGGTGAATTCACATGCTCAAGCAGGCATGACACTGAAGACGGTCATTGAGATCAATTATTACATATGTCCAGCATTTCAAGCCTCCACGCGTCACAACTTTTCCATCGCCACAGGACCATTTTTATAGATAAATGCCTGAGGGGGTATCTATACACAGATGATGTTACAGAGTCTTAGCTTTGTACGACAGCTAAGTCTCTCTCTCGATTCAAAATGTTGACATCCAGCGACAAACAAGAGCAAGATAGCCAGCAACAAGTTAAACTGTAGACCAGCTTAATGCGGGTACTGGTCTCCCGCTTTATGTTTTTTTTTAAATCAGAGATTTGCTTCTCCTAGAAAGGTTTCCTTCACCACGGCTTGCAGGAGCCCTATCCATCCCAGCACACATATACATACACACAAACACACACGGTGCTAGTTGGCCGTTGAACCCAAAAAAAGGGTTCATTCGCCCTTTGGAAGGTCTTGTTTTTAATCCTTCAGGGAAACTAGCAAACTTCCTTACCAAACAAGTCTGGTGGGGGAAACAGTTTAGTCGCCGGTTACCTGACCATGAGGCAGATAGTACTGGGTTACATGGTACCAGTAGCATATGACATGGCCTGACATACATACATACATACATACGTACGTACGTACGTACGTACATACATACGCACTAGAAGTGAGACCCGAGATTGAATGAGGATCAATGCATATTCCGCGCAATATTTTTAATGTCATCCAAATCGGTGAAATTGTCCAATTTTCCATCAAATCATTTGATTGTCTGCTCTAGTCAGGAACCCATCGCGGTGCACAAGAAGGAAGTTTTGCATGCCATCTCGCAGTGATTTTGTCCACAATCTATTGTTGAGCTTGTATATAGAGGTACAGATAAGTTATTTTTCTGTTTTTAAAGTCGAATCCAAATAAGATTTATTTTGGAAAATCAACCTTTACTTCTGACTATCTAATGTTCATTTATTATTGTTCCATTATGGTATTAACATTACCATAAGATATTTCGTTACAATTTACGAGCAGTGCGCCCGGCGTTGATCAGTTGTAAAATACGCGTAATATGCTTTTAACTTACGCAGATTTCGTATTTATTATTTAAGCGCCACTTCAATATTGATTATTATATTTTAATGAATATATCGATTTCGAAAGTTGGGTGCTATCAGCTAAAATCGAAACCAAAACATTTAACGCGAGAGCCTTAGTCGTCACCGTTTGAATTATCGTCAGATGAATAAGAAAAAGTAAAAAAATGAATCGACTTTAATATATAAACGTATATTTGCACATACGTACAAGTGTACTTAAGTCTACTTACCAAGTTCCAATTTTTTATTAGTTTTACCTCCTTAGCAGCTATATTTATCGGCTCGTCTACATATATATACAAGGATCTTCAAAAGATGCAACCATTTGATTATCCTCGCGCTGCTCTGCGACTGAGTTTCGAAGGATATCCATCCTAAAAAAATGGCGACAGATATAGTGAATTTTATAAATTAGATTCAGACGGCTGGACACTGATGAAAAGATATCGGTTTTTGAATGTGTCTTGTGATGTTTTCACCTCAGGCTGGACACACAAACACACACACACACACGTACACACATACACACACACGTACACACACACACGTACACATACGTACACACACAGGTACACACACATACACACACGTACACACACACACACGTACACGCACATACACACACACGCGCGTACACACACACACGCACACACACGCGCGTACACACACACACACGTACACACACATACGCACACACACACCTGCTCTTCATATAATAGATTAAATCGTATTATTTGGATTCATCTAGATTTACATATCACAACTTATTATAATACTAATTAGTAATAGTGAGATTTACAACTAGAATTAAGAATAGGTTTAAGGCTCCTAAAGTTCGTAGGAGAACTGTCCGCAAGGGTCCGTGGTGCAGTGGTTAGAGTACTTGTAAAAATCAATTGTGACCTTCTCCTTAATATTGAAGGTTCAATTCTCGGCAAAAATACAACGACGAATTACTTAGGGCGTCTATCCAGTCATGGCTGACGGAACAAGAGCATTCTACTCCCGTGAAGTAAATAAAGGGTCCCGTTCGAAATTTTGTCGACATGTTCGACATAAACATTCCCGAGTTCGACAAGATAAACCTGAAGAAGGTCGGAGGTTACATCAACCGAGACGTTTTGAAAATCACACTCACGATGAGACCAGTAGTCCGATGAATCCAAATAATACGAATGACCAATCTTCATCTCAAAAATTCAGAAACGTCGAATCATGAAGGCTTTTTTGTTGTTTTAGATAAACAGTTGGTCAATTGTTTATTTAGACATTTTTGTTTCTTTGTTCTGTTTTTTTTTGCATAGTTTTAATGTGTCATGTGTCGACATGTACAATAGCTGCTAATAAGCAAACAAAATGGCGACTTCATTAAAAACAAACGGAAGTGAAAACAAAAATGATGCTGACATGAAATCATTTTGTGCTTTTATTAGTCCATCTGTTTGTTATCGAGATGATAATTCATTTTTACAACCCTGTCATGTGTCAATTTTAATTCCATTCTTATTGTTTGACCTCTGATTCGAGAGTATACCCATTGACTTCTTATTTGAAAGGTTTTAAATTATCGTTGTGGGAATATACGTTGTACCCGTGTCTTTAAAACGTTGTATATTTATGTGTTTATATAGTGGTATTACTGGATTCACTTTTAAACTAATTAACCAATCATTAGGATTTGGGGCACACAGCTCTGATGCGTAAAGGTCTTACATATGAGCTATATTTAGTTTCTTTTAGTTTGATTCAAAAGAGGTTTTTTAAAATGGAATTCCTTCGTGGCAATTCAGATAGGCTTTGATTTCTGTGAAATTATAATAAAAATCGTTAGAAGCCTACGTTCAGTCTCGAAAGACATTGGCCATAATCTTTTATGATCCAAAGGTTGCGCAATCCCCAACCACACCTCTCCTGAATCGGTACTGCTTGAGTCCAGTGGCAAGGAGTGCTAGACGACTGGAAACAATACAGCGACAGAAGATAAGAACTGTTAGACATAAAGTAATATACATTCCCAAAATTTCAGTTTCTGTGCCGATTATTTTTAGTTAGGAGGGGGCCATAATATGGGCATAATTTCCCATGCAATATTTCAAAAACATATCTAATTTTTTTCTTAAGACCCCTGAAGCTTAATCCATAAATAAATATTAGACTTAATCTTGAATAAAAATCATGTAATCTTTGTTGACTACAATTTATTTTTTTATTTTTTATTCAATTTTCACCCCAAACAAGGCACAGTGCCACTTTGAAGCAGGGGGCTACTATTAGGGACTTAATTAGCGGGGTCATTATGAAGGGAGATGAGTAGAAAGATGTTTGTTAACATTACACTTGAACTTCTGCATATCAGTGCAGTTGGGAAAGCAGAATCCCGGAAGGGAGTTCCAAAGACCCGCAGTTCTGGGGAAGAAACTATTGGAGTAAAAGGCTTTCTTGCACCTAGGGATCTCTACTGTAAAGGGATTAGACTTAGTAGCTTGTCGGGTTTGTCACGGGTAGTTATGTCGGGGAGGTACAAGTGTTTGCAGTTCGTCAGAGCATTCACCATTAAAGTAAGGATTCAAGATATACCGTTCAGCATTATTATATGGTGATTTTAAATTTTGTAAGGGGAAATAACTGTGACGCGAAACTTTTGATCGTAAAATTGAATTTGAAGGATGAGTATTTTTTCAGGCTATCTATATTACTAATACTTTATATATCGTTGTTTGATTATTGGTTCTGTTCCCATACACTCTAGGTACGTTATTAAAGACTGACGTCACATTGCGAGTAAGGCAAATTCTGGCTTCAAATCCTATGAAAATGTATTAGTTGCTATTTGCATATAACAGATGCGACATGATTATGAACTGATTCCGTAGTCTGCGAGAGTAGTCTCCCCTCACTTGTATGGTACACATTTAGTGACGTTTCTTTGCACGCTCGCCAGTTACTTTGAAGACAACTAAGTCTAGTATTGCCTAACGAGATTCGTGCTAGAATGGAAAAGTTTGTTTACCGGTTAAGTGTTAGAGGTAATCTCAGATGAAAGTAGTGAAACTTCGGGAGGAGGAGATTTTCTATCTCTTAGCCAGCGAGATTATAAGTAGGAAATGCGTGTCTATTCCGCTGTTCCGAATTGAGTTTACAGTGCGCACAGTATAAGTAGGTATAGCGAGACGAGCTATCCGTTTATCTATCTGTTTGTTTTTATCTCTCTTAAAGCAAACGAATGTTACCTATCGCTCTCATGTTTTCTCTGTCTCTCTTTCTATAAATCAACATCGGCGTTTGAGTGATTTTTGTATCTGCAGACAGGCATGAACTTGGGTTTCTGAAGACGTCACGGGTGTGTGTAATGGTGTTTGTTGAAGCCACTGGTGTGTATTGCTTGACAACGACGTCACGGGTGTGTATAATGGTTTACGAAAACGACACTGATGTATATTCGTTTACAACGACAACACGAGTGTGTATAATAGCTTACACGCGCAACGACGGATATAACAATAGTATATATGTTCGAAAGGTCACGTGATGACACATGAGAGAGTAAGTTAGAATTCATTATTGCTGTCTCCCCTCCTCTCAGTTATCATGACCTTTTGAATGATTTCGTCGCAGATAAAATATCAGTCTCGCTGTTTACCACGCCCTTTGATGTTGCAAGGCAACGGCGAGTGGGATTGAAAGGTCCTTATTGAATATTGATAATGAAGCAGAAATGGAGCGGAGGTTGATCATTATTTTCGCTGTCTGCTTTGATAATCTACCATTGTACGTTAATAGATAATTGCTTCGCTTTTGTATAGAACGCCCTACCGTCGCTCAAGCACCACCCAGACGCCATACGTGCGATGCCTCGTCTCTACGGAAACAAGGAAACCCAAAAGAGTAGAAACGCAATTTAACAAGGACACTTAAGGTGCACTATTTTAGTATGCACGTGACACAGACAAACAGACACAGATGAACGCAATCTATGATGATGATGATGATGATACAATCTTTCAAAAATTGTACCGTTTACACCAAACGGCGCCAGATAAGAGTGGTGCAAGGCCAGGGAGGATCGGGGAGGGACAGCACTAACAAGACTTTCACCGAAAGAGTGCAGAGAAAACTGGGGCCTTGACAAGACTTTTTGCCACGGAAACCCTAACAAATTTTTATGGCCAATACCAGCAAGAAATCAATGGTAAGCTGATTTGCTATAACGTGAAGTCACTTGCGCTGGTTATCAAGAGAGTTGGAGAGAACTAGAAATCTGGAGGGACTTGTTGTAAACTAGACGCCAGGAAACACTACATGTTATTGCCAGTGAGCGATCGATATTGATGGTCTGTGAGAACTTCTAGTAGGTTAATAATAATAATAATAATAATAATAAAAATAATAATAATAAAAATAATAATAATAATAAAAATAATAAAAATAATAATAATAATAATAATAATAAAAATAATAATAATAATAAAAATAATAAAAATAATAATAATAATAATAATAATAATAATAATAATAATAATAATGGAAAAATCGAGGAACAAAAGCATTAATAAAACCTTCAGTGGAACAGTGCAAAGAGGACTGAAATCGGTGGGGTGGTATTGGCAATCGAAGACAAATGGTAGTTGTTAGCGATAAATCAATGGCATGCGGCTGTTGCGATAAAAAAAGTCTTTTGCAAAAGTTATCAAAATAGTGCGTACTGGAATCTGGAGTGACTCGTTGTCACTCAGACTCCAGAGAACACCACCAATTATTATCAGTGAGTAATTTCTGATGATCTGTCTGCGAACTCCTAGTGGGAACATTATAATAATGATGATGATAATAATAATAATAATAATAATAATAATAATAATAATAATGAGATTTGACAGAGAATTGAATAGAAATTTGGAACATGAATAAAATCGCTGTAATACCAATAATTGTATGAGCACTAGGGACTGTCCCGAAAAACGCCTCAGTGCGATAAATAAAAGATCATGGATTGGGACCATACAACAAACTGCAATATTGAAAAAAAAAAAAACATAAACCAGAAAATCCTTGAATGCGGAAACTAACAAACCAACAAACGAACACGGATTTACCACAGACAATTTTCAATGGAAGAGAACCAAACACATAAAAGTAACAACGGATGAGTCCAAAGATGGTGATGCCCATCCCCAAAAACCTATCACTATAATATCGATAATTATAGGACCACTAGGTACAGTTCCGAAACCGCTAGACATAAACAAGGAGAAATCAGAATCAAAGGGAAGATCGAGACCATGAACAGAACTGCAATTATGAAATCCTAAAGAAAAGCATTTGTATGCTGAAACCAACCAGCATAATAAACGACCATGAATCAGACAAATATTAAATGGAAAAGAAATAAAATATGAAACAAGATATGAACTAAAGGAAGTAACTCTTCCTCTGACAAAAGAAATAATTAGTCATGAACATGATAAAAAAATGCACATGATAACAAATGCACATGATAACAGCAGCGTCCGAGGGTATCGCACAAAACTATCGTTAACGATTAAGAATGATAAAAAAAAGATTAAAGAAAAACACTGACCAAACCTCCACAGGAAGTGTACAACACGTACTAGAACCTTCGAGAGGAGCTATTATTTACTTCCTTACTATCACAGGAAGATGTGACAAAAGGTTGGAAGATAGTGAGAATCAAACTAACGCCCTTGAAGGAAAAGCACTCTGGCCTATTAAAAATTGCCTGAGCAGCCTCATATGCATTCCCCATTCAAGCCACGGCAGACAGAAGCAAATAAAATTAATCCACCTAAAATAGAAAAAGCAGGGTCTAACTAGACTGAATGCTTAGTGCGCTAGATAAAAGACCATCAAAATGACCTGTCGAGAACGGGTCAGTGACTAGTATATACCAGCCAGCAAGTAGCTGGCATTTTTATTTTCTTCGTTGAAGGTTCATCTATATTTATATATGTTGAAGATATTCACAAAATATCATCTCTTTGTTTTGACATACGCATATTTCTGAAGTTTGAGATGACCATTTGTTATTCGTGTTATTTGAATTCTTCGGACTACTATCTAATCATTTTCACAGCGACACGGCCGATCTAACCTCCGACCTTATTCATGTGTATCTTGTCGACATCTGGAATTTAGATGTAACCCTTCTATTTATTTATTTTCATGGGATTCGCAATTGCATTTTTTGGTCACCCACACTGAGAATTGAAATTTCAACCTTCAAGATAACATCACCTTTACAATTGATTTTTTCCAAGTATTCTAACCACTGCGCCATAGATAATTCTTGCACGAATTTTAGGATCATTAAACCGTTGTGAAACGTGAAAATCACTCTCGAGATGAGAACAGTAGTCCGATGAATCCAAATAATACGAATAACCAATCTTCATCTCAAAAATTTAGAAACGAAACATTTTGTTGATAACTTACATGTTATCAGCATAGATTATTGACAGATTACTCGGCCTGAAATGATAAAAATCAACCTTTCATCTCGCTAACTAAGCTCGATTAATGTCTACAAACATTTGTTCAAATTATCAGAAACCTTCGAGCGGATTACTGAACTCATTTGCTCTTGATGACAAAGCTTTCTAATTCTTTCAGATACTCTTTAGAGGGAAAACAGTATTGAGCAAATTATCTTCCTTGGATTGATAACAAGAAATTAAGCTTTCTTCTCGGTGATTAAGCTATATTATTGCTTCAAACATTAGTTTTCAACAGCCGACACCTACGGCAAGATTACATTTTCATTTATAAAACCCTTGGACCATCCAGCCTTCTTTTCTTATTTGCTTGCCTGCTTGAATCTTGTCTCCGACGATCGGCCGATTTAAAAATCTTTTAAAAAATCGATGACAAGTATATACCTATCTATATATCTATAAAAGTGAACGTGTCTTTCTGTGTGTGTGTGTGCGTGTGTGTGTGTGTGTCTGTGTACATTTCCCTACGCAATAACTCTGTCAATTTTTAGTCTACAGACTCGAAATTTGAAATACCGGGTACTGAGATTTGGGAAAATCGATATGATTGGTTTTCGACCAGTTATTTGGCTGTTAAGGGGTCAAAGTTCAACGATTTGACCTTTGAGAACTCTACCAAACTCCTCCGCCAATTTTGGGTCTACACACTTGATATTTTAGATGTAGATTTCTTGGACATGGATCTAACGTAATAACTGGATTTGAGCCCAAAACAATAAATATTAAGGGGTCATAATAGGGGTCAAAGTTAAAAAAATTGACCGTTTTTTGTTTGTTTTTTTGCTCAGCATACATCTCCAAACACCCGGGCAACGGCAGGCACCCATGCTAGTATATCTATAAAAGTGAACGTGTCTGCGTGTGTTTGTGTGTGTGTCTGTATACATTTCCCTACGCAATAACTCTGTCAATTTTTAGTCTACAGACTCAGAATTTGATATACAAGGTACTGAGATTTGGGAAAATCTTTGTAATCCATTTTCGGCCAGAAATTTGGCTGTTAAGGGGTCGAAGTTCAACGATTTGACCTTTGAGAACTCTACCAAACTCCTCCGCCAATTTTGGGTCTAAACACTTGAGATTTTAGATATAGGTTTCCTGGACATGAATCTAACGTAATAACTTGATTTGAGACAAAAAGAATAAATGTTAAGGGGTCATAATAGGGGTCAAATTAAAAAAAAAATGACCGCTTTTTGTTTTGGGGCTCAACGCCGGGCTGAAATGCTAGTATATATATATATATATATATATATATATATATATATATATATATATATATATATATATATATTAGTATACTTGGGCAGCATTTTTCTTTAATGCATGTTTCATTGAAAAGCAGGAATAATTCCTGTTTGTTTCTATTGCAATCTATTTTTTTCTTTTTGACGGGCTTATGTTCGGACGTTCTGTTCGAGTATAAAAAGACATTTGTCGTAGTCACGAACGTTTTTGACTTCCATAAGGCGAGTGATGACTTATAAACTGCGTTAGTGAAAAAAGACGATTAAAATCGTTTAAAATCATTAAAAACATTTAAGCCTGACTTTCCCTTCTTGCTGAGTCTCATTGATGCTTGTTTGTTTTATGGTTTTTTTTTTTTGTTTTTTTTCATACGTGTTAGTAGGGCTTCAATGTGTAAGGCGGCCAAAATGGCGGTGTTTTTAATTAGTGTATTCCTAAATTCAGTTTTAGGGTGTCGTGTGCTGTAAGGTGTTGGTAAATGGAGCTGTCCGGCGAAGACAGGTGGAATGTTAGCCGGCGAGAGCTACAGGTTCTAGTCATGCAGATGGACGTGTTATTTTTAGAGACAGATTCTCCTACAGAGACTTTTAAAAAGTACATGGTATTTCTAGTTTTGAGTAAACTGTCGTCGGATGTTGAGCTATTGTTTATTAGTAATTGACTTGTTTTTAACATTTTATAATAATTAATGAGTCTGATTTTAGAGCCTTTTTCACTGGTTAAATGTGTTTTTGTATGATACTCCTTATTTTTTTTTGTCTGTTTTATAATTCACATGCATCTGCTTACAATAAAATATGTTAATATTATTATCGTTATTATAATTATTATGGTCAACATTATTAGTGTTCTTATTAGTGGCGATTAAAGTGTGTTTTATTTGCTGGTCAACGATAGAATTTGGAAAGTTATTAATAATTTTATGTTAGAAAAAACCTTTATATATATATATATATATATATATATATATATATATATATGGAGCACTGTTGTCACATTTTAGCTGGTACATCTGCTGCTTGTCTCTTGCTCCTGGACAGGGTACAAAAGAGAGTCGCCAACATGATAGGTCCTGAACTGTCATCTAGGCTCCAGCCTCTGTCCCACCGACGAAATGTTGCATTCCTCTGCCTGTTCTACAAGTTCTTTAATGATGAATCCTCTGACGAACTACAAGCACTTGTACCCCCTCGACGTGACTACGTCGACAAACCAGAAAAGCAGATAAGTCCCACCCCTTCAAAGTATAGATCCCTAGGTGTAAGAAAGCCTTTTACTGCAATATTTTCTTCCGAAGAATTTTAGACTTTGGAACTCCCTTTCCAGGATTCTGCTTTCCCAACTGTATTGATATGCAGAAGTTCAAGTGTAATGTGAACAAACATCTTGCTACTCGTCTCCCTTCATAATTCTACTGCGACTTATGTTTCCGATAGTAGCCCCCTACTTCAAAGTGGCACTGTGCTTTGTTTGGGGTGAAAATTGACTAATATATATATATATAGATGGAGGAAGTGAGGAAGCATGGCTGTGGAAATCTTTTTACCCGAATACGATGTCCAACATGTTAAAAATATACCATTTGTTGTAAAAATCTAATGGATAAACATCTGAAGAAGTTGGTGGGGACAGGATACTTCTACGGAAAGATAAATCGTAAAATTACCAACTCATTAATGAAACAGCTGTAATGGAAAAATCCAGGAAATAAACGAAGGTTATAAAAAAGAAAACGCGAGTCTTTGAATTTTCAACTAAACTTTGCACTATATATATATATATATATATATATATATATATATATGTGTGTGTGTGTGTGTGTGTGTGTGTGTGTGAGTGTGTGTGTGTGTTATTATTGATCTCATACCACACGCAATCCAATATAATAATCGATAGAGAATTGTCTCTATAATAATAAATACGTAATCGGCATAAATTAAATATCATATTTAGGCGTATGTTAGGACCGGGCAACGCCGAGTGGCTTGCTAGTATATGTATAAAAATAAAACTTTCATCTTTGTTACTCAAGACTATAAATAGTTGGACCCTCAGATACATTCGACTTCATTAATAAACTTATTTTGATAGAATCAAACTCTCATCTCGCTGACTAACATTTACATTCAAACATTTTTTTTCTTTTCAACATAAAATATTTAGACTCTATTACTCATGTTCGTATATTCAAAGTAGTTGATTACATTGCATTATTCATTTACGTGTTTTTCTTTCTATTTCTTGGTATTTGCTTACCCACCAAAGCAAATTAGGCACAAGGCCGTTTTTAATGTGGGGTAAAAACCAGCTTCCCTAAAAGTAGGCAAAAAGAGGGCACTCTCGTTACTAAACATAATAATTGTCCCAGTATAGAGGGTTTCCCCTCCATTGCCTGATACAAATTACCTTAAGTGCAGCATTTGCAGAACAGATACTATACTTTGATCCTGGCCCGAAGGCCAAGAACAACAGGGTGTTTATTTGCTTCCCCACCGAGCAAATTAGGCACAAAGCTGATTTTTAATGTGAGGAGTGAAGGGGAAATTGGGACCAACTACCCGGGGAGTAGGGGAGCTGGATAGTGACAATTGATATGAAGGGTTGCCCCTACATTGACCAAGGTCTTATATGTGGAGTTGGTATTTATTTGCTCCCCCACCGAGCAAATTATGCACAAGGCCGATTTTTAATGTGAGGAGTTAAGGGGAAATGGGGACCAACTCCCCGGGGAGTAGAGGAGCTGGATAGTGACAATTGGTATGAAGGGTTGCCCCTACATTGACCAAGGTCTTATCTGTGGGATCGCCCCCACATATGGTCTTTGCTTGCAGTATCTGCCGGAACAGATGGTATTTATTTGCTCCCCCACTGAGCAAATTAGGCACAAGGCCGTTTTTAATGTGAGGTAAAAACCAGCTCCCCTAAAAGTAGGCAAAAAGGGGGCACTCTGGTTACCAAAAATAATAATTGTCCCAGTATAGAGGGTTTCCCCTCCATTGACTGGTACAAACCATCTTAAGTGCAGTATCTGCCGGAACAGATGGTATTTATTTGCTCCCCCACCGAGCAAATTAGGCACAAGGCCAATTTTTAATGTGAGGAGTGAAGGGAGGGGGAAGGGAAAAAGGGGACCAGCTCCCGAGAGGTGGGAAATGGGAGCTGGTTAATGGTCAGGCATGTGGGGTTGCCCCCACATGAGGTCTTTGCTAGTCATAGCTAGTCATAGCTAGTCATAGCTTGCAGCATCTGTCGGAACAGATACTACACTTTCATCCCGGCCCGAAGGCCAAGAACAACCGAAAAAGGCAAGCCTTTCTTTCTATTTCTTGTCAGTGCTTTTTCGTAACAGTTTGATTGCATTATTGGATATATGTCTAAAGAGCACTAGCTTTGACGTACTCTGGTATTTTTAATTTGGCCTTGAGAGACGAGTTTTCCTTTTCTTCGAGAGAGGGATAACATATTATACCTTATCTGTACGTGCATACATCTTTTTCGTCGTCTGCAAACGTGTTTTGTTGGTCTGTGGTTATAATCACTCGGACGCCGATGTTTAGTTTTTAATAAACATTTGTTATAAACAGAAGAAAAGTCATAGAAAATATCAAATATGCAATTTACTCTTACGCGTGAAAAAGAGAAAAGTAAATGTATGAATGGGTACTTTCCTAGATACATCTAGTTACATTGTGTGCCTTACCTCAAAGAACAGAACTCCGGTCACGTTTTCCTTGCTTAAAATCTCGCTAGCTAAGAGATCGAAAATCTCATTATGATGTGATTTAGTTGACTTTCATCTTTAGTCTCAAACCCTTAAGTGTCATTTAAACTGTTACATTCAAAAAAGTTCAATCTGTGAAGCTTTATTCACTCTATCCAATATAGTAAGTTGATCAGATATGGGTTAATATATTTTTCGTTTTGACCGGCACGTGACAACATCGATCTATGTTCTGCTGGTGTATCTTTTTAAATTGTGTTTGAAAGGTCGATTGATGGCAGAGTGAGGAATAAGAATTAATTTTTTTTTTTTCTATTTCCCTCAACGCTGTAACCCATCATGCGTTATATTTTTTCGAGTGTTGTAGACCAACAGAGATGCGAAATGTAAAGATCTTTATTGAATATCGATAAAGACGCGGATGCCCGTGATCAATTTCCGCGTTTTGCGAACATCTATTTACTCTGAATTTAGGACGCTGGATAATTGCTTCATCGTCTTTCAGAACGGGTCCCTCGGGACATTCGTTGTTTTTACAAACGCACTGGATTTAGCCAACACACGTAAACACACACACAAACACACACACACACACACACACACACACACATGTATATATATATATATATATTATCATTATTATTATCATTATTATTATTATTATTGTGGTTGTTATTTACTATAATAATTATTAAATACCTACAGACACTAGTGTTTCATCCTTTCGGGAATCATCAGTGCAGCATGTCACGATTAACACCAATCGAGAGATTCGAACCGCGGCAGAGAAGTCATGTCTGGCTTCATTAGCAAGGACCTGAACCATTCGGCTACCGTCAACCGCAAAAGATATAGTTGAAATTAAAGATGTATTCTTATTAAATGCTCTTAACGTCTGTCAGAGAGTAATCTAATCATTATATGACGATCTGCGCGTATGAGCTAAGTTTACCGACTTTATGCCAACTTAAAGTGCTCAATGATAAGAAACAAGTTTCTTAAGGGCGCTGGCATTATTATTTACTATAATCATAAACACTGGTGTTTCATCCTTTCGGGAATCATCAGTGCAGGTGTCACGATTAACGCCAGTCGAGAGATTCGAACCCCGGCAACAGAAGTCAGAAAATTTACAGAAATTAAAATATCTTATTTAAGCGTATTTATGACTGGGAAATGTCAGTACCATCAGTTTTAAATCTAATAAGAATTGGATTAGTCTATGGACATCTATATCCGATTCTCTTCAGCCTCTGTTTATATCTGTTTGCCGGAAATAATGATCGTATGTTGTTGTTTTTGCAATTATGATGTCGTTAACAACGATCGAATCCAGCGCAGTTGCATGAGTTGCAGGAGTTGCAGGAGTTGCCGGAAAAGTGTTGTAGTGCTTCACCATCCGCCTATCGGAAGTTCAACCCAGATTTTTTGTCAGGATTTATTCCCTTAGCCTTTTCTTTCAAAATAAAAAAAAGGTTTCCAATTTTGACGAAAATACCGGAGATGTTTCTCGTAGTTATGGTTGTATCAAATTAAAAGCGAAATATTTATATGAATTTTGCTGATTCTTACTTTCTTTATGTTCCATATTCCTTGCTTCGTTTTTATCTACGATTTCGCTTTCTTTTCCGTTATCTATTATAACATTCACTTTCTTAATTGGATAAGTTTGTGTTTTAACGTCCATATACATGCGTTGGTTAATTCTTTATTCATGTCAATGAACTTCTATCCTGCATTACACTTTCTTGCTGTATTGTTTGATGGCATCTAGAAATCTGCCGAAATTAAAATAAATTTTCTTTAATAATAACAACAACAACAACAATAATAATAATAATAATAATAATAATAAGACGAAGAAGAAGAAGAAGAAGAATAGCAACAGTAATAGAAAAAATAATAATATTAATATTAATAAAGACAATTATAGTAATAATTATAACGACAAAAAATAATTATAATGATATCCTGGGTCCAAATCTCTTCCTGATCTACTTCAATGATCTGCCAAATCACATCCTTAGATCATTCGTAGACATTTATTTTAACGACAATAACCTCTATGGCAGCACATCAAAGGCCGTTCTCTCTGATTCTCTTTCCTCTGATCTTGAGCATTAGGTAGAATGAGGAAAGTGGTGACTATTTACTTTTAATGCATCTAAAAACAAGCTTCTGTCTTTACACCAGCCAGGTACGGCAATTTTCACCCCTTTATATCCCCTAGGGACGCAACGGAGGCAACCTTTCTAGGGCAATTGCTCTTGACATATCAAAAAGCCTTTGATAGGGTATGGCATAAAGGTTTACCTCACAAGATCTCTAGCTATGGTATAGCTGGAAATGTCTTCTCAATTATTAAATCATTTCTTTCTTATAGGTGCATAACAGTAGTAGTCGAGGGACAAAAATCAGAAGCTCACAGTATTAATGCTGGAGTCCCACAGTGGTCCATCCTGGGCCCAACTCTTTTCCTGATCCACATTAATGATCTTCCAAATCACATCCTTACATCATTTGTAGACATTTATGCTGATGACACTACCATTTATGGTAGCACATCTAAGACAGTAAACGACCAAGTTCTCTCCGATTCTCTATCCTCTGATCTTGAGCACGTAGTACAATGGGAAAAGGTGTGGTTGATAACTTTTAATGCATCTAAAACAAAGCTTCTCTCTTTACATCATCAACACTCTGATCCACATCTGGCATCAACTGAAATGAATGGCTCTCGTCTTTAGGAGGCCTCAGGTTTTGACAAGCTTCTGGGCTTGACCGTTACTCTTGATCTTAAATGGAACACGTACATCAAATCTGTTGCCAAGGCCGCTGGAAAAATGGTGGGATCGTTCTATCGATCCAGTAGATATCTCACTGCTGATGCAATTCTCTATCTATATAAGAGCCAGATACGTCCAATGATGGAGTGCCGTTGCCACATCTGGCCAGGAGCTGCTAGAAAGGACCTAACCTGCCTTGATAGAGTTCAAAATAGACTTCGTAGCCTAGTAGTGGATGCCTTTTTATCTTCCTTGCAACCTATTTTGGAATGTTGCGATCCTGTCCCTGCTTTATCGTTATTTTCATGGCACGAGCTCGGCTGAGCGCCAATCTATGGTCCCCCCTCGCCAAACTTTCACGAGAAACACTCGTCTAACTGAAAGCACTATCAATAATTTTCCTCACTCTTTATCTGTGCCTAAACCTAAACGTAGATTCCACGAAACAAAGCTTTTTTCTTAGAACTGCACTCCTGTGGAACTCTCTTCTGTTTGCCTGCTCTCCATTTGACTACAATATGTTCGTCTTCAAGTCCAACATAAACAAGTTCTTGATGAGCCATCCTCTTAAGTAATCAAATTTACCAATTTTCCACTACTAACGATTACTACGATATTACCGCATTGACTACTGTACACTCTTTAACCCTTATCCTCGAGTGCCCCCTCGGCCTTGATACGTGGTGACTCCTATATAAAAAATGACAATTATAGTAATGATAATAAAACTTGTTTAAGTCATAACTATATAAATAAGAGGTTATGAACCAAGGTTTTGATGTCCAAAGTAAATTCTTTATTATCTTCAATATTGTTTTTATTATTATCAATATTGTTTTTATTATTATCAATATTGTTTTTATTATTATCAATATTGTTTTTATTATCATCAATATTGTTTTAATATTATTCCTTTTGTGTTTTGTGTTGAATTTGATTTGAATACTGTCCAAATGTAAAAATATCATTTTGAATTTGTAGTCTTTAAGTGAAATTATAAATAATCATAGGTTTTATTGGTTCGTAGTTCGGTTAATATAATTTATAAATTATATTAATATTTTAAAAAAAATGGCTACTTGTGCGCATTTGTCTAGATAAACACAATTTGCTTTCAATTTAAATGTGAGAAAAGAAAATGTAATAACAACAATATAACCAAGGTAAGTGGAAATACAAAAGAAAGTATTCTGTCGGCTTAATTTTTCTCCCAAGCCACTTTCCTCTGGAGCCCTTTGGTTTTTAACTGAGAGAATAAGCCGCTGTTAGAAAATTATAGTTTATGTTAGACACAAAGAGTTATTGGAGTCATCATTTTTTGTTTAAAACAAAGGGAGATAAATGCGTAAAGGAATTCAGAGTCAATTGCCTCTTTTTAAAGATGCCTGTCATCTGTAAAAATCCTACACAAGTAAAGTAATTTCTAAAAGGAAATGAATCGAATGACAATTCTTTAATCTTTAAAATATGATGCTGCAGGATTAACGTATGACTCTGAAAGAAATATTTACATAGTTGCTTTTGACGTATCGATGACGAAACCTGACACTCAGGTGACTAAAATTATGTATGCATATTTTTATGAGGAAAACACGGATTGTATACTCTTCTCAGAGAGCTTCGCCATACGACTGAGAACAAAATCTTAGCCCAGAAGCGGATTTTTTTTTTTTTTTTTGATGTGCATGAATAGGGTCCAGGGGCGGCTGTTTTGATGTGCGTGTGTGTATTAGGTCCAAAGGAAGTTATTTTGATGTGCGTGCGTGATTAGGGTCCGGGGGGAGGCTGTTTTGATGTGCGTGAGTGATTTGGGTCCGGGGGCGGCTGTTTTGATTTACGTGCGTAAATTTGGTCCGAGGGCAGCTGTTTTGATGTGCATGCGTGAATTAAGCCCAAGGGCAGTTGTTTTGATATGCGTGAGTGAATTGGGTCCTTGGGCGGATGTTTGGATGTGCGTGCGTGAATTGAGTCCAGGGGCGGCTGTTTTGATGTGCGTGCGTGAATTGTATTTGAGAGCAGCTGTTTTGATGTGCGTGCCTGAATTGGGCATAAGGTCAGCTGTTTGGATCCGGGTGCGTGAACTAGGTCCGAGGGCAACTGTTTTGATGTGCGTGCGTGAATCGGGTCCGGGTCGGTTGTTTTGATGTGCGTCCGTGAATTAGCGGGCTGTAAGGAATACCCCTCGCTTTACAACATACAGCGCCTGATATCTCGAAATGGTCACCTATTTGGTACTCAACCTCGCATCACACCCGTTGTGTTAATGTGCTTATACCATATGTAAAAGATAAGAAAATTAACAATTACGTAGAAAATTCGAATAGTCCTGAATTCCTTTACACATTTATCTCCCTTTGTTTTAAACAAAAATGATGACTCCAATAACTCTTTGTTTCTAACACAAACTATATCATAGATATGAATGAATATAAAAATATATATTTAAAAGTTTTTATTCTTTATAAAAATGTCAAAATTGTTACGAATAAAAACAATGAAGATGTATTATCGTCTATTTTTTTTCCTTTTTTATTCCTTATTCTTCCACCTACTTATGTACGACTATCTATAATATATATCGCTCTGATGATTTATTTGACGGCAACATCGACCATACGCAAGATGAAACACGTGTAAGACGTTTGTGAAAAGTAAACACAAAAAACCGCGTATATATTAAAAGTAAAAGAAATAAAAATTATGATTGTGAACTAACTTCGTGTGGTAACTGGAATGTGTGTGTGTTCATATATAATTATAGCAAATCTGAATTAATCCGTGAGGTAAAATACCAGGTTGAGAAACTGGCCTTTTCTCGGGGGTAGATGGGACTCTCTTAAGCCGTGATAAGAACCCCATCTGGTGATGGCGTCACGATGAAAAACTCCCTTGATAGCTCTAGTGGAGCATCAAGTATTCAGCTATGGACAAAATTTAAATTACACTGCAAACTCGTGTAATGAGTTCAATCTCGGTTACGGCCGCGCTGAATGGATGAATTCATCGACGTTTGATTGTATAAAATATTTTCCAATATATATTAATCGCACAAAATATGTCAAACTGTTCCTTCAATCTCTCAATCAGCGCATTATTGTGTCATCTATTTCTTCAGAATGGTTTCCTTGAATCGTGTTTTTTTTTGTAATTATTCCGATTAACCGTGATTTACAATTTACCCATCCAGTTATCCATTCATGCGTTTCTGTCTGTTGCTTTCATCCTCTCTCAAGAGACAGTGCTGCTAAATGCGACACTCCACAAAATAAAAGGAAATAGCTCATGAAAACCAAAGTTTTATATGCAGACACCCGACAGTTTATATAGAAACCATTATAGATACGTAGCATATTATTTTTAATGTAACCGCCATCAACGGAGACAACCATCACAAAACTGGCGCGAAATGAGTCAAACGGTTTGACAACTATATGCTTGTCAATACCAGCGAATTCGTCCACGATAACGACCTTCAGAGAATAGACAATCAGTGGACGTGCTTGTTGGTCTTGGCTTCGATCACGCCGCAGAAAATAATCAAGAGGTTGCGAATGGGTTAGGATACCAGAATTAGGTGGTAAGGAACGATTTTTGAGTAGCTACGCTATGAAAGCTTTTGTTCTTTGTGTGGAAGTGAAGTTCTGCCATAAGATGTAGTGGTTTCCGGCAATTTCGTCCAATTTGGGCGTCCGCATGCTCCTGGGCACCTCCTGATATTTCGTGTACGCTTTGTAACGAGATTTTCTGCAGCACTTTGCATGTTTGGTGTCCCCCCCCACGCCACTCTTACTTTATGCAGTATCTATTACTCTCGCTTCCTTTACTCCGCGGATTAAGGACTATCCACTTATCTAGTGTTTCCTTTTCAGATTAAATATGTTTTTAACTCATTTCAAAGTGTTTTTTAACATGTTTTATTAACTGTTTGCTCGTATCATAAGCTCTATTTCCTATTTGGTTTTATCGAGCTTTTACATCTGGCTGAGATAACTTTATAAATATTAATTCTTTAATATTTATAATGTACTTTAATTTAGTTGTATTGGATTATTTTGGTAAATTTAATTGTAATTTATATATATATATATATATATATATATATATATATATATATATATATATATATATATGAAATAAAATGGAGGTGGAAGGACCTGGATACTCAACGTTTCGCCCGATTTATGCGGGCTTCTTCAAGAGGGATGGTCATTGAAGAAGCCCGCATAAATCGGGCGAAACGTTGAGTATCCAGGTCCTTCCACCTCCATTTTATTTCATATCGTCGGATTTAATCCAGCTCAACAATCATATATATATATATATATATATATATATATATATATATATATATATATATATATATATATATATAGAGAGAGAGAGAGAGAGAGAGAGAGAGAGAGAGAGGGTGACCAAAAAAAAAAAAGAAGCTAAATGGAGGCCATCTAGAACATGCTGTAGAACGGAGAAAAAAAGACCAAAGACCCTAGTGTTTTGATGTGATGTTTTGAATATAATAAACTAGTTATGACCAAAGTTCATTTCATTCGGACAAAACACTAAGAAACGGGGCCTAATAAGAGTTGGGGCCCGTTCTTTTGGGTCACCCTGTATATATAATATTTGATTTATATACATGAAATTATAGAAGATATAATATATTATGGATCGATCCTCAGTATTAACTTTAACAGTGCTCAATACGTGAGTATAGCTAAGTAGTAAGTTATGAAAATATATTTATGACAATTGAGCTACACAGACTTTTCCACGTTTCATCCTTTCATTAACCTGAAGAGTCCTCACAAGGATGAAACACGGAAAATTCAGTGCAGCTTAATTGCCATAAATTCATTTTCATTACTTACTATACATGTACAGCGAACAGTAAGAGACTCATTTTTGGTTTCTGTCTTTTTCTTTTTAACAAACAAACCCCGTTTTGCATCTCCAAGCTGAGGGAATTCTTGGCGTCATTCTGGTAACCTAGGGACAGTATTTTCTCAAAGTAGATCCTTCTTTGTCTGATCATCCTACAGTTCGATTTAGATATATATTTATATCCTCTTCTTAAGCATTATCTTTTCCTTCGGGAGGACGTTTGGTTTATTATTAGAGTCGTCTCTTTCGGGTAATATCGATGGGTCTGTTCACGGCTATCTGTATAATTTTGCCGAGTGCGGAATCGGGATGATTTTTTTTCCTCACATTAAACTGCCTTGTGCCATGTGGTCCTTTGTGCTACGTATGTTAACTCGAACTGTAATAAGAATTGCCGTAAATTAAGACGCATGTGTCCTTGTATGGATGAATCTAAAGCAGGAATAGCACATTCTTCGGCGTTTAGTATTGTCAATATTAACATTTGATTCCGTTTCACGGAGTTTATGCCAATGGCCTAACGTAAATAAAGGACTTCTTCAGCTCCTGCTTTCCATAACAATTTAGGCATATTCTGATTCTAATTTTGGTTCGGTCATCCTCCAAGACATCAATTCTCTTTCGGGAGAGAATTTCCCGCCCTTTTTCTCATTCACATAATCTAACTAAAGCTCAATGGATGAATTAAGCGTTGACATCTTTTTAGCATATATATATATATATATATATATATATATATATATATATATATATACGTGTACATATATATACATATACGTATACATATACATACATACATATATATATACATTTATATACATATATATACATACATATATATACATATATATATATGTATATATATGTATATATATATGTATATATATGTATATATGTATATATATATATGTATTTGTATACGTATATGTATATATATGTATACGTATATGTATATATATATACGAATATATATATATACGTATATATATACATATACGTATATATATACATATACGTATATATATACATATACGTATATATATACATATACGTATACATATATATACATGTATATATATATATACATGTATATATATATATACATGTATATATATATATACATGTATATATATATATACATGTATATATATATATACATGTATATATATATATATATATATATATATATATATATATATATATACATGCATATATATATATATGTGTGTGTGTACATATGTATATGTAAAGCTACCATTAACTATGCTCGATACGAAGATGAGGGAAGAATCTTAACATAATTTCGAAACATTTTAGTACTCGATCTTTTATAATAAAGATATAATTTTTAATTTGTACCAACACCATTAACTGCCTGAGGACAACTTGTGAGAGTCGAAAGTATTTTCAACAAGAGGGAATTCCTGTGTCTACTAGAACCTAGCATGCGATCGTCGGTTTGCTTATGACAAAAGGAATCGGAACAAATATACATAAACTTTTGATACAAACGATAGATTGTGGGTTCGAATCCTGACATAGTTAACAATGTTGATGAGATGTAGTACGGCGAAACACGTGTTCCTGGTAACTATTCTCTCTCTCTCTCTCTCTCTCTCTCTCTCTCTCTCTCTCTCTATCTATCTATCTATCTATCTATCTCTATCTTTCTCATATATATATATATATATATATGTGTGTGTGTGTATAAAGAGAGAGATAACCTTCGTACGACAAGAATCGTGTCCGTAAGTAAATATTTATCTATATCTACCCTCTCTCTTTTGCTCTATCTCGCTCTCTTACCTTCTAGAGAGAGTGAGAGAGTTATGACATTAGTCATCCTTGAGTATCTGTTGTCCGTATCTGCCATTTTGCTAACTCCAGACGTTTTACAGCCCATAATTCACTATTTATTCCTTTTTATTTATTTATTTATTTTTGTTACATCTCTTTTTGCCATCATCTTTCTACATCATATTTGGTCGTCATCTTTTTCCATCATATTTGGTCGTCATCTTTTTCCATCATATTTGGTCGTCATCTTTCGTTCTTTGCTACGTGTTTTATCGCATCGTCTTTCCTTCATCAACCGTTCCTTTCTCTCTTTCTCTGTCTGTCTGTCTATCTGTCTCTCTTTCTCTCTCTCTTTTTTCTCTCTCATTCTTCCCTCTCCTTCTTTTCCTCTCAACTCCTACTCTTCCTTCTTTTGCATTGTTATCAACCACCGCAGCTTTCATGAAATACTTACACCTCTCTACCCCTCCCCCTCTCTTTCACACATACGCTTTCATTGTCGCTTTCTTTCGTATGATATTAAACGTATCCCCCGATTTGATTTGACATAGTTCATATTTATTATCTGATTTATATTCTTTAAAAATAATTCCTTCTCTCTGAAAACATATACATTAAAAAAAAGGATTTTACTAACCCGATTCGTTTTCCATTTAAACCATTCACCTATTCTACGTATATAGACGCACGCACATACTTATATGTACTTATAAGCAAAAACATTAACCAATTCTGCCTTTACACGTCACGGAAACTTTTTGTATATTTCATCAAATTGGAGTTACTGCGCATGCCTACGCGTATTTGTTGTGCGCATAGCAATAGATTCATTATATCTGTTGCCCCTGGCCAAAAAGGTGAGTCCTTTTTGTTTAAATAAAATCTTAGCAATTTTTGGGATTCTATTTCATGTATTTGGTTTTATTTCTCTTGGCCATCGTGGCATCTTGTCTTATTCTATGTGTGGTCATCTGTATAATGCTTCTCTTTATATTTGTTATATCTAATGATGGATAAAACAGATGATGCGAGGATACGATTGGATATATATGTACGTAGATAATGCGGAAAGCAACATGGCGAAGAAATGGGCGTGCTCATATATTATTTTTTTACAATTTTATGAGAAATTTTTTAACTACTATAAGAACGAGGAATTGAAAAGAAAAACAGAATAATTATCTAGTATTGTAATAATAAGATTTTATACATTTTATAGTTTAATGTAAATTTGATATGTTGAATCTTTTCCTAATAAAGACTTGAAATGTCAAAATAAATATTTTGTTTTAAAGTAGACCTTTTTAGTGTTATTATGTACGTGTATCTATCTATCTGGATGCGTGCGTTTGTGCGTACTTTTTCCTTGTTGGCGTAAGGTTTTAACTACTAAAGATATATATATCTATATATATATCTATATATATATATATATATATATATATATATATATATATATATATATATTACCTAGACCCTAAAATAGGAATATAATTCATGACAATTTTCACTTTTTAAATGAACTTTTAATGAACAATTAGTTTAACTTTTTTTAACTACAAATACTCTAATATCTTGCGTTTTGCATTTTGTATCACGGAACAAGTTATAAATTTTTTTAATGTTCCTTTTTTTTTCACTTAAAAAAATGATTAATTTGCACCAGTTCAAATAGTAACCACATCATTAAGATATAATTTATAGATTTATAGTTTGTTGTGAGTAGAAGCTCAACTTTAATTGGATGTGCTTTTATGATTTCTTTTTATCGAACGTTCTTTGGCAATCTATGGGAAAGGGCGTGTGAAAATGCAGGTAAGTAATTTCTCATATCAATTTCTAATAAAAAAAAAAGCATTTCTTTACGTTATTGTATTTCTATTATATAATGGTTTTCTGAAAAAAAAAAAGACGTCTATTTATATGATATATTATTGAGCTATTTTTGTTCTTTGTTTTTTTTTATATCTATAAAATTTTCTTCTCTCTCGGGAATGTTTCCATCCATCACGTTCAATTGTCATTAACTTTCCATTCCTCCTTGTGTTGCCAAGTGTCTGCAAAAAACAAAACAGATTTTATTATAAACAATTGTTGGATCATAAAACTTGTATTTGTATACATTTCCATACGATTTAATGCGAACGGCTCCGAATCTGGGCATATCTCATTAACTCCCTGTCGACATTTATTTCAGTTGTCTTTAACCTTCAATCAACAGTTTCAATTGACAAAAAATAAAACTTTATTTAGTAGATTTTTTTTATTAATAATAGATTAACACTCATCTACAAATTCTGTATAAAATTGTATTCGCATTATTTTTTGATTAATTTTTTAATATTTGTTGGTGTCGTTTCTACGCACACATATTCAAGGGTGTTGGTGCGTGATCGCCTTTCTTTTGTCATTACGTCATAACTTCGCAAGAACAGGATCTAAACTAGTGTGGCAATCCGCATAGATTTATGAAATCAACACACACACACACACACACACACACACACACTAAAAAGAGCTCTCGGTTGGTTTCAATAAAAAGCGGGACAATGTTGGCAGCTGGTTTGGCTGCCCCATACCCAGCATTACAACCTCCAAACGAAGAAAGAAACATTATATATATATATGTCTCGGAGGATTTTTAACCTTTCAAACTATATAAAAAAAAATTATTTAATTATTTAATTTTTATATATATTTTTTAATATTCGTTGGAAAACTATTTACTCAGTAAGTCATTTAATCACCTGCAATCAATGCATCGACTTGCTCTCTCGAATTCACAATAGTCTTAATGTTAATTTAAGGGATCATCAGCTGTTTACCACAAAACACTTTATATATATGGCGACGCAGACAGAATAAGATTTGATAATATATTTATATAATAGTTCTAAAATACTTGTGTCTGTGTTAGCAATGCCATTATAGATCTTTATATATAAATATATATAAATATATATATATATGCGTGTGTGTGTGTGTGTGTGTGTGTGTGTGTGTTTATATATATTTATATTTGTCTGTGTAAGTAAATGCATTTTTTCCCAAATTTTATCAGTTTATTCAAACTGGGGATGGCGCATCCTACCGAATTCTAAGCATTTATCCGCTACCTTATATATTCCAATCGAAATATCTTTATAAGATTCTGATCGTCCCTTTAAGTGCAATTGTTTGAATCACACTTGCACTTGGTTCATCGGGTATATTTGTCAGTTTGTTTGTTTTTATTTTAATGTGAGTTTACGAGTCCAATTTCTCCTATCACAGAGATCTTCCTAAGATTCCAATTTTCTTTTGTTGATGCTATACATAAGACCTTGGTATTTCGTTATCTGTTTAATTCAGCATTGTTGTGGACATTTATGTACGTGCGAAAGATGTGCGAGTAGTACGAGTTGTCGGAAAGTTAGATGCGTGTGTGTATGTACTATGTGTGAAACCGAATAGGACATTCTCTGGCAGCTGATATCATTTATAGTCACATTTGATTTCTATTTGGTGTAACGCTTATTGCCTAACGGTTAGAATCTCGAAGATAAATGGTCGAGCTTCGATTTCCGCTTGTTTGTCTAGCGGCACTGAATAAGTGTGCTACAACGAAACAGTCTAGCGTTGGATTGTATATGAGAGAGACTTGGACTTGTAAAATAAAATCTGTATGTAGGTATTACTTGATCCGGGATCGAATCTTCCAGCTGACAGTAATCGTAACTCCCTGTACTACTGATTCCCGAAAAGATGAAATACTAGTTCCTGTAGGTATTAGAACATAATTATATATAAATATAATTTTAAAAAAATAAAATTAAGAAAAAATATAATCATAGTAATAATTATATATATATATATATATATATATATATATATATATATATATATATATATATATATCGTGCATTTATTAGTATATAACTTTTATTTCAATATTTATTCTAGCAGTGCTAAATACATAAGCAGGGCTGTGTAATTGTATAAAATATACTCATAGCAATTAAGCTACCCAATAACGTTTGTGCTCCATTCCCTAGGGAAGTCATGGTTTAAAGATCTTATAGCACTTGGGAATAAAATACAAACTTTTTAAGCTTACATATCATAATGTATTTGTATATATATATATATATATATATATATATATATATATATATATATATATATATACACGCGCGCGCAACTTGTGTGAAACGTCTAACTGCAGTCATAAAAATTTTCGTAAAGGCAGATATAAATGTGTATGCATGCGTGTGAATCGCAAAGTAGTTGCTATTAGAATTGTAAACTTACGTAAACACAAACGCATACACGCACACGCGCGTGTGTGTGTGTGTGTGTGTGTGTGTGTGTGTGTGTTTACGTAAGTTTACAACACTTCCAATGACAACTAATTTGTGATTCACACACATTCATGCACCCATATCTACCTTTACGAACATTTTTATGACTATAGTTAGACTTTTCACACACATTGCGTGTGTATGTATTTCAGGTTTGCGTACCTGAGCGCGGCTACTTCTGTATATATCTTTCTCGGAATCGCACTTCCCAACGACTTAAAAATAATCGGCTTTCTTTAGTTTCTTTTTCTTGGCGTGAAAAAAATGGGTTAGATTCTTTGAAGCGAAACCTGTTGGTGTTGCCCACAAAAAGCAAAATACCTGGGTTGGCTTTAAATAAAGTAAAAAAGAAAAGAAAAAGAAATATTTGAGACAGGAAAAATAACATAAAAGATTGTATAAATTGAGGTAGTGAACTGGTTACTCTGAAAATATATACATATATGCATACACGCACTTGTTTTCAAGGTTTCTCCTAGTTTTGCTATAGCCGAAATGAATTCATTTTCCCAACTACACTCGGTGTTTTTATTTTAAACATAACTTATTACGGAAAAAAATAAAACTACGCACTCATCAATTGCTATATTTAATGTATTTATTAAAAATTATTGAATTATTAGCTACGAATTCTGGTTGTTCCCTCATTTAGAATTATGCGTCTCCCCAACAACTATCTGAGCAATGGCCGCTCCTAGACAAATATGTCGACGATGACGTAATCTTTCTAACGAAGCAGTTCTGGCTACAAAGATTTGAAAAGGCGTTTTTTTTTTTGTTTTTTTTTTATCTAATTCATTTATCAACATTTTTCATTTCACCAAAAAGTAAAAATATATATAAAAGGTTTCTTTTATAGTTTAAAAAAAAAAAATTCGACAGTTTCAAAAGATGTTCTAAACGCCGAAAATCCAGAAATTGCTTCCTATTCAAAATTAACCAAAAAGAAAACCTTCGTTATTTTTGTTCTGTTTTTTTTTTTTTATATAATAAAAAAATTGTATATGTAAACTATTCCAGAACTTATTTTTAGCAGCTTTATTTTTTAATTATTAAATGAAGTATTGCAAATTGAGATAAAAAGTCGCGCCCTTATGTATATGTGTGTGAGTGTGTGTGTATGCGTGTGTATGTAGCTGTGTGCGCACGCGCACGAGATCGGACAAATATACATTGTCAACGCTTGTACCAGCAAAATTTGAATAACGCCCATGCCATTTAATTTTTACCGATTTATACGTAATTAAGAATTGTACAATTTAAATAAACAAAAACTAATAATAACTATATTAAAATAACTTACGCTGATAAAATACATTTATCAAACCGTAAAAATAATATACCCATTTATATTAAAACTATACATTGCTATGTCTGTTTGATATTAGCTCTTGTAAATCTCACGAGCAGGAGCTCACTTTACCTCTACTAATTTCTGGTATATATATATATATATATATATATATATATATATATATATATATGTGTCATCCACATACAGTACTGTTTCACAGTTCATCAGTGCGGCTAGACAAGCAACTACCTCAAGCCAGGATCGAAACCCGATCGCTCACATGACAGTCGAAGCTTCTAACCGTTGCGCTATACGGCTAGTGCTATGCGGGCAGTGAATTAACAATGTTTTTACATTATCCAAATAAAAACGCTTTTAAGTACATTTTTACTGCATATACGATTGTTTTATTCAAATCGGAAATTCAATTTTTAAAATAAAATAACAGACATATATATATATATATATATATATATATATATATATATATATATATATATATATATATATATATATATATATATATATATATAATGTGTGTGCGCTAAGAATTTAACCTCTAACATTAGAAGAGAATCGAATACACACGGCAAATCCTGGACGAATAAGTGGATCGGATGTAGCTATATCAACAATAATAAATAAAATGTATTACGTTTATCAATTTAATGCAGTTGTAGAGGATTTATTATTAAAATGTATATGATTGGAATCAAAATGTATCTTACATCTATGAGTGCGTGTCCGTGTGTGCCTGTGTGTACATATGTGAACGTCCGCCTGAGTTCGCGTGCGTTGTTTTCATAATTATAATGGCTACAATTGTAATTGTTTTTAAAAAAATAGTACTACTATTAGAAATAGTATGAAACAAAAAAAAAATAAATTAGTATACAAATTTATACATACCTAAATACTTACCTGTTTTTTTAAAATTTTTTCTCAAGCTAGATATTCGCATTATACGCGTACATAACCAACTTTTCAAAGTTTCTCAAAGTTCTCCCCGCTGTTGCGTTCTCTTGGGAAACGAAATACTTGTTTCAAACACAATGGCTGGTTTCATTAAAATACTTTTATATACTGTCACCCAAAACAGTTAGTCTTTAGGTGAGACATTAGAAATATTTCTGCTGCCAATAAATATATACTTACATATAGAAAAATATGTTTGCACACACACACACACACACACAAATGTTAATTTACGCAACTTTTCTTGCTGTACTATTATATAGCTTTCTTTCTTCTACTACGGAAGTAGGATCCCTGTCGTCGTATTTTAAAAACTTTTTGTGTGATATAATTTTCAAAATTTATTATAGATTTTTTTAAAGAAAATTATGACTGTAGGCGTATATCTAAAATAAAATGATGGTTTTTAATGTAAATATATTTGCTGTTTGAGTAATATATCGTTTTCTGCAAGAAAATCGTTTGTTTTCGTTGTGCGGTAAAATGGCGCTAAATTTAAAATGGAGAAAACGTCCAACTTTTTTCGCTTACTCGATTGTTGTCGTCGGGCAATCGTTTGAATTATGCTATTCAAAATGATACAATCGATAATATATTCGTTATTTTATTTAAAATGCACCCCCCCTTTTTTTTACTAAAATGATAGTTATTAAAATAAGCAAAGAAAACACATCAACTTTAATAATCGTGAAATTTCCCCCACCGGAAGTTGTCCCGAAATACAAATGGACACTATAATAATTGTTAAGCACGACAAGCATGAATACATACTGAAAAATAAGTAAATCATAACTAATTCAAAATAAAAAGGAAGTTTAACATAATAGTAAAAATAAGAATAAATAATTGAATCGTTAATATTTAGCCAAATATTTTTTTTAGAAACTAACTCGAATTAAAATAATATAAAATAGGCAATATATGACATGCTAGTACGAAACTAAGGCTGAGAAAATATAATTTAAAAATAAATTTAACAAGAAAATGAAAAATAACAGCACAATCTATATAACTAAAACAGTAGACGTATGTGTGTGTAACAAAATTAACAGATAAAATCTCACATAACATTGAAATTAACAGGCAATAGTAGCTATACACCAAGGATGGTTTATAATCAGTAAAATCTTTGTTTAGGTTGATTATTAACGCGTACAGACATATATCAGCAAGTTGAAATGCGAAATGTTCATTTCAACTGGTCGACATGTTTTTGCTTCTTTCTGCGCATGCTCATATAAAATTTATTGTTTCAAGTTGTTTAATATTTAGACTTCATGTTTCTTTCGATAACAACATTAATAGAGCAGGCAGTTGGAATGCTAAATGTTTACCTTTCGATTCGAGCTGTTGACACCCGGTTATTCTTTGTTTAACTTTTTCCATCGTGTCTTTTTAATAATAAATGCGAATATTGTCGTGATTTTATATCAATTTCAACGTATTTTACGCCAAGCGGAATCAAAATATTTATATACAGGCTGGGAAAATAAAATTTTTCTTTTTAATTTCTTACAGATTTATACCGTCTTTTAAGACGATAAATATGCTTTGACAATTATTATTTTATTTATTTATTTTATTTATTTATTTATTTATTTTATTGCCGAAAAATCCCTCACAAACGAAGACGAAATTCAATGGAAAACATTTATACTTTCCTTAAGTAAATCTTTCACGAAAGGAGACAAATTCTAAATATAGTTTAGCGTAACTTTAATTAAATTATTTTATTATATTTAATTAAATTATTATATTTAATTAAATTATCTTATTATATTTAATTAAATTATTTTATTATATTTAATTAAATTATTTTATTATATTTAATTAAATTATTTTATTATATTTGATTAAATTATTTTATTTAATTAAATTATTTCATTATATTTAATTAAATTATTTTATTTTATTTAATTAAATTATTTTATTATATTCAATTAAACTATTTTATTATATTTAATAAAATTATTTTATTATATTTAATTAAATTATTTTATTATATTTAATTAAATTATTTTATTTAATTAAATTATTTTATTATATTTAATTAAATTATTTTATTATATTAAATTAAATGATTTTATTATATTTAATTAAATTATTTTATTATATTCAATTAAACTATTTAATTAAATTATTTTATTATATTTAATTAAATTATTTTATTTAATTAAATTATTTTATTATATTTAATTAAATTATTTTATTATATTTAATAAAATTATTTTATTATATTTAATTATATTATTTTATTTAATTAAACTATTTTATTATATTTAATTAAATTATTTTATTATATTTAATTAAATGATTTTATTATATTTAATTACATGATTTTATTATATTTAATTAAATGATTTTATTATATTTAATTAAATTATTTTATTATATTTAATTAAATTATTTTATTATATTCAATTAAATTATTTTATTATATTTAATTACATGATTTTATTATATTTAATTAAATGATTTTATTATATTTAATTAAATTATTTTATTATATTTAATTAAATTATTTTATTATATTTAATTAAATGATTTTATTATATTTAATTAAATTATTTTATTATATTTAATTAAATGATTTTATTATATTTAATTAAATTATTTTTCTTTAAATTTCCTTTAGATAATTTTGTTTTTCTCTAAATAGCTTTTCCTTTATTTAAATATATTCCCTCCTTTTCTATAATTCCTCCTTTTCTTTTTTTTGTAAAGAATTATATATATATATATATATATTTCTTTTATTCATTCATCGATTAGATAAACAAATATTAATCTCAAACCAAAATTCTACAGCTTCCAAATGTTTTTTAAAAAGTGTTCCCCATAAATTTACTGAAATCAAATATTTTAAAGAAAAATATGAAAACACAAAATAAAGGTTTATTTTAATACAAAATAGAAATTTGCGTAACTAAAAATATAAATAATTACATTTTGAGAAAACAATATTCATGTCAATGACATTTTTTAAATAATTGGTCTCTGACTAAAATATAACTTTTTCGGTAAGAAAATCAAATAAGGCTTACAAAGCACACGTAAGTTTAAATAGAACCTTAGACATGACATGAATCCGAGGGAATTAAAACTATCATACCCATCTTAAATTAAAAGAATATTGGTAATACGCAAAATGCGCATAAATGTTCAGGGAAAATCGAGAGACAAGGAGACAGAGAACCATCAATACCTCATTTAAACTTTTTTAAACTTTGACCCCTATTATAGCCCCTTAACATTTATCTTTTGGGCTCAAGTCAAGTTATTAAGTTATATTCATGTCCAAGGAACCTATATCTAAAATTTCAAGTGTTTAGGCCCAAAACTGTCAGCGGAGTTTGGTAGAGTTATCAAAGGTCAAATCGTTGAACTTTGACCCCTTAACAGCCAAATTTCTGGCTGAAAACCTATCACATAGATTTTCCCCAATCTCCGTACCCGGTATATCAAATTTCGAGTCTGTAGATTAAAAATTGACAGAGTTATTGTGTAGGGAAATGTACACAGACAGACATACAGACAGACACACAGACACGTTCACTTATATATATATATATATATATATATATATATATATATATAGAGAGAGAGAGAGAGAGAGAGAGGTGATTTAATTTCATTTCGAAATATTAACAATAAACAGTTTAGTATACAAAATGAAATTACAGTTTTACATTTAATTTTCGCCATTAAAAATATTATTTTAAAGAATAATATTTAGTTGGGGGTTCTACTTTTTAAAGGTGACTTAGGGCAACATTTTGTGTGTGTGTTGGGGGGGAGATTAAATCGGCTAATAATTGTGAAATCAAGTATTAATAAATGTGTTGATATTGCGAAATAACTTCCTTAACTGAATCGGCGATTTCACGGACTAAATTTACTTGGTGCTTGTTCGATCGATTATTTTAGCGTTTTAAATATCTCTTGCAAAATAGCCTTATTTTTGTTTCGTTAAGGCTAGTTATTTCAACAAGATAATTGTCTCCCTTGTCATAAGCGCCACTGGGAACATCACACAGAACTAAAAAAGATAGGAAAACTCAAAATTATAAGTAAACTACGTCCCCCCTGCCCCTCCAATAAAAACAAATTGTAGTGTTGGCATCGATTGGCATTACATCAAATAGCCGTGAAGAGTCGAGGGGAATGGAAAGCCCGAGTAGAGAAAGTACTAATTAGACCTTCATTGGATTAATGCGAAGAAGACCGGAAGACTGGGGAGGTTTATTGCCACCCAAATTTCGGTGATGCCCAATGATCATTGTCAGTGAGAATGTTGCGAGGGGGTAGAGTACAGGAAATCTGGGGAGCCTTGTTGTCACTTAGACTTCAAGAAGACACATGATGATAATTTGATGATGAAAGCTTGGTCGGAAGATGATGTGTAACAGAGCACACATGAGCACGTATGAAAATATCAGCAGCAGCCGAAGGATTGATGGCAAGTGGCTGTATTAGCAGCAGGAGCAGCGTTTGAACGCGTATGCAAATTGGCAAGTGTACCACGTGGATGTGTAAAGTAAAGGCGAGAATAGGCCGGCTGTGGCTAGCGTGCGGTCGGAAGAAAGAGAAACGTAAGACATGTTAGATGGACATGTGGCAGTGTGAAACTTTTTAAGCTGGCGTCGAGATGGGGATAATAACCGTAATAGATGCTTTTGTTAAAAAAGGGAAACATACCGACCCGGATTTTTGTTTTTTCTTTCGTTTGTTTGTAACGGCTACGTTATAGATGATGATGATGGTGGTGGTGGTGGTTGTTTGTGATGATGACTTTGTTGGCATTTGTATCCCTTAAAGCTTTCTATTTAAAATTCTTTTCTAGAAGGCTATCGGGTACCTACAGGTGGGACCACGTTCCTAAACAAAAGTTTCTTTGGAACGAACTAGATTAAAACTCGAAACGCTCAGGTCATCAGTCCATGTCATTAACCACTAAACGTTGTTGAACATCATTCATTGTATTTATTTGCTTCCCACGAGAGCAAATTAGGCATGAGGCCGTTTTTAAATGTGGAGAGAGTGCAGGGGAGAGGGAAAGGGGGGACAGCTCCCTCGAGAGGAGGGGAGGGGAGCCGGTAGTTAGAGCCTCCTGATATATAGGGTTACCCCAATATGGACCAGAAACTCATTGCCACAAGGGCAAGGGTCTTATATGTGGGGTTGCTCCCACATATGGTCTTTAGTGCAACATCTGCTGGAATAGATACTACACTTTGATCTTGTTACCCGAGCCACGGGGGCCAGGGAATGGACGATATTGAACATCATCCGTTCCCCAATTCTGTGCCAATCAGATGAGTATTGCTGGCATTCGTTTCCCTGGCCATCTTAAGTGAAAGTGATGTTTGTGGAACGAACTGGATTCGAACTTGGGACACCCAAGTCGGCAGCTCGTGTCGTTAACCACTTGACTACTTCATGATTTGGATGATAGATGATGAGGAGGCGGGTGGTGGTGGTGGTGGTGATGGTGGTGGTAGTGATGATGATGATGATGATGATGATGATGATGATGATGATGATGATGATGATGAGGTTGGTGATGATTTTTTAGCATCATTCATTCATTTTTTTATTACTATTATTTTACTTCTGTGAAAGTTGTCAAAAATTAAGGGGCCCTCTACCTGGGGCTAACACTTGAACTCTATATGAGATACATAGATATTCGAATGTTCCATTAAAGTTCTTTATCTCTCAAACACTGAGTTAGTAAAGAAATTAAGAACATAATTTTTCTTTCCTCAATTAACCATTTTCATATGTGGTATTTTTCGTTTTGTTCTCTTGGTCTTACTGGATTCCAAGATTAGAATTTATCTAGTCTGTTGGAGTATCCAGCTTTGTGTTATTACTTGAGGAAACATCACTTGGAAAAGGTGCACTATTTCTCGTAAAAACTAATGTGAGTTAGCCATAGTTAGGAGATCTGATTTGGGCAGCGAATACTATGTGATTTTGAATATTTGGTCAAGGTTTACTTCTAGGGGGAAATATCCTCACGCCAGAATAATTTCGCTTGTGATTACGAATAAAGTCTTACCAGTTCTTATACGACTCATTAAAAATGATCGATCACTCACAAAACGGGTAAGATTTTGGGAGAGTTGAGTGACAACAAGTCTCTCCAGGTTTCAAGTACTTTCCGCTTCTTTCAATTATTATTACAACTCAATTTGAGTTATCGCATCATCCGTTTACCATTGAATGTTTGCTGATAACTATCGATGGCTCTCTTGGAATTTGCGTGAATCTTATAATTCCAGTACTCTCGTTTCTCTTTCAGTCAAGGTTTAAACAACACTTTAATTCCCGGGTATTTTCATGCTACTAGAAAGTTCACGATCACATTCTGTGACACAAAAGAAGTCGTTGCTAGCCTTTCTCTGCTCTGTCGTGATTTTCATAACAGGTGCACGACTGAGCTTCAATACTGAATTCTGTCTTATTTTGTTTCTTGCTTTCGCAGTTGGTTTCCACGACCGCAAATTCTAAGACTTTACTGTTCCAGTAAGTTTTTTTTTTTATTACACTACGAAATTATTTATTTCCTCTCATAAAATATAAGTTTCAAAATTCGACATATTAAGGAATAACTTGCATATCTTTGCATATTAATAATTATTTTTTTTAAATTTATTTATTAATGATATATCTAGAATATTAAGCATTCCTTTCAACATAAAATTTATTTGATAACTAGCAGAGATCCGACATTGACCGTATTGAATGTTTAACATTCCCATATTTTTATCATCGAAATCGGTTAAATCGTCCATTTTTCAATCAAATCGATTGATTGCCTGCTCTATTTGAGGATCCATCGGATTGAACCGGGAGAAAATTTCACATGCCTCTCGCAGTGACTTAGTCCACAATATATAGTAGTCTACATTGCACTGTAGAGAACCTACTGTTGATTTTATTAAATTATTTATATATATATATTCGCTTGAATAAATGTTTAAAGTGCAAAAGTCAAATATCATGGTTTAATCATGTTTTAAATAGAAACATTCATTTCGAACGTGCCCCTGTCATATCAAATAACTACTGTTGATTTTATATGCCTTGCTTTTCTGCTTGTTTGGAATCAAACTTCTCAAATGCACTTGTGATATAAGGTTGTGTAATGTGTTACCTTTAGTCAAAATCTCCTGTTTTGTCCTTCATCGGATTTTTTCGGTTATCGATTTACGATACTTATCGAGGAAATGGAACACGTACATCAAGTTTGTTGCCAAGGTCGCTGGAAAGATGGTTGGATCCTTCTACCGCTTCAGAAGATATCTCACTACTGATACAATTCTCTATCTATATAAAAGCCAAGTACGTCCAAGGATGGAATACTGTTGCCATATCTGGGCAGAAGCTGCTAAAAACAGCCTATCCTGCCTTGACAGAGTACAAAATAGACTTCGTGGCTTAGTGGGGGATGCCCTTTTCTCTTCCCTGCAACCTCTCTCCCACAGAAGAGACCTTGCGAGCTTATCCTTGTTTTATCGTTATTTCCATGGCAGGTGCTATTCTGAACTCCAATCTCTGATCCCTCCTTGCCAATCTTTCACGAAATACACTCGTCTAGCTGAATCCACTGTCAAAAGTTTCCCCCACTCTTTATCTGTGCCTAAATCAAAAATCAAAACGCGGATTCCATGGACAAAGCTTCTTTCATAGAACTACACACCTGTGGAACTCTGTTCCGTCTGCCTGCTTCCCACCTGACTACAACTTGTATGTGTTCAAGTCCAACGTTAACAAATTCCTAATGAACCGCCCCCTTAAGTAAACACTTCATCAAATCTCCACACTAACGTAATGTACTTGCAATAACCCTTATCCCTGAGTAGCTTCCGGACCTTGATAAGTGGTGATCACTGTGTAAAAAAAAAAAAGGAAATTACTATACAAAACCTATCTAAGAACACTTTCAGATACATGAGGTGCAATAGGTCCAGCTGTTAGGAAATTTATAACGAACGAAGTTGCACACAATTACATGCAAAGTTGATTTCATGCAATAGTAGGATCACTCGTATTCTCAAATTATCTCTCCTCTGTTTTATATATATATATATATATATATATATATATATATATATAAATAAATATATATGCACATATATATATGCATATACATATACATATATATATACATATACATATATATACATATATATATATATACATATACATATATATGCATATACATATATATATACATATACATATATATGCATATACATATATATACATATATATATGCATATATATACATATATACATATATATATATACATATATATATATACATATATATACATATATATATATATACATATATATATACATATATATACATATATATACATACATTGCCCGGTCGCACAATACGCTTAAACATGATATTTTAATTTATGCAGATTGCGTATGAATTATTATAGAACCAATCCTCTATTGATTATTATATATTACGAGGAATAATTTGCCCGGGGGTCTTTTTCGAAAATAAATAAAATAATAAAAACAATAATGATAATGTTTATCAAATTTTATTAGTCTTTGTTTACAATATTACATCAGCTGATATGTGAGCTTGACGATGAATGGCTTTGAAAAGGAACTTCTAATCAATGTGTAGTTTTAAAATATGTAAGCGAAGAAATAATTTGCGGCGATTTTAAATTGTATATGTTCTGGTAACTCATTAATAAGAAAACATAAGAATAAAATGGTGAGGTACACCCGAGCTTGTACAGGGGATCATTCGAAAGCTCCATCTCTCAGCTATATCTCCAGATGATAATAAATCTGTTTTAGAAGAAGAAATGATTTGCTGAGATTGTATTATCTCCCTTGGCCGGTGCAACGTAAAATATTATCATGTGAATTTGTTTTCAGTATCTATAAGTGTAAAAGCTATTTTAAATGTCGGATTTTATCGATTTTCGATATTTATCTGATAAATTCTTGCACAAAACATATCTAAGAATAGTGAGAGTCATAATAATTAGCTTTGTGGTGGATTTGCAAAAGGTAAGTTGCGAAACGGTTGAGCTTATGAGGAAGAAACTCGCAAACACGCACACACAATGACTTTCATATAATAATAGATAGAAGATAGATATATCTTTTTGTTGTTTTATTTTACTTCAGCCGAAGTTCTCAGATATCAAGGGACCCATTAGCTGAGTCTAGCACTTGAAATCTGTATGAGACACATAGATAATCGTACATTCTGTTAATGTTCTTTATCTCTAAAACATTGAGTTATTAAAGAAATTGACAACATAATATTCTTCTCCCCAATGATGCTGTAGTATATTTTTATGTTAGTCCTTTGGTCTTAATGGATTCCAAGACAAGAATTTATCTAGTCTGGTGGAGTAGCAAGCTTCGTGTTATTACTTGAAGTAACATCACTTGGAGAAGGTGCACCATTCCTCGTAAAAGCTAATGTGGGTTAGCTATAGTGAGGAGATCTTATTCGGTCAGCGAATACTATGTGATTTTGAATATTTGGTCAGGGTTTACTTCTATGGAAAAAGTATCCTCATGCCAGGTTGTCCTGACAAACCCCTGTACAGAGAGACTTTAGAAACTCGAGGATAGTGTCTAGTAGGCATTCTAGTTCTCTCCAGTAGGCATTTATTTTTTTATACGGTGGGCACCACTTATCAAGGCCCAGAAGCCACTCAGGGATAAGGGTTATTGCAAATACATTACGTTAGTGTGGACATTTATTGAAGCGTTTACTTGAGGTGGCGGTTCATTAGGAATTTATTTACGTTGGACTTGAAGACATCCAGGTTGTAATCAGGTGGGAAGCAGGCAGACGGAACAGAGTTCCACAGGCGTGCAGTTCTAAGAAAGAAGCTTTGTTCATGGAATCTACGTTTTGATTTAGGCACAGATAAAGAGTGGGGAACATTTTTGACAGTGGATTCAGCTAGACGGGTGTTTTTCGTGAAAGATTGGCGAGGGGAGACCAGAGATTGGAGTTCAGACGAGCACCTGCCATGGAAATAACGATAAAACAAGGATAGGGTCGCAACGTCTCTTCTGTGGGAGAGAGGTTGCAGGGAAGAGAAAAGGGCATCAAGTTCTCTCACATAGATCTGTGTGTGTGTGTGTGTGTGTGAGAGAGAGAGAGAGAGGGAGAGAGAGAGAGAGTAAAGAAATGATTCGCTAGAATTAGATTAGCTGCTTCCGTATCTATCGCTTCAGACTTTGCGTGTTTCAGGACAGTTTGTTCTTGTATTCCTTTTTACTATTAGTTCTGAACATTTTTCATCCCGAACAGAAAACAAACATTACGAAACATTCCTTACGTCATGTCAACACTGAAATAGTGCAGCCATTGTATAAAGACACGGGCCACATCCTGCTTAAAGGCTGCTAACCATTAAAAAGGAAAACTTAAACAGCAAGGTTAATATGCGTACATGTGCACCTGTAAAGATTAGACGAGTCTGCAAGTGTGCTTAACTAAATAATATACACTCCTAAAAAAAACATTGGAATTGAAAGGGAAATTCCTTACGAAAGTTAAATTGCAAATAAAAGCTTTTGTGTGTGTGTGTGTGTGTGTGTGTGTGTGTGTGTGTGTGTGTGTGTGTGTGTGCGTGTGTGTGTGTGTGTGTGTGTGTGTGTGTGTGTGTGTGTGTGTATGACTAAACTAAACAAGTCTTATGTTTCAGAGTTATTATTAAAATGAAGATTTGTTTTTATGTTCAATATTATTCTCACAACGTTTCGGTCGATATAACCTTCGACCTTCCTCAGGTTGTGGTTAACGAAACAAGAGCAAGCTGCAGCCGCAGATTAAATAGTGGGGTTCTTTCGCAATTCTGTAGATATTCCAGAGTTCGACAAGACACAAATGAAGAAGGTCGAAGGTTGCATCTACCGCAATGTTTTGAGAATAATATGACCAGAAGTCCAACCAAATAGCCGAGTCTGTCTCTATTTTCATGTCTCATTTTGATGAAGACTTACACACACTTCTTCCACAGATGAAAACATTTTTGTTCATCCCATAAAGTACAATTTTTTTCTCTCACGCCTTTTTTCAAGTGCACGAAGTAATAATCTTATTGTCTTTGTTAAATGTCGTTCAGATTATTCTCTCTTCACCTCCACCCCCCCCTCTCTCTCTCTCTCTCTCTCTCTCTCTCTCTCTCTCTGTATTACTTTCTTCTTCTTCATATATATCACCATACAATTTCTTTTACCTTCGCTTTTTCCTCTACTTTCTTCTTTTTTTCTGTTTTCCTTTCAATCGTGTTCATGTTCTCTGGCATTAATGTCATTCTAATTCTCCCTGTCTCAATCCCTTACTCTCTCTCTCTCTCTCTCTTTCTCTCTCTTTCTCTTTCTCTCTCTTTGTTCCTGTTTCTCTCACTCTCACTCTCATATTCTCTCGTCAGATTACCATGCAGATCCTTGTAAAGCTTTGGATCAACAATGTCTTATCAAAATTAACACTAAATACGACCGTCAGTCAACACGTAATCAAATATCCAAATACGCGACATTCTTAAAAACCAGAATTAATTAACAATTGTCTTGCAAATGAAACCCAATATTAAATGCGGTAATAGGAACGGAATATTCATTTAGTGCGGAATGAAGAGCAGACACTGAACATCGCATGCTGGAATAATTATCACCATTCTCCGAAACCTGATAGTATAAAATATTTCAAATATTCGCTTCATCAGATTCTTATAACTGTTATAGTTTTTTAGCTTTTTCTTTCTTTTGTTTTCTTTAGGGGGGGGGTACTTTTTCTTTAGTCAAAAAATATTTGATGCATACAACAAAAGGGTGGAGTATCTGTTTTTAATTACATAATTTATTATCTTGAAACTCGTGTAATAATTATAAAAAATAAAAGCAGTAAACCATAAATACAATTTAATAATTATAATGGTTGATAGGTGCATAGTTTATACACTTTAGTCTCGCTGGCACCACACTAACCGATATAGATATACTTTATATTTGTTTTTCCATAAGCATTAATACGTTGCTACACAGTCATGAGCATACGTCGATCATTTAGTTTCTAGAGACCTCCTCAAACGATAAAGCTTATACGAAAGCAAAACTTACAAAAAACTAGCTGACCGAAACATGCTCACGGCTGTGTAGCAACATATTACTGCTTATGTAAAGACAAATAAAAAGTATACATTGCTCTACTTCGATATTGAGCACTTTTGTGTTAATATCGTGGAACTTAATTACTTTACCTCTAGATATATATATATATATATGTATATATATATGTATATATATGTGTATATAAATATGTATATGTATGCATATATATATGTGTATTTATGTATATATATGTGTGTGTGTATAAATATGTATATGTATGTATATATATATATGTGTGTGTGTGTATATATATGTGCATATTCATGTGCGCATGTATATGTATGTATATGTTTTTTTTTGTTTTGTTTTTTTTTACAAGGAGGTCACCACTTATCAAGGCCCGGAAGCCACTCAGGGATAAGGGTTATTGCATGTACAATACGTTGTACGTTAGTGTTGAGATTTCATAAAGTGTCTACTTAAGGGGGCGGTTCATCAGGAATTTGTTTACGTTGGATTTGAAGACATCCAAGTTGTAGTCAGGTGGGAAACAGGCAGACGGAACAGAGTTACACTGGCGTGCTGTTCTAAGAAAGAAGCTGTGTTCATGGAATCTACGTTTTGATTTCGGCAAAGATAGAGAGTGGGGAAACTTTTTGACAGTGGCTTCAGCTAGACGGGTGTTTTTCGTAAAAGATTGGTGAGGGGGATCAGAGATTGGAGCTCAGACGAGCACTTGCCATGGAAATAACGGTAAAACAAAGACAGGCTCGCAACGTCTCTTCTGTGGGGGAGAGGTTGCAGGGAAGAGAAAAGGGCATCCCCCACTAAGCCACGAAGTCTATTTTGTACTCTGTCAAGGCAGGATATGCTATTTTTAGCAGCTCCTGCCCAGATATGGCAGCAGTATTCCATCCTTGACGTACTTGGCTTTTATATAGATAGAGAATTGCATCAGTAGTGAGATATCTTCTGGAGCGGTAGAAGGAACCCACCATCTTTCCAGCGACCCTGGCAACAAGCTTGATGCACGTGTTCCATTTCATATAAGGAGTAAAGGTCAAACCCAGAAGCTTGTCAAAACATTGAGCTTCTCCTAGACGAGAGCCATCCATTACAATTGATGCCAGATGGGGATCAAAGCGTTGATGGTGTAAAGATAGGAGCTTGGTTTTAGATGCATTAAAGGTAACCAGCCACGTCTTCCCCCACTGAACTACACGCTCGAGATCAGAGGAGAGAGAATCAGAGAGAACTTTGTCATTTACAGCCTTTGATGTGCTGCCGTAGATGGTCGTATATATATATATATATATATATATATATATATATATATATGTATATTTATATATATGTATATATATGTATATATGTATGTAACTGTTTCCCCCACCAAACTTGTTTGGTGAGGAGAGTGGCTAGTCTCCCTGAAGGATGAAAAACAAGACCTTCCAAAGGGCGAATGAACCATTTTTCGGGGTTAACGGCCAAGTAGCACCGTGTGTTTGTGTGTATGTATGTGTGTGTTGGGATGGAGAGGGCTCCTGTAAGCCGTGGTGAAGGCAACCTTTCTAGCAAAAGCAAATCTCCGATTTAAAAAACCATAAAGCGGGAGACCAGTACCCGCATTAAGCTGGTCTGCAGTTTAACTGTATATATATATATATATATATATATATATATATGTGTATGTATATATAGAGAAATACATATGTATATATAGTTATCCGAGCAGAACAGTGAATTACCTGTTTATCTAGCTTTCTATACATCGATCTATCTATCTATCTAACTGGCGAAATAAACAAGAGATGTGAAACAATGTTTTGATAAGTTTATCAAAACCTGTCAAAACCAGTCAGCATAAATGTGCGTGTGTATGTATATCTGGTAGGAACCAAAACGGGTTAGAATTTCTTTAAAAGGCGACTAATAGGGATAACACAAACCTCAATAATTAAGGTTAAGCTTGTATACAGAACAAAAGGGGGAAAATAATAATTAGGGGCGTAGGATAAATATGCCACTTATGCCTAGGTATTTCGAAAACTAACGCTTCTCATCAAAAGAGGAGATAAGGTGCTAGGTAACATTAGAAGTTTTTCAAGTTT
>NC_136506.1:104230412-104232912 GCF_053919585.1 Euprymna scolopes
GAACAAACTATCAGATTAGAAGGCTTTCTTACATCTAGGGATCTTTATAGTGTAAAGGTTGGGTCTTTGCTGCTTCTCGGGGTTGTTGAGTGTATTTACGTCGAGGTGGTACAAGGGTTTGTATTTCGTATGAGCATCCATCATTAAAATACTTGCAGAGCAGAAAGATTGATGCAATATTTCGTCGAGGGGACAGAGGTTGAAGCCTAGGTGACAGTTCAAGACCTACCCGGTTGACGACTCTTTATTGAACCCTGTCCAGGAGCGAGATTAGTAGCAGATGCACCAACCGCGATTAGTTAAAAAACGATTATGTATCCAGGGTTTCGAGGTTCAATAATTCAACAATGATATGTTAGATAGCGACGCGAGTGTTTAGGTTGAAAACTTTGTGTGACATCCTAAAAGTCAGAAGAAAAAATGCAGAAGTTTATGCCACGTGGTATCCGGCTCAGATAGTGGTCTCAGCATCTTTTGGGCCAACAACTAAAGCAACTGAACTCGGACCGTCGCAATTTTCGGATCCCAGCGAAGGTGAAGCAGTCAAATACAATGTAATGAGATAAGAGGAAAGAAAGTAATTTATAGTGGTTGTAGGTAGACGAGTTTTGTGCTGTAACTAGATAACCAATGTATCTCTCTATCCCTTTTGCGGTTAAGTGATATTTTAAAATACGCGCAAACATCTCGTCAAGCAGCGCAATCGATCAATCGGTCGTTTTTTTTGTGTTTACAGTTGAACTAACATTTCCATTACTAATCGCGTAGATTACGTGGCCGCATCTGATGTTCGTCCTTGTTTTCGGTTGCAGATATTCATAAATATTTATGGTTATAAGACGTTGTCATAGAATGTATGCATATGGTCAGGCGTACAATTGGCTTATAATTCAGAAAACAATCACAGATGTTATGGCTGGGATAAAAGAAAAACTGCATATATTTGAATAGTTTCTCTTTTAAACTCAATTATTTGTCTCCGATGAAAGAAAAACGGAAGTAATTAGTTTAGCTTCGTATAAAAGTTACATTTCAAGTGTTCTATTCTGCTGTTTTCCAATCTATTTAGTCCGAAGGAGGTAATTGAGATGCGCAGGGCCCAATTAAGATTTTTAAAATAATTTTTTGGACAGGCACAAAAAAAAATGCTATTTAAAATAATTATTGCCTAATGGTTCAAAAGAGAATCGCCAACCTAATAGGTCTTGAACTTGCATCTAAGCTTCAACCTCTGTCCTATCGGCGAAATGCTGCATCCCTCTGCCTGTTGTACAATTATTTTAATGGAGAATACTCCGACAAACTACAAGCACTTGTACCTCCTCAATGTAAATACTCCCGACAAACCCAACATGCAGCAAAATCCCACCCCTACACAGTAGAGATCCCTAGATGTAAGAAAGCCTTCTACTCCAATAGTTTGCTCCACAGAACTGCTAGATTTGGAAATCCCTTCCAGGATTCTGCTTTTCAAACTGTACTGACATGCAGAAGTTCAAGAGTAGTGTGAACAGACATTTTGCCGCTCATCTCCCTATATAGTATCCCTGCAACTTATGTCCCCGATAGTAGCCCCCTACTACAAAGTGGCACTGTACTTTGTTTGGAGTGAAAATGGAACAAAAAATAAATAAAAAAAATAAAATAAATCAACAAATAAAATAATTAAATATATTCAGATTTTTATTTACAAAAAGGAAGATCCAGGTCGTTACCGATAGTCGTACATGTAAATAACATCACATTAACGCAGTTGTCCCAGCTGTTGATACTCGCATCTATATACTTTTGATCTTCATAAATGACTGGCTCGATGCAATCGCGTCTGAGATGGGAGTATCTGATGATAGCGCGAAGCTTTATTCCCGGCATGAGAGCAAATCGAATGTCCACATTTCCAACGCAATGACTTAGAACGTTTATAAAATGACCTCAGTCTGTAGTAAACTGTAGACAAAAATGGATGGTCAAACTTAATGCTACTAAAAAGTTTTCTTACAAGGAAATCATCGCTTATCAAGGCCCGAAGGCCACTCGAGGATAAGGGTTAATTAATGTAAGCTAGTAGTGTAGTAATCCTTAAATATGTAGATTGGGTAGAATTTGAATTATTTAAGGGGATGTCTCAACAAGAACTTGTTTACATTGGACTTGAAGGCTACCACATTGTAGTCGATCGAAAAGTACGCAAGTGGAACAATGTTCTACAGGCGGGCAGTTCTAGGAAGGAAGTTTTCCTCATGGGAGCTTCGTTTAGATTTTGGAATAGATAGAAAGGAGGGAATTGTTGATAGTGGTTGCAGCTAGTCGAGTATATTTGTGAAAGTTTTGCAAGGTGGGACAATAGATAAGAGCTCAGATGAGCACTTGCTAAGAGAATAACGAGAGCGCAGAGACAGGATCGCAACATCTCTTCTGTGGAAAAGTTGTGGGGAAGAAAAAAGAGCATCACCTAATAGGTTTCGAAACCAATTTTGAACTCTTTCAAGGCATGATGGAG
>NC_136506.1:104240412-104462912 GCF_053919585.1 Euprymna scolopes
ACAGAACAAGTCCCCGAACGCTATTTGATATTGCTAATATAATTGCTTTGTAAGATCTAATTTCCGGAAGCACAACCCCGGGTGTAAAATCAATCTTAACAAGTTTGAAATAAGAATAACCAACCTTAATAAATGATAATGAATAAATCCATATCATTAAAGTAACCCTATTAAGTTATTCACAGCAAGATGGATGTTAGCCATTTTAAAGAACTTATAAATTTTTTTCAAGAAGTTCCAGTCTTTGGAATGCGCTGCCATAGGACTACTTCTCTGCATATTATAACACGGAAGAGTCCCTGAACTCTCTGGGAGCATGGAACTGCTGCATTATTTCATATAGCTCTTCTTGTGCAATAAAAGTGTCATATTGCGCAAGTCAGTGTATATAAAAACAACTGATGTCTGTTTCACGTTGTGACTTGTCGATATATATATGTGTGTGTGTGTGTGTGTGTGTGTGTGTGTGTTTTAACATTATGTGATCGTCTAGTTCCTTGAATGTGCGTAGAACTTCTATTGTAGCTGAGAATACTACTTTCCAACTCCTCGGGCTAACATGCGGGAGCAATATGAACTGGAACAAATTCATAGAGGACATTGCACAGGCTGTTGCAAAGAAGGTGGGTTCCCTCTATCGAGTTAGAAGACTACTCACACCCGGGAGTATCATGTACCTCTACAAGACCATCAATCGCCCATGCATGGAGTACTGTTGCCACATCTGGGCTGGTGCATCTACCACTAGTCTCTCCCTCTTAGATAAAGTCCAAAAAAAGAGTTATCGATCTAATCGGTCCCACTTTATCAACTAAGCTTCAGCCCCTGTCCCATCGCCGCAATGTTACATAACTGTGTCTGTTTTACAAATATTTTAATGGAATGTGTTCTGATGAACTCGTTTCGCTTGTACCCCCTCGATGTACATATCCTCGACAGACCCGCTTAGCAATAAGATCTCACCCCTTCACTGTTGATGTCCCTAAGTGGCAGAAAGCTTTCTATTCTAATAGTTTCTTCCCTCGAACAGCTAGACTTTGGAATTCCCTTCCTGCTGCCTGCTTCCCCTGGCTGTACGTCCAAGTGGCGGCTTTTTAAGGGGTGAATATGAGTAAAACAAATATATCTATTACCAATAACAACTTGCACAGCCAGATTTTATCAAAGGCGCGGATAATATTGTCGGTAGGGTCACCAGCAAAAGACACATACGAGGTAGCTTCAATGTCTCCATACTTTTTTCTTATGGGAACTTTTGTTGATAATACATACATGACACTCTAGTTCCCTTCGAAGTAATCTCCTTCGGTTGCAATGCACTTGCACCTTTCCAACAACTTCTGGGAGGCTCTACGGAAGTCCTCTTGTGTGGGCGTGTCAATGGCCCCCGTCACAACCTTTTTCTATCTCCTTAATTGGCTCATAACGACGAATGTTTTTCTTTAACTTGGGGAATAACTAAAAGTCACAAGGAGCAAGGTCTGGGTTATAGGGAGGGTGAGGAACTATCTTGATGCCCATCTTGGTCAAATTAAGCTGTGACAAGATGGGTTTGTGGACTTGTGAATTCGCACAAATCTTCCGCATCTTCAGTTCCTCGTGTGTGTACAGTTCCCACACTGACATCAAACAGTGCACTTATTGTCTCTATAGACACACGACGGTCCTTATCCATGAAATTCATTTATTGGCTGATCAACTGGTGTTCTGACTTCCTTACTCCTGCCACACCTCACCATCCCCCAGAGACTCCCTGCCTTCTTCGAATCTCTTATGCCACTCAAAAACTGATGCTCGATTCATGAAAAATGGTATAAAAGTAGTCCGAAGCATTCCATACGTTTCTGTGACATTTTTTTCAAGTTTAAAACAAAATTTTATTGCATATCGTTCTTCTAGCGTGTCCTCACGCTCAGTTGCATTTTTAAAATTCACCAGCTGTGACAATCAGTCTGTATTACGGTGTATTCCAATTTCTGCTGAAGCTGTTCCTTTGAAACTGAAATATTGAAAATTGGTCAGTCATCTCATATAGCAATAACATACTGGATTTTCAAGAGTCTACGACAATTATTTATGGCCGTAGAAAAAAATCTGGAAACTTATTGAAGGCACCTCGTACCTTCACAAAGTGTCTTTCTTCTCCCAGAAATTAAAGATGCTTTTCATTTGAAAACAGAAATACAAAGACGTTAATTATATAGGGATATGATCATTTATTCTCATGCTGGGTTCTTTCTTGCAGTTTGACCACATTTTGTATAATCTAGATTTTGATATTTTGCACCTTTGATTTCCACGAGCGTCAAGTCTAAAACTAAAAGCATTAGATCCCCGTCTGTCCGCTAACACGTTGGGTATTGAAGTAATTCCCTTACGTCTGTCTTGCTACGCCAACTCCACGTGACTAAAGACACAAATCGGATGATCCACCTTCGTAACGCATATTTGTTTATGCTAGTTATGAAACTAGTTAACATTCATATGAACTTTTTTTAACATGAATAATTTTGTATGTAAATACAATTCGCCTTGATAATATTCTTTCTATTTCTATTTTTACAAATATCAATAACGACCATCATATAATCGCCTAGAGAACTTGGCGTTGCCTGGACCAAATATGTAGCAATATCTTGGCAGTGCTCATCAGTCTCCATGTCTTCAGAGCACATACAGCACCTGGTATTACCAAATGGTCATCCATTTAGTACTGACCAGACTCAATGTCGCTTTGCATATAACTATAACATAACCGCCTTCAAATCTAATATTAACAAATATTTGCGATTTTTATGTTCAGTAGTAATCAAGTTTTATTCATTCAATTTATAATTTTCATTCCTTTCATAATATGCATCATTCGCGTGACAATCGCTCTGTCTCATTAACCATCATTTTCGAGTGAATCGTTAATAAAAAGATGTCTTGCATCGTATACTCGTTTTTGTACAGAAGTTGATTTTTTTTCTTATTCAAATACAACAGAAAACTGTCTTTGTCTTTGATATGAACAATGGACAAAGGAGACACCGCTGCTAAATGTCCAATTCTATCACACTGACAGCTAATGTCCGCTCTGAAACTGACCGGATGAAATATAGACACGCGGGTAACGTCTGTTGATCGCCTATTGATTTTGACAATCACCGATACCGGTAGACCATTTCAACAGCGGACAATGACTATTAAATGAACTGGTGGCCAACTCGAATGCTAAAACTGGAAAATAACACAAGAGACAAAATACATTGGTCAGACAAAGAGCAAACAGACGGATAGAACGAGATAAAGACACGGAGACCCACACATAGAGATATTATGTAATTCTTATTTTTAGAAGGTACCAAATATTGTGTATATTATATACTGGTGGTATTATTATGACGTATATTCTGTATTGTTATTGTTGTTCATCTTAGGAGAGTCTTAGTGAGAGATTAGAGACAGTCCTAGGCGTGTTCATGTGTTTAGTGTTCATATGTCTTAAGATGTTCATGTTGTAAGAGATGGAGACATTAACAGGTATATATAAAGAGAGAGACAGTTCTGTATGAACGTGAGGGTTTCTATAAATATTGATACATATATTTCTTACCTATTTTTGAGATGATGATTTTCACAAAGTTCTTATAATATAAATGGACAATACCTTTTCTGTTGAATCACAATACGAAGACGCAGATACACAAAGATGATGACATCCTTTATTTCATGACCGGTCCATGATTTCGCTTGAGGAATTCAAAGTTTCTTTACATGGTTATTTCCAAAACACTCTCACTTCTAGAGGGTGTCTTGGTTCTAACGGAGACTCGGTCTGAACCTCTCTGCTTCTCTCCGACTCTTCTCCCAGACTCCCAGACTGCATCTAAAAACTCTACCTATGTTGAGAACTCGTCACGTCATCGCATGATTAAACATGTGCTCATCAAGCACGTTGGATGACATGCGTCACGTTGCCAAACTTGACATGACACCGAGTTCAGTAACCTATTTTTCAAATAACATTTTTACAAAATATGTTTATAATTTCAATTGACAATTAAATTCCTTAACAGAAACAAATTTCATAATTACATTCCTTTTGCATATACAGATATGTAAGCTAAACAATTGCAATTCCTTATTTAGATAACATTCTGTATTTATTTTAACTTATGATTGGAATTCTCAATTCCAAATCTAGCTTCGCAAGTTCGAATCCTTAGCTATCCTATTTCATATTTACATTTAACTAATTCCCTACTTTTTTAATTACATGAAAAGGGGTCAGCCCTTATCATGTAACACATACACATAAACATGTGTAATAAACTTGATAAATTAATGAACAAAGTACAATATTTATCAAAACATTTTATAGATAAGTAAATTTTGTGATTGCTAAGGCTGCTGCAAAGAAAGTGGGCTCTCTCTATCGGGCTAGAAAGTTACTTTCGCTTGAAAGTATCCTGTACCTCTACATAGCCACCATTCGCCCATGTGTGTAGTACTGCTGTCACATTTGGGCTGGTGCGTCTGCTACTAGTCTCTCGCTCCTGGACAGGGTCTAAAAAAAGAGTCGCCAACCTAATAGGTTCCGAACTGTCATCTAAACTTCAGCCCTTGCCCCTCCGGCGAAATGTTGCATCTCTCTACCTATTTTACAAGTATTTTAATGGTAAATGATCTGATGAACTACAAGCCCTTGTATCCCTTCGATGAAAATACTTCCGACAAACCAGACAAGCAGCGAAGTCCCACCCCTAGACAGTTGAGATTCTCAGATGTAAGAACGCCTTTGACTCTAATAGCTTTTTTACCCAGAACTGCAGGACTTTGGAATTATCTTCCGGTTTTCTGCTTCCCCAATTGTACTGACAATAAGTTCAAGTGTAATGTGAACAGACATCTTGCTGCTAAACTCCTTACATAGTACCCCTGCAACTTAGGTCCCTGATAGTAGCTCCCTACGTCAAAGTAGCAACGTATCTTGTGTGGGGTGAAAATTTAATTTTAAAAAAATTAATTTTTTTTTCAATTTTTATTTTGTCATAATTTTATCTTACTTGCTTTCTCTCTCTCTCTATTATATTGAGGCTTTTGTTTTTGCAGCAGATTCTAATGCAAGAATAAGTTTATTAATTATTTATATGTATACTTATTATTATCATCATTATTATATATAATATTGTTGTTGTTATTATCATAATACCATTATTATCATAATTATTTTCATATGATTATCATAATTATCATATCATTATCAATATTATTATTATTATTATTATTATTATTATTATTATTATTATTATATAAGATAGATATTTTTTATATAATTATTATCGGTGTTATTACTATTATAATTATTATCATTATTTTATATTTATTTTCAATATGATTGTTGTGATTGCTATCATTATTATTATTATTATTATTATTATTATTATTATTATTATTATTATTATTATATTAAAACTAATTTTAAGACCCTATATGACATATTTTGCCTGAGGACGACGAAAATGTTTTAGTCGAAAGCGCTCGCAATGCAAAGACAAATATATGAATTCAACTCATACAACTTTTATAAAAAAAAAAGAAAAAAATGTGGAGATTGGAAAAGGTAAAAAGGAAATATTCAAGCAAAAAATTTTAAAACCAAAACTTATGAAGAATTCTTGGTGAAATTATTTATTACAAGAAATGGAAGTACATACCAATTAAACGACCCGGATGCAAGCGTGACACAGAAAATAACAGGCGCGCTATCCTATTAAAATATAGATAATCTACTTAATGTAGTGTCAGAATATATCTGGTTATTACGTTTTATCTCCAATAGCCTTATAGGAATGTTTGACATCTTTCCATTGTATGGACGCCAAGCGCGAACGGAAACCTCACGATATCATTATACCCTCTTTAGATACAACAGATACTACCTTTGCATCCTAGCCAAAAGATTTGGTTGGTTGTTTTTGTTTTACGGCATACCAACCCTTTTCAGGTTATTTAATGCCGAATCCAGTGATTTTGAAGAATAGTTTTTTTGATAGAATATTTTCTTTTCAAGTCGGTTTCTATTTAACCCATAGTTGGGACCCTAACAAGTACTACCACTCCGGGTCAGAGTGGACCTGGGAGCAATGGCAATTAAAGCGGAGCTCCACAATCCCCAAAGCCCGCAAGCTGGGGCCTCACCATCGGATTTAGTTTAAGGTTATATCCAGGATCCAGAAGATTAAGAAGGTATACTTTAGTTTTACGTGCGACCCAAAAGCGACATCATTGTTTTCATTGATTTATTTGTTTTTTACATTGCCTCTTCGATGACTAGGAGATCCTATTTATAAAAAAAAGGATTGAAGGTGATAATAGACTATGAATATTAGCGTATCTATATACTAATTTAATATTCATAGTATGTTATCACCAGGCTGTGACAACAGCATATTCTTTTCATTGTTATGACTCTTGAGTATATATCGGTTAATATCTTATATGTTTTTATATAGACTGATGTGGTTCTCGGTTGATTGACTGTGTCTTACTGTGTTGGATATACACTTGAGAGTCAAAAGAATGAAAAAAAATATGCTGTTGTCAGAGTCCTAGTTATCACCTTTCATTCTCCGTTTTAATAAATAGGATCTCCCGATCGAATAATTAATAATCTAGAGACCGTGACACACGTACGTACGTACGTACGTTAAAGTGTTACGGTATTAGTATCTTGGCATAATAATCTGATCATTTCATTTCTTTTCTTCCTCGCAGAGTGATTTACCTTGAAATAAGAATCAAGTTCCAAAACGAAAATGGTGTACAACGAACTAGTTGACCTCGACAAGCTTATCATCGATTACGTCACAGAATCGGGACTAAGAAAAAAGAAATTTCCAAATGCTGAAAAGATCTACCCTTCAGATATTAGTTGGCAACGTGTCCGTATTCGACATGACGATGTGAAATATTGTACCAGCGATGATTACAAAAAACCCAGCGCCAGCATTCTATTCTCATCTACATTCGAAAATAACACTAATAAACCCCAGGTAAGTAACCATCAGAGAATGGAAATCGAGGTTGAATAAGATTTAAATGTTCAATTACAGTGTGAAGCGTCTGTCGTACGCATGGGTTCAACAAATTGGTGTATACAAATCCTCTAAATATTTAATCATACAGAACTTAAAAATTAGTAGATTCATTTTTATCGTTATCTTAAATTTAATCCAGTTGATTCTTAAAAAGGATTTTTTAGACAAGTGTTTAATGTTGCAATGACACATGTCGGAGATTAGTTGAAAACCCCAAAGACATCATTGCCGAAATAGCTTGTTCCCTATTGACTAGGGTAGGTCTGTATGGTTCTCTGCAGTTTTAGGAGATTCACGTTCCTAAGATTTAACTTCTAATCTATTTGAAAAGCTTTGTTTATTGCTAATCGCCTGATGTATTCCTACTGAGTAATACTGACAATTGTTATTGCTAATCGCCTGATGTATTCCTACTGAGTAATACTGACAATTGTTATTGCTAATCGCCTGATGTATTCCTACTGAGTAATACTGATAATTGTTATTGCTAATCGCCTGATGTATTCCTACTGAGTAATACTGACAATTGTTATTGCTAATCGCCTGATGTATTCCTACTGAGTAATACTGACAATTGTTATTGCTAATCGCCTGATGTATTCCTACTGAGTAATACTGACAATTGTTATTGCTAATCGCCTGATGTATTCCTACTGAGTAATACTGACAATTGTTATTGCTAATCGCCTGATGTATTCCTACTGAGTAATACTGACAATTGTTATTGCTAATCGCCTGATGTATTCCTACTGAGTAATACTGACAATTGTTATTGCTAATCGCCTGATGTATTCCTACTGAGAAATACTGACAAGGCTGTACATGTAGTTTTTGCAGGCCAAAATCCTTTATATCTAGTGTTCTTGCTTTTCATATGATACTTTCCTGGTCTCGTGTCACATCCTTCCACAATGGGAGGGAGAAAAATATCCTAGCTAATCGCTGTCTATGGGAGTTGTGTGATACCATATGGTCCCCTGCTCCATTATTCTCTTACTTGTCGTCGTCTTTCATATTGGCGACTGTCAAGGAGAGCGGTTGCTCACGGCTACACGAGTATTAAAAAAAATAAAATAAAGCCCCCCCCCCGTAAATAAACACCTTCTGTAAATATCAACCATGTTCATAAGTTGCCGTCAGCTCCACTCGATCTGCCCCGAGCAATAGCTTGCATTTAACTGTATTAGATTGACTACTGTCCACAAACTGTCGCAAACCCAAGACTGACTGCAAACTGTTCACAATCTCGGTGCCAAATCTAAAATTGTTTCCATTGTGAACCCTGGTGAATAACTTCCTCTCTATTTTTTTGTTGATAAACCCATTTTCTTTTATTTTTGTTATATTTTTCCCATTCTTTTTTTTTTTTTTTTTTACTTCTGAACACTTGTGGATGGAACAGTTGTTTAATTTGATAAACTAATCCTAAATATATTTAGTTTTTTTGTCCGGTCTTTTTCTCCGCCACACCTTGATTGAAGTGTTGAAATTAAAGTTTGTCTTTGAACAGCCGAATAATGTTAAATGTTTTTTATTCAACTTGCAATGTTCTCAGCACACGCAAAAACCACAATCCTTTTTCTTTTCCTGTTTCGACGTTCGTGGAAAATTTTTACTTTCTTCACACTGGCATGTGAATTAGCCGTACGTTCAAACGACTGTGCATCAAAAAGATGAATTTTGTACAATACGCACACGCAACCCTTGAACGCTTGTTTCCAGGACCGTTGTCACACAATCTTATTTTAAATACATTTTGCTTACCTTGGTGAACAACTTTCTCTCCATTGTACTGCTGATAAACTTATTTACTTTATTTTTGTTTCATATGTCTCTTGGGCTTATTTAATCTCTCTCTATATATATACATAAATGTATGTATGTGTGTGTGCATATGTTTGTGAAGTTTACCTTGCCTGTCTGTCTGTCTATGCAAAAAAAGGTCTCTATCAAACTACTCTGTTAATGTATAGTATACAAACTTGAAACTTGATATATATGGTATTTTGACCTGTAAAACAAGTTTGATTTGGTTTATGAGCCGGTAAAGTAGCCGTTAAAATGTACAAAATTGAAAAACATAGTGTGTATGCAGTTGTTAAATTTGCTAATTGATAAACTAATTCTAAATCTATCGATCTTTCTGTCCGGACATTTTTCCGCTACGCCTTGATTAACAATCCTATTTTAGATGGCTTTTGTGTACCTTGTGAACAACTTCGCCTCCACTGTTCTGCTGATAAACTTGTTTACTTTTTTTTGTCATAGCTTTCCCTCTTTTTTACTTCTTAATACTGTCGGGGGGGGGATAAACAGTTGTTTAATTTAATTAAATTTAATTTAATTTAATTTGCTAATTAATATGAATTTCTTTTATAGGTTTACACCCTTAAGACTGAAAGGACAACCAGCTCCACGTGCACTTTCAATCTGAGCAAGGCATATTGTTTGAGTAACAACATTGGTCTCAAAGTGACCGCCCCTTACATTGAAGCAGGGGCCGGTTTACAGAGGGACATGACGGTGGAAAAGATGAACGAGGACACTTTCACGCAACAGATGGTTTGGGCCGTTGATAACCAGGTAAGTAAAACATGTTAAGTTTCCGCAATTTTTTTGTCGTAGATTAAAAAAATAATTGTTGATCAGACAACACTAAAAAAATAGTTTAAAATATAAAAAGATTGAAAAAATTTTTGTCGACAAACAACCTAAACCTGGCCTTCGGGCCAGGATCAAAAAAAAAAAAAAAAAAAAAAAAAATGAATTATTGTACCATTTTATTGTTATCTTTTTTGTTTTTACACGTCAATAAAAAATGTTTTAAAAATTGGGAGTTACTAGGACGTCCCCCAATATGAAAGGGTGAATGCGGTATTATGGTGAAAGAAGATACTAGCTGGGAGAAACTTTTGACTTTGTTTAGTTCTGGAGTGACAAGGATGACCAACGACCCCCAAAATCCCCCCTTTTGAGTTGGCCATGTGCCTAAGTTTTTTGTTCATCGTTGATTTTGACTGTATTTTTTAACATGAATAAAAGATTTAATATCTCAAAGTGTAGTATCTGTTCCGGCAGATACTGCAAGCAAAGACCATATGTGGGGGGAAACCCCACATATAAGACCTTGGTCATTGTGGGGGCAACCCTTCATACCAATTGTCACTATCCAGCTCCCCTACTCCCCGGGGAGTTGGTCCCCATTTCCCCTTCACTCCTCACTTTAAAAATCGGCCTTGTGCCTAATTTGCTCGGTGAGGGAGTAAATAAATACCTCAAAGTGTAGTATCTGTTCTTCATATGTTGCACTTCAATTTCTTGTTCTCTGTCAGTGGAGGAGAAATCCTTCACGACTGAGACAATTTTTATTTTTTTTCCTTTTCTCCACGTTATAAAACAACCCTGGTGTCTAACTCTGTCCCGTGGGGAAGCATTGTAAATAGGAACAACCTGATCAAAGTCCGGACGATTTTAGTTGGCAACAGCAATCCTAAGTCCGGTGTCTATCTCAGAACGACGTGGATTCCTTAAGGGAGCATAAGCAAATTGCTAACTTGCGTTTTTTTTTTTTTTTTTTTTTTTTTTGCTTATATTGCTTAGCTCTGCAGCTTACTCCTCCCATTCATATACAGAAAGAATAAATAACTGTATTTATTCTTTTCTACATAGATATTATTCTAAATTAATAGCCATGGTTTCCTCTTTAGTCTCTCAAATCAGCTGTCAGTATTTCCAGACTCTAGAAAACAACTTCTAATAACAACAGTCTCATCGATCGCACTATCCACTTATCTCGGCGATCTCAGCTGCAAACAATGCTGGCAGGGTCACAGGTCACACCTCTTATTTGAATATCTCCATGAACAATTATATATGTGTTTCTCACTATATTTAAGAAATTTGTAGATTTCTTTGTTTCTTTTCAATCTGACAATATTGAAATGTGCAAGGTCACTCAATGTTGCCCAGGAGTGAAAGTGAGAATGTGTGTTTGTGAGTGTTTGAGAACACTTTCCAATCACTTTCCAATCTATATACTCATCGAATTTTTAATCTACAGACTTGAAATTTCTTATATAGGTTATTCGGACATGAGGAAATCTGTTTTCATCTAGAAAAAGGGACTGCTAAGGGGTCAAAAATGAAAAATTAATACATGAGGTCGTCATATTTTTATCTGTTTGTCAACTGCTTCATGAATGCACATGCGTGAATGGTTCACATGACAGATTCTTTATGTTAAGAATAAGTAGGCTTAAAATCACTATTTAAAGATCATGTCAAACTGACCTAATGGTTATCGTACTTAACTAACTGTTTATACTTGTCTCTTTCATGATAATTAGCAGGCCGCCCAGCGTGGCCCAGTCGTCAAATATGCATAAATATTATATTTTAATTCATACAGAAAATGAGAGGTGTGCATGCAAGCATTCTGGTATTTTGTCGAAACAGTTAATTTCTTGTAAGTAAAAAAAAATAAATATTCGAGCTTAGATCAAAACCTAAAGACAGTGAACCAAGTACGATAACCATTAAACCAGCTTAACACTATCTTTACAAAGTGTTTTCAAACCTACTTATTCGTAACATAACGAATCCGTCAAGTTTCACAACCACAAATATGCATTCGTGAAACGATTTATAAACATAAAAATCCGGCGACTCCCAAGTACCAATTGTTCAATTTTGACCCATGAGTAGCTCTTTTTTTCCAGATGAAAACTGAATAAAAAGTTTTCCACATGTCTGAATACCTTATATACCAAATTTCAAGTGTGAAAATTAAAAATTCATTAAATATATGGGTTGAGAATTGTCTCACATTCTCACTTATATATATTATATATATATTATATTATATTATATATATATTATTTTTAAAATATAATTATCCACTGACATGTGTTTCGTCGTCTACGACTCATCAGAGTGGCTGAATGTAGTGAGATTCGAAATCGGGACCCCACGGTAATGAGCCTAAACCCCTTACCACTGACCCATCTCGCATGACCGTCTGGATATATCGCAATTTACTTAGATGTTTGTTTTGGTTTTAGCGATACGTTTTGAATGAATTCAGTTATTTACGAAAGTGCATTTTTACCTAAATGCGAGTTGGGAATAATTTTCCCTTTTTTAACCAATTTAGTACCCCAATACATCCAGATGGTCGTGCGAGATGGGTCAGAGGTAAGGGGTTTAGGCTCATTACCGTGGGGGTCCCGATTTCGAATCTCGCTAGATTCAGCCACTCTGATGAGTCGTAGACGAAACACATGTCAGTGGATAATTATATTTAAAAAATAAATATATATATATATATATATATATATATATATATATATGAGGTGCCTTCAATAAGTTTGAAACTTTTTTGTTCAGGCATTTAAAATTTTTGTAGACTCCTGAAAATTGAGTATGTTATTGCTATACATCTTATGAGATAACTGACCAATTTTTGTGATTTCAGGTTCAAATGAACAGCTACAGCAGGAACTGAAAAATACCCTACTAAAGCCTAATAGCTGGTTAATTTCAAAAATGCATTCTAGATATGAGGGCACTTTAGAAGAATGAAATGCAATCAAATTTTGTTTAAACTTGGAAAAAAACATATAGAACGCTTCGGACTGCTTTTGGACCATCTTGCACGAATCAAGCATCAGTAAGGAAGGCAGAGAGTTTGTGATGAGAGGTGTGGGAGGAGTAAGGAAGTCAGAACACCAGAATTGATTGACTAAATAATGAATTACATGGATAAAGACAGTCGTGTGTCTATAGAGACAATAAGGGCACAGTTTGATGTCAGTGTGGGAACTGTACACACAATTATTTGCAAGGAACTGAAGATGTGGAAAATTTGAATGCACTTGGTCCCAATGCATCAGTCCACAGTTCCATCCTTGTCGCAGACTATTTAACCAAGATGAGCATCAAGACAGTTCCTCATCCTCCCTATAGTCCAGACCTTCCTCCCTGTGAGTTTTTGTTATTCCCTAAGCTCAAGGAAAATATTAGAGACTGTCGTTATGAAACAATTGAGGAAATGAAAGAGGCTGTGACGAGGGTCATTGACACAAGACACCTTCCAGATGTTGTTGGAATGGTATAACAAGTGCATTTCAGCCGGAGGAGATTACTTCAAAGGGAGTTAGAGTTTCATGTGTGTATTATCAATAAAAGTGTCCATACGAAAAAGTCTCAAAACTTATAAAGGCACCTTGCATATTATACAATCAATGTTTATTTGTTTGCGTGTTATAGAAATCGATGTTAACTATTGGAACATATTTTTTTCATTTTTTTTTTTACAAAGGAGTCACCACTTATCAAGGCCCAGAGACCACTCGAGGATAAGGATTAGTAGTCAATGGGACGATATCGTAGTAGTGGAAATTTGGTAAATTGGTTATGTAAGGGGACGGCTACTCAAGATCTTATTTACGTTGGACTTGAAGACGACCATATTGTAGTCAGCTAGAAAGCAGGGAAACGAAAGAATTCCACTGGCATGCAGTTCTAAGAAAGAAACTTTGTTCATGGAATCTACGCTTAGGTTTAGGTACAGATAAATAGTGGGGAAAATTATTGATAGTAGTTTCAGCTAAACATGTTTGGCGAGGGAGACCATAGATTGGAGCTCAGACGAGTGCTTGCTATGAAAATAATGATAAAGCAGAGACAGGTTCGCAACAGTCAAATTAATTTCAATATGAGTAAAATTTTTCAAGGAATCTAAAGACACCATTGAAATTTATATTCGCTTCCTTCTACAATCACTCGATATTACAAAAAAATTTTTTTTTTTTGTTTTCTTCTCTTGAAATATTTTTCTCATGTAACGTTTAAAATTATTCGCTATTTTCAGGTGAGTGTCCCGAGCGGTTACAAGACAAAGGCGGACCTAGTCATCGTAGAGAAAGAATATGCAGGCACTTTCACAATGGCGGTTCATTACAGTGGACAAATCAACGTTGTTATTCGCAGCAAGAACTCTACTGGCACATTCTCAGTCGATGTAACAGACATTTTCGATGAGGAGAATGGGTTCACTGTGAATGATGATGTCGCCACATTCATCTGCCAGGGTTCATGCAAGTGTCGGTACGGAGTGGAGCAGAGCGTGAAACTGACACAAGAAAAAATTCCTGGGTTTCGGAAACTAGAGAATGGGATTGAGGAAATTGAGCTGATTGATGCATAAAATCGAACAGGTAATTGACACTCGATGATGCCGGTGCCTGGCGTATATATATATATATATATATATATATATATATATATATATATATATATATATATATATATATATATATATATGGTGCTCCAAAAATATATATATATAGCTGTTTATAATATTTTGCAGTTTAAATATTGCTGATCTGATTTAAAAACAAATATAAATTAAATAAAATCTGTAATTTTAGAAAGCCAATACATATCAGGATTTTTTTTGAGGGGGGGGGACGCAGTGGATAGAGGCGTTGAATCTCTATGGTTCCAGGTGAGCATTGTATGAAAGTAGCGGTTTGAATCCTACCCAAAGCAGGCCAGAGGTTTAGTTGAGCAAAAACGTGGTAAAACACCAACAACTATGGAAGGCAGTAATTACTGTTGGAGTTAATCACCTGAAGAAGGCCAGAGGATGAGTTGGCCTAAACGTGGTGAAAACAACAGCAATTATGAAGATGAGGATAACAGTCCGCAAATAGATAAAAAAAATATTTGTTTATAATCAAATTTTCAGTGATATTACATCTTTTTCAGGACTATTAAAAGAACATACAAGTTTTACTTTCCTGGTGACTACGTAGCATAAGAAATGATTAGAAAAACACAGATTTTATTTATGAAAAGTGTCATATCACCAAAAATATATTTTTTTTTTTAAAGAATCCTGCATTGTACTGGCTTTCAAAACTTAGAGATTTTCTTCAAATTTAAAAAAAGGCTTACATAGAAGAAAAAAAAATACTTTAATGTAAATTGGTTGCAAACTAATATGTTATGATTAAAATTTTAATGAATTTTGGTTTTTATTTGCTCTCTTTTATATTAAAAATCAAGAACTTTCAAAAAAAAAAAAAAAACCTTCTTTCTCATTCTTATATATATATATATATATATATATATATATATATATATATATATATATAAACCAAAAAACATGTTTTATTAATCATTTGTTCATATATATATGTATATATAAGTTATGAAAATATATATGGCAATTTAGCTACACAGAATATGCCGCATTTGTTTCTCATGAAAAATTGGCCAGGCTTATGGCTGACAAATTCTCATGAGAATGAAAGGTGGAATATTCTGTGTGGCTTACTTGCCATATATATTTTCATAACTTACTGCCAAGCTCTATGTGTGCATTGAGCACTGTTGAAGTAAATACTGAAAATTTATGCATAAAATGATATCTTTATATATTAATTTGTGATTAAATTAAATAGTATGTATATATATATATATACACATATATATAAACATACATATATATACATACATATATATATACATACATATATATACATACATATATATACATACATATACATATATATATATATACATATATATAAACATACATATATATACATACATATATATATACATACATATATATACATACATATATATACATACATATACATATATATATATATATATATATATATATATATATATAAATCAAAAGAGAAGAGCGTAATATAAACACAAGAAAAAAAACAAAACAGCTTTAAAGAGAAGGGAAACTGGAATAAAATTGAGATTCGATACTCAAATACATTATTTTACTCTCTCTCTCTCTCTCTCTCTCTCTATATATATATATATATATATATATATATATATGTACACATATACATACATACTAATCTAAAAACTACAGCCTCTTTTTAACAAGATCTCATTTAATACCGAGACAAATACACTAACAGTATCTAATAACTAACAAGAAACTAAATAAATAAACTATAAAATAATAAACTTGAAATTATACATAAAAATAATTCGCCCCTAACCGTCCTGCACCCACCTTTATAACCAACAGAAAAAAAATTTATAAATATACCAAGCCTCAAAGAAAAATAAAACGATAACAACAACAATCGCTCCTGATGATAATCGAATGCACCGATAGAAAGCGCTTGAGAAGAATATGGCTGAACAACAATTTTTGGGCGTCATTATATACAACATGTCAGCTGAAATAAAAAAGACCGCTCGGCGAATGGGAAAGATATCCAGAAAAATCGGAAAAAAGAATAACTCTGTTGGGGTCAATCAGACATGCTTGAATAATGACTTGCTGCAAAAATATACGAATATATATATATATATTTTTTTTTCTCTCACTGGTTTTCCAACTGAAACCAATTTCCCTCTTTCCTCATTCGATTCTTAGCTTTTAATTTATCATTCTGACGTTTCCTCTTAGAGGGTCAGACGATAAGGCCTTAAGGAAATTTTAACTCCACCTGCCCGTTTTTTTTGTTTCTTTCATTTAAATTAAACTATGTTTCCTCTGAAATTTCTCCTTCCATTTTGCTGTACCAAGAATTTACTTATATATATATATATATATATATATATATATATACACACAACAGCAAAGATGGCGTAAATATCATGAAACACAATTACAACTACTTCACCAATTTTTTTTTTTTTCGGATTTATGTAATCATGCGCATATTCATTTTATTTTCTTTTAAAATTAATGAGTTGTTATTCTTCTGATGAGTCAGGTCAGAAAATATTAAAAAATTGACATAATAAAAAATTGTTTCTGCAATACGAAACAGGTGCTGTCAAGAATTGAACATTTTAATATACTGAAAGAAATAAACGATCAGATAAACGTCTTGAAATTGGGAATATAGACTTTTTGTCATTTATTTCTATATGCTCTGTAGTTATATTTAACATACATCAAGCTTCATAAATAAAAGAATCGGCATAAAGGGTGAAATATAATTGTATAAGCATATTTTTCCCCATAAACATAGATATATTTGAATATTAATAAAATGAACTCATTTTTCCCCGTATGATTTTGACCTTAATAGGATTAAAAATCAAGATATTTCATGCAAAGATAATATACACAAACGGCAGAACAATATCTGAGGTGTGTTATAGGCTTATTATTTCTCAAATTCCTCGATAATCTTAGATTTCTATACTTTTTCTGCTGAGAAGTCACGGCCAAAATCGGTTAAGATCAATGGAAGTGGTAAAATATTTTCTCTCTAATAAATTCCTCCTCCCCCCCCTGCCACCACTTAACACCGTTTGGGGATCGTTCACAAGGAACAGTTGAGAAGAGAACACCGGTTTGGTTTCGTAGTTCTTTCATGTGAAGTTATTTAAAATCACTAAACTAAGCTGCAGTGCTCTGTGGCGTAGTGGTTAGCGTGCTGGACAATTCACATTATATTTTCCCGTTCGCGCCGACCTACCGTAGTCGTTTTTTTTTTTTTTTTTTTTTTTTCCTAAACAACTGGAATGGACTTTTCTTGGTGGCCGAACTGTTAACGTTGCAGATGTTTTTTTTTTTTTTTTTTTTTTTCACACTTTATTTTCCTACTTTTACTCATGACTCTGGGTTTGATCCTTCCTACTTACCTACCATAACATTTTTTAAAACTCCCCCCCTCCCGTCCCGGAAACAAACACTCGGGCAACGCCGGGTACCCCCGCTAGTATTTGAATATTTTTCCCAAAGACATAGATATATATTTGGATATATGGCTAAGTGTTAATTTTACTCATTTAGAACTGCTTTAAAGATAGACCGACAGACACACAGATAACTTACTACTTCTGCCCAGTTATTATCCAATAGTATTAGTGTGTGTGTTTGTACGTATAAATTGTTAATGTTCTTATTTGTGTGTGTTATCTAACGGACTATTGTCCTCACATCCCTTAATGTCTATTTACTTAACGGCCCGTTACTCGACTAGTGTTATAGGTGCGTGCATGCCAACATATATACTCATACACATGACAACATACCTGTCTGCTGCTGGTTGCTTCTGAGAGATTCGCTAAACGTGTTTGGGGAAGCTGGAGCCTGCTGTCATAAAGACACTTCAAGACATGGACCCAACACCATGTGCGTTTTTATATTTTTTTTAGTCACTCTCAGACATCCTGTCAGCAGAAATGAAGTGGCCAACAAACTTTGGTTCGTGAGCTCTCTATTTGAAACTGTCAACTCCCTCATGGGGAGACCGTCTTAATCCATCTTGCTCGTTTGGCGTCCAGGCTCCAACCCGCTAAACTTAACTCAACTTGCTCAAACCGGAACACTTGACATGTCACCTGTGGTCTCTGCTCACATAGTTCTGGTGCAGTTCAATGGCTACCCAGTTTCATGACCCTTTCTGCACTTGTACGCTGGCACAACTTAATATTCCCCATGATTAAATCCGTTGTTCTCTCTGCTAGATAGATACATAATTATATAGATGGATAGAAAAATAGACAGATGGACAGATAGATAGATAGAAAAATAGATAAATACATAAATGGATAGAAAAATAGAAAGATAGATAGATAAACAGATAGATGGATCAGGGCTCTATGGACAAACTTATCTTTAGTTGGCCTTTAAAAACTAAATATTTTCGTTTATTAGCCAAATAGAAAAGTTACTAGCCAAACCCACATAATTTTAAGAATATGACATCTTCGTTCTGTGACGAGTATGTACATCATAAAGATTTTTCTGTATATTTTTAAATAAGTGTAATACTAAATATACAACAAATTTTATGTTGATACTTGAACGTATATACATTCTAATTTCTTCAGATATTTTTTTTTAAACAGCTTTCGTTAAAAAAAAGAGTATTCTATTAAACTTTTACTGTTTAAATATTTTAACTTTGTTTTATATAAAAAAAATTGAAAAGATATTTTTTACCCAGCTTTGGAATTTTGTCAGTGAAATGCATCTAAAACTAAACTCCTATCCTTACAACTTCAACGCTCCAATCCTCAACTGGCATCAATTGGGATGGATGGCTCTCGTCTGGGAGAGGCCCCGTGTTTTGACAAGCTTCTGTGTTTGACCTTTACTCCTGATCCGAAACGGAACACGTACATCAAGTCTGCTGCCAAGGTTGCTGGAAAGATGGTGGGATCCTTCTACCGCTCCAGAAGATATCTCACTACTGATGCAATTCTCTATCTATATAAAAGCCAAGTACATCCAAGGATGGAATACTGCTGCCATATCTGCGCAGGAGCTGCTAAAAACAGCCTATCCTTCCTTGACAGAGTACAAAATAGACTTCGTGGCTTAGTAGGGGGATGCCCTTTTCTCTACCCTGCAACCTCTCTCCCACAGAAGAGACGTTGCGACCCTATCCTTGTTTTATCGTTATTTCCATGGCAGGTGCTCGTCTGAACTCCAATCTCTGGTCCCCCCTCGCCAATCTTTCACGAAAAACACCCGTCTAGCTGAATCCACTGTGGAAAATTTCCCCCACTCTTTATCTGTGCCTAAATCAAAACGTGGATTCCATGAACAAAGCTTCTTTCTTAGAACTGCACGCCTGTGGAACTCTGTTTCATCTGCCTGCTTCCCACCTGAATACAACTTGGATGTGTTCAAGTCCAACTTTAACAAATTCCTAATGAACCGCCTCCTTAAGTAAACACTTCACCAAATCTCCACACTAACGTAATGTACTTGCAATAACCCTTATCCCTGAGTGGCTTCCGGGCCTTGATAAGTGGTGACCACTGTGTAAAAAAAAAAAATAAAAATAAAAATAAAAAAAGAAATACAATCGCCAAAAGATAAGTCTTTCATTATTTCTAGTTTCAACTTTGAAAAATCACTTGCAAATGCAACTATTTCACTCGCAAGGTAGAGCCCTGTAGAGAGATGGATAGAAAAATAGAGATAGAAAGATAGATAGACAGATAATTAACTGCATCTGCTTCTAACATGTATACTTAAAAAATTATACATAATATTGCACGTTCAGAGTTTGTCACCAATTTTAAGGGAATTTAATCGCCATAGGCATTCCATACCCTTTTTTAGACAAAAAAATAAACAAGAATGTTAAGAGATGACTGTAATAAATAAATGACGAATTAAAATAAAGAAAAATACTCATTTTATTTGTGTTGAAGAATTTTTATTTAAACAAGACAACATAAAACTGTTAGTAGATTTCCATTATTCTTTTTTGATTTAAAGTTAAATAGAAAAAATATGCAAACATAGATTTTTTTTTTAAAATATATAAAGAAACTAAACAGATTTGTTAAAATTTTGTCAATCTTAAAAATTAAACGTATTTAAAAAAAGAATTTTACAAATGAAAGGATTTGATTAAACAAAATGCCAACAACTGCTTTTTGTTATAAAATTTTTTTAACAAATTGACATTAATAGCAAATCTAGCTTTAACGATGTTCAATGTAAAAAATATGGCAGAAGTACCAAGAAGTTTTACCAATAAAATTTGAAAAATTAGAGTTAAGTGTAAAAAAGTGATTCAGAAACACAGCAGAGAGATGTACTTTTGTTATTTAAAAAAAAAGAAAAAGATTTCTAAAATAGTAAAAATGTGATTCAGAAAAACATCAAAAATTTAAAAAAAAATGTATCCTCTCTCCATAATAGCTGCAATACAGTATAAAATTATGTATATATGACTAACAAGGAATCAATATATAATAAAGTTATAGGGGAAAAGATATGGCATACAAATAGTTATATACGTATATATATATATATATGACATATATATAATTACATATATATATGACTCATATTGATATGCATATATATGACATATATAATGATATATATATATATATATATATATATATATATATCATATATGTATGGTGATATACCTTTACATGGCATATATAGAGTGATATATATATATGACACATATGAAGGGATATATCAACATATATGTAAATATAACGTATATAGTAATAAAAATGTATGACATATATATTGACATATATAGTGATATATATGACACATATATATATATATATATGTGTCATATATATATATATAAAATGATATATATATGACATATATATATAGTGATACATATATATGGCATATATATAGTGATATATATGACATATATATAGTTATAAATATATGAAATATATATAGTTATATATATATGACATATATATAGTTATATGTATATAACATACAACATATATATAGTTATATATATACCATATATATAGTTATATATATATATCACATATATATAGTTATATATATATATCACATATATATAGTTATATATATATCAGATATATATAGTTGTATATATATATATATCACATATATATAGTTGTATATATATATATATCACATATATATAGTTGTATATATATATATATCACATATATATAGTTGTATATATATATATATATCACATATATATAGTTGTATATATATATATATATCACATATATATAGTTGTATATATATATATATCACATATATATAGTTGTATATATATATATATCACATATATATAGTTATATATATATATATATATCACATATATATAGTTATATATATATCACATATAGTTATATATATATCACATATATATAACATATAGTCATATATATATAACATATATATAGTTATATATATATCATATATATAGTTATATATATCATATATATAGTCATATATATATCATATATATAGTCATATATATATCATATATATAGTCATATATATATCATATATATAGTCATATATATATAACATATATATAGTTATATATATATACCATATATATAGTTATATGTATACCATATAGTTATATATATACCATATAGTTATATATATACCATATATAGTTATATACCATATATATAGTTATATATATATATACCATATATATATAGTTAAACATAAACCATATATATATAGTTATTCATATAACATATATATATAGTTATATATATAACATATATAGTTATATATAACATATATAGTTATATATAACATATATATTTATATATAACATATACATATAACACATATAGAACATATATATAGTTATATATATAAAATATATATAGTTATATATAACATATATATCACATATATGTAACACATATATAATGATATATATATGACATATATATATAGTGATATATACATAACATATATATATAGTGATATATACATAACATATATATATATAGTGATATATACATAACATATATATATATAGTGATATATACATAACATATATATATATAGTGATATATACATAACATATATATATATAGTGATATATACATAACATATATATATAGTGATATATACATAACATATATATATAGTGATATATACATAACATATATATATAGTGATATATACATAACATATAGTGATATATATATAACATATATAGTGAGATATATATAACATATATATTGTGATATATATATATAACATATATATAGTGATATATATATAACATATATATATAGTGATATATATATAACATATATATATATATATAACATATATATAGATATATAACATATATATAGATATATATATATATATATAACATATATATAGTGATATATATATATATAACATATATATAATGATATATATATATATATATAACATATATATAGTGATATATATATAACATATATATAGTGATATATATATAACATATATATAGTGATATATATATAACATATATATAGTGATATATATATAACATATATATAGTGATATATATATAGCATATATATAGTGATATATATATATATAGCATATATATAGTGATATATATATATATAGCATATATATAGTGATATATATATATAAATGAACTATAATCATGTATTATATATGTGACAGATATACAGTAATATATATATGACAGATATACATGACTTGTATATAGTGATATATATATATGACATGTATATAGTGATATATATATATATATGACATGTATATAGTGATATATATATATGACATGTATATAGTGATATATATATATATATATATATATATATATGATATATATATATATATATGATATATATATATGACATGTATATAGTGATATATATATATGACATGTATATAGTGATATATATATATATGACATGTATATAGTGATATATATATGACATGTACATAGTGATATATATATATATATATATATATATATGTATACATATATATAACATATTTAGGACATACATAATAGTTCTATATGACATATATAGTGATATATGTATATATGACATATATGGATATATAACAAGAATGAACCATAGTTTTATATAGACATATAATACATTGTGATATATCTATTAAAATTACACAGGTAGTTTATATATATATATATATATATATATATATATACATACAAATATATCATATATAGCGATATATTTGTATGAGATAAATATAGTGATAGCTACATAAACACGTTACAGTGATGTATATATATATATATATATATATATATATATATATATATATATATATAAATATATATATATATACACATCACTGTAACGTGTTTACATACATATATAACACATATACAGTGATATATGTGTATGTTTATGCTACATATATAGTGACATATATATGTATGACACATACAGTGATATATATATATATATACATACATATATGATCTGTGATATATATCTATATATGTATGATATTTGCATATTTATGTATGACACATATATAGTGATATATATAAACACGACACATATATAGCAACATATATATACACATATATTACACATATACAGTTATATATATATTTATACAAACAATATACACAGATATAACAATATATATTGATAGTTTTATTTATATACTATGAAATGCATACATATTGATATACGTGATGGCTGATATATATATATATATATATATTGATATCTATCTATATATATATTGATATGTATATATATATATATATATATATATTGATATCTATATTGATATATATATATATATATATTGATATCTATCTATATATATATTGATATTGATATCTATATTGATATATATAACTATATATATATATATTAAATTAATTAAAGTTTTTTCTACTGTATTTTAACTGAACCACAAGCTTTTTAGTCATCGTCTGACGGGAACGAAATTTTGTCTGAAAATTTCCATAACGATAATTTATTTAGTTTCATCACTAAAATTTTTCAAGTGAGTTTTTCATCTGTCAAAAATAAACTGAATTCCAAACCTAATATCGATATTGCACCCATTTATATCCATTGTTTTGAATAATTTTTCTTTTTATCAATAAATTTAAATACATATTTTGTCTGGAAAATGTAATATGCTAATGCAATGTTTATAAATTTCACAGAAACCGTTCTCGTAATTGATAAAATCTAAGAATAAAATTAATACTTTTATTAAATCCCTGAGATATGTTATATATATATATATATATATATATAATGCTATTTTGTAGAAAGTATATATATAAATTTGTATATGTATATGCAAAGATTCATATCTATATATAATATATATGGTACGATATATTGTTTAACAAATAAATATATATATTGCATAACACAGCATATATTATTTAACATATATATCATATATATTGATATATAATGTATACATTGTATAATATATCTATTTATATGAATAAATTATATATATGCCATTTTCTATGAAATATAGACATGTCAAATATATATATATGCATATATGACAAATATATAATGATAGTATTTTATCTAAAATCTAGGTAAAAAAATACTATTTTGAGTAATATTTTTTCTATATCTTTTGTCAATAAATTTGGATTTTAATTAAAAATCTTAAATTATAAGAAACTAGTGTAAGCGTTTTAAATGATTAAAATAATTATTAGTTAACTATAATTAACTATGATTAATTTAATTTCTTTTAAGTAATGATTTAAAGCGATTTGATACTTTTTATTTAAAACAAACTTAGTAATTAGATTAAAAATAGCACCAGAAAGTTAAGGGATAAATAAGGACAAGTAAGGACATAATTGTAAATACATTAATTTTATAAGAAACCTTTTGCAATCTGATGGGACATATAAAATGTTTATCTATATATTACTGTGAAATTGTAGATATTCAAATCTATATCATACATGATATGGAAATAGGAGCAAAGCAAAAAAATATGAACAAAAAGAAATTTAATCTTGATGAAACCTGAACTAAAGGTGAAATATTGAATAAAATGATGAACCTTTTCATATTAATTTCTCCTTTGGCTTTTCCCCTTTTTTCTATGTTTCTTATCTACACATTTTTAAGATAACCATCCTAAAAATACCCCTTGTATATATACACACACACACATACATATATGTGTGTGTATATATATAAGTATATAAAAAGAATGTCCGTTTCTCTGTTTTTGTTCATACATTATATCACTTGAACTACTGAACAATGTTCTTGCTAAGATTTTTTTTTTTTTCAAATCATTCACGTATATAAATCACTAAATATGGACGTAATGTTTAATATTACCGGGATTGAAAATAGTGAATGATTTTGAAAAATTAATATCGACAAAGATTTACAATCTGAAGACTTTTGTTTATTTATCCATTTTGTTCATATGTCACGTCATTTCAACATACTTTGCTATTCTATATTACTAATAGCCGTCTTATACACTTGCATATTTGTTTACCAGTGATGCTCCAAGCAACCCACTTCTGCCTTACTGTATATATATATATATATATATATATATATATATATATATATAGTAAGTTATAAAATATATATGGCGATTAAGCTACACTGAATATTCCGCATTTCATCCACTCTAGGACTCTCCAGGCTCTTCAGATAAGCCTGAAGAGTCCTAGAGTGGATGAAATGCGGAATATTCAGTGTAGCTTAATTGCCATATATATTTTATAACTTACTAACTAGCTCTACCTTTTGAACTTTTGAAGTAAATACTTAAAAGTTTATGCATAAATTTATACTTTTGTATATTAATTTTATGTGTGTAAATGAAGTAGATATATATATATATATATATAAGAGGAAAAGGTAGTTTGCTTGAAGCATTGTTGGTAAGTAAACAAGGAAACGCATAAGAATGAGTATTGCAATGAAGGGAACTGGGTGTAAAAATGATGTGACATCTGGAGAAAAATAGACAAACATTTATTTTCCAGATCGATCACAAATAGAAACAGTAAAATAGATTTACTGTTTGAGATAACAGGAGTGGTAGAAGTCTTTGATATTTCGAGAATATACCCTCTTCTTCAGAAAGAAAGGAACCAAATGAAATGTTGTAAAAAAAAAAAAGAAATGGAAAATATTGTAAAAACAGAAGCGGAAATGAGTAAGTAGTTGTGCTCTCATGCAGAAAATAGGACTTCTCTATGATTGATCTGGAAAATATCATTTTAACACCCAGTTCCTTGCATTGCGATAGCGTTTTTATGATTTTCCACACACGCATATACGTGAGTAACTAAAATAGGAGCGAAAACCTGCTTACATGTTCATCAACGTTCTGTCGTTATCATTCTGGTCATATAAATAAAGATGAACATATAAGCAATTTTTACGTTTTCTTTTTACGTAATTATTTTAGATTATTAATTTCATAACTATGATCAACACACGATATACGAAATTACTTTTTCTAGTAACATTATACAAACTCAGCATACCACCAGAAATGTATAGCAAGTTTAATTGTACATTTGAGACGCAGACAAAACAAGCTGCTTAGAAAAGGGGGATAACTCTATAAATTTAGTTTGCGATATAATAAAGAGCTTTATTTTTTTAGTTATCTTATTTATATAAGTGTTTATGGTCTGTAAAAACACGTTATCTAAATTTGAAAATAAGTCATTCTCTAAATGCTCACAGTGATATTAGTATACATATTCGAGAGAGAAATATATAGATAACTAAGTAAGAAATGGGCGATTCATCTGCTTAATTACAAAAAAAAAAAACGGCTAGTTTTTTCACATAACTCAACCCCAGAAATAAGAAAATATTTCAGTATGCATTTTGTGACATTGAAGTATATAGGAAATAAGCATTTAGGCAAGAAGTATTGATTAAATTGGCTTTAGTGTGATAATATTTAGAGAGGAAAGATTGTTTAATAGAATGAATAATTGAGATAGTGTATCAGTATGGATTGGAATAACGTAATTAGCTAAAATAAATGAAATAGAAAAAACTGAACAGTAGTTTTTGTTTCTTTTTGCTTATTAACTTGTTCTCCTCCAATACATAAATACACATGCACACACTATATATATCTATATTTATTTCATCAGTGGTGAAAAAAAAACAAAGAAAAAAAAACGGACTAGAGTGCTCAATGTGTAGCCAGAGCAGTATATAGGAAATTTATTGCTGTGAGTCCAGAATAAATTTACATATTGTTTCTGCGAGGAAGATATACTCTGATGATGAGGAGAGATCTAACCAGCTTCGTCAGAATTCATAGATGGACCCCATCTATGAATTCTGACGAAGCTGGTCGGATCTCTCATCATCAGAGGATATCTTCCTAGCGGAAACAATATGTAAATTCATTCTGGACTCACAGCAATAAATTTCCTATATATATATATTTAGTATTTTTTTTGTTTTTTTTTTGAAAAAGAAATCCAGCAGAGTGCTCAATTATAAGGAAAATCTGAAAATAAGAGCATTTTATTTATATTTTGTTTACAGAAAGTTTAGATGAAACAAGTCATCGGTACCGTCGGTTTCAAACTTTCTGTAAACAATATATATATATATATGTAGTGTGTGTGTTTATATATTATAATTTACTCTGACATAACAGCGATAATAAAATGAGTTTCTAAATGCGTGTACATATTGGTAAACTTTAAATGATTATATTGGAAAATATTGTATATTTTTTTTTAATTTACTGCATTACTAATTATGAAAGCTCTACTTGATTTAACATGTTAACCATTGAGCTTATCATTATCTGCAGTATTTAATATATCCTTGAGAGTAAGATCGGATTCATTAATAAATCTTATTTGTATTAAGTGATCTCCTGAAAATATAAATAATGTTTTGGCTCTTTAAATTCTCCTTCACTATATATATATATATATATATATATATATATATATATATATATATATATTTCTGTAGAAATATATTTTATTTCTTTATAATATATATCAATCCTTATTTAGGAAACTCAATGTAATTACAGAACAATGAATACATGACAAAAGTCTATATTCCAAAGTTCATGATGTTGACTATCTTATAATTTATTCCTTTAATTCAGTTGACATTTAGATGAATTGTAAATGTCAACTGAATTAAAGGAATAAATTATAAGATGGTCAACATCATGAACTTTGAAATATAGACTTTCATCATTCATTCACTACATATATATGCTTGTGTAGAATCTTTTCATTCAAAAACATTAAACATTAGCCTATTGATCTTTTTAATTCAGTTTTTAAATTCTTACTAGAATTAAGATTTGAAAAAAAAAAAAAGAACCAAAATAATTTACATCATTTTAATCAGACACTATAAAGATGATTCAGAGCGGAATCAAAAGTGTTCATGATTTCTTCTTTCGATAAAAACATTTCAGAGGAATTTAAAAATATAAAACAATAAGCAGAAGTTACCGATTTTGTATAAGCAAATGCGTATAAATTTCATATATATACAAGAGTACTGATTGGTTAGTTTATGTGAGCATAGATTATATAAGAATAAAAGCTTTGTATCGGCATCGATTACCACATTAATATATAATAGGGCACAAAAAAATGAAAATGGACTGCATGTAAATCTGTTATGGTTCCACTATGCTTCATCCATCTCCTCCTTGTATGTCTCAAGGCCGTGCTTCAGATCCCAGGGTTCCTTATCAGCTTTTATGAGTCTGACCTCAACCATATTATCATCGATCTAAAAAAAAAAAAAAAAAAAAAAAAAATATATATATATATATATATATATACAAATATTATTATCAAATATTACTAACTAGCAGCGAATTACCATTGTCGATCAAGGGAATAGTCTCTCAGGCATGTGTGATTACGTTCGAAAGTAAAATCTGAGGATTGAGGATATGTGTTGCATGGATAGAAACGATATGAGGATATGATGGATATGTAAGATAAGTCATACAGACGAACTTAGATCTGATGATCTCAGAGGAAGATTAAATCTGACCAGTATAGGGAGAAATGTGCAGAGCAGGAGACTTTGATGGTTTGGTCACATTGAAACAATGAATGCAGATGTAGAACAGTTGAGGTAGCAGGACCAGTTGGTAGAAGAAGGCCAAAGAAAACATGGAATAAAGTGATAGAGATGGGCTGGAGAGAAAGAGAGATAAATAAAGACCTCCAGAGATAGGTTAGTTTATAAATCAATTTCGAAAAGCCATCCAATACATGTCAACATGTAAACTAGAGGTTAAACCAATGATGATAATGATGATGATGATACATACTTCCTGTTAATAAAACCTTGCGTATCAGTATGGCAAGCGATTGCTGTAAGATATTCATCGGAACTATTGCGTCATTTTATTAAAATGTACGTGTTTTTTTTATTTGCTGTTCCTTTTTTTTCAGCAAATAGCTGAATGCATAATTTTGCTAATTTTTTTAATTGCATTTCACCCCAAACTAGACACAGTGTCACTTTGTTGTAGGGGGCTACTATCTGGGATATAATTTTTCAGAGATACTACTATGTAGGGAGTTGAGCAGCAAGATGTCTGTTTACATTACACTTGAACTATTGCATGTTTATAAAGTTAGGGAAACAGTAATCCGAAAGGGAATTCTAAAGTCTAGCAGGGCTACCCGGCGTTGCTCGGGACCGTATAAACAATGAAAAAACAAAAGCAGATATTGAATATATGTTTTATTCTTAGGGGAGAGGAATCTTTCATCTCTATGTATTATTTGTTTTATCTACCCTAGGACTGGTATTGTTCATGTTTTATCCCTAGCGTAGGTAATTTACAGCATGTATATGAAATTGTTTTACCTTAGGGAGAAGAGAACAGGTAATATACAACATAATGTGTCTATATTACATCCCTGGCAACGCCTAGAAACCAGCTAGAACATGTATTTCAGTCAATCTTTATTACATCCTGGGCTATGCCGGGAAACCAGCTAATCTCTATTTAGTGACTTGACAACCAAAATACCTCCCTAAGTGTGTCCTTTCTTTTGAACTTATTAGATATAGGTATCTAGAAATTTGTGTGAAATTTTGTTGAATGCATTGTTCACTATGATTAGGGAAGAAACTACTAGAATAGAAGGCTTTCTGGCATCAAGGGATCTCTACTGTGTAGGGGTGGGATTTTGCTGCTTTTCGGGTTTGTCAGGGGTATTTACGTAGAGGGGGGTACAAGAGTTTGTAATTAGTTGGAGAACTTAACATTAAAATATTTGTAAAATAGACAGAGGGATGCAACATTTCGTTGATGGGACAGAGGTTGAAGCCTAGTTTATAGTGTGGGGACCTATTAGATTGGGGACTCTCTTTTGAACCCTGTCTAAGAGTGAGGACTACTAACAGATACACCAATCCAAATGTGAGAAACAAAACTCCATAAATGGGTGAATGGTGGCCTTGCAGAAGTACAGGACACTCTCAGGCTTAAGTAATTTTCTAGCATGGTAGACGGGGCTCACCTTTTTTGCAGCAGCCTTGGCAATACCCCTAATTCAATTTATTGTGTCCTGCTGTCTTTTTTCTTTTGGTGCCCTCTAAACAAGGTCTCGAACTTGTATGGAATTTCAAACTAAACCCATATGCAAAGTATTAGCATTACACTAATTTTTTTTTTCTTTTTCGATAATTATTTTTAGTGTTGGGACGATTAATCAGAAAAATCGAACTTTTGAGGATACCGGAATCAGAAAAAGATTGTACCTATTTTCCGATGCCAAAAACGATTCTTTTAATTGGCATTTTTTTTTTTTTTTGCAATTCTGTTTAAAGCATACCCTTCACTGCTTATAGTAATGATGAAATAATAAATATTTCTTGGTTTTAAATTACCTGTAAAACTAAAATAGATCATCTCCTAAAAATGTACTTTTATATTTAAGAAAATATCTGCACATTTAACACCTGTTTTCATATTTTAATCGTGAAAAAATGATTATAAAGAAAATATTTAGAAATTTATAAAGAATCGGAATCGGTAATTGTATTGGAATTGAGAATAATGTTTGAATCGTCCTATCACTAATTATTTTATCAACTTGCATGAAAAGAGTTGTGTAAAAGACGCTTAAAACAACAAAGATGAGGATAACAGTTTTCAAATAAATATAAATAAATAAATAAATATAAAAGTATAAAATAAATTATGCAAATAGCATCAGTTGTTTTTTGTTGTTGTTGTTTTTTTTTTAAATTACATTTTCACCCCAAACAAGGCACATTGCCACTTTGATGTAGGAGGCTACTATCAGGGACATAAGCTACAGGAGTACTATGTAGGGAGTTGGGCAGCAAGATGTCTGTTTACATTACACTTGAACTTTTGCATGTCAGTACAGTTGGGGAAGCAGGGATCCGGAAGGGAGTTCCAAAGTCTAGCAGTTCTAGCGAAGAAACTACTGGAGTAGAAAGCTTTCTTACATCTGGGATCTCTACTGCATAGGGGTGGGATGAGGGGTTTAAACATCAAGTCAACTGAACAACAAACATAAAGTAAACGCTTTCATTTATACGACTCTGCATGAACAATACCAAACACTTTGTCGACATTTTTTTTTTGTCTGTTAATTCATTTCATATTTTATTTTGTCTTATTTCTGAAATTAAAGAAAAGGAAGTTGCAACTGCTTTTTTTTAAAAGTGTTATTCTTAAAAAAAAACTAAAAATTAAAAATAATTAAAATAATATTTTTTCCAAAATTTTAATTTAAATTTTACACATGAACTCATGATGAATAATTTAATAAAAACATGTAGCTACAACTTCCTTTTCGTTTGCTGTTTTTTTTTAAATTATTATTCAAATTCTCATTAAACATAAAAGATTTTTGTAAAAGAATTGTCTGAAAAAGAAAAGACACAAAAAAAAGTTTGTTTTTTTTGTCTTGTTTTTTGTTTTTGGCGTTAAAAACTATTAAAATGCATTTCATACCTAGATCCACATTTCGTAATTTGAAAATACCAAGTGACTTCAGCATTCGTTGGTCATGTTGGCTAATCAATTTATGAAAGCCCATATTGTCAAGTATAGTGGACTGATTTTTTTTTTTTTTGTTAAAATTGTTAAAAAACAAAAATTTCAGAGCCTCTCACACTTCAAAACAACTCATTTAATATTATAAAATATAAAATATTATAAAATATAATATTTCCATGTAAAATTTATTTTGCTTTGTAAAACTTTTGTTGAGGATGTAAAACAAGATATAGAACATTTTATAAATTTATTTCATTTTTTTGTAATAAAACCCACGATGAAAACGTGCATCAGAATTTTTTTGTTGTTCATTAACTCATCCTCGCAACTACTGCCACATTTGGGGAGTTGCTGCTCAGCACATCCTTTCTTCAGTGTAGAAAATTGACTTCACAATCTAGTTGTGGATTATCACTTCTCTTCTATGCAGCCTCTTTCTCACAGAGATACACATTACTAGTCTCTCTCTACTCTATCATTATTTTCATTGTAAGTGCCAGACTGAGCTCCAATTTCTGGTTTCCTTCCCTCCATGAAACATTCACAGCAAGAAGTCGTCTAGCTACAACCACAACAAAGAAGCGAAGTTCCTCACTCCATGTACATAAAACAAAATGGAATTTCCTGGAATTAAGTTTTTTTTTTTCTTAGATGTGGAATCGTGGCAAAAGTAATGCCGACGTGACTTACACAAACGACAGCGCCTCTGTCTATCCTTTTGGGGGTGATGGAATCAAAGAAGGAAAGAGAAACGAAAAACTTTTGTCGATAGACGGCTTATTTATATATATATATATATATATATATATATATATGGCATTAATTTGCATATGAGGACAATGACGGATGTGAAAACACAGGAGTCTTTTTTTTTGAGAGAGAGAAACAGAGAGAGGAAAACAGCACAGGACAGTCTTCTTTTATTGGACAGGTGAGGAAGAGATGGAACCGTTAGTGAAGATTACAGTTGAAGTTGGGATTTGGCAAGAAGGAGTTTGAATGATTATTATTATTATTATTTTTAAATCTAAGTTTCATTCAGGAACAAAATACCATGAGGCTGCAATTTTTTAATTAGTTTCATTGAACTATTCTACAATAATCTAATTTTTTAAAGATTAAATTTTAAAAGTAACCCCGCCCCCCAAAATAGATTAAAAAAAAACAAAACATAATTTCAAATAAAAACATTTGTATAATACATTTGTATACATAAAGAAAAAAAAACCCAAAAAAAACAAGTGATTGAAATTTAACTAGTGTGGGTAGGGTAAAAATGTTGGTACAAGTTTATAACTCTCCCCACCCCCATGAAAAGACAAAAAATCTCTTTGATGTACATACCCGTGACAGAAAAAAAATATTGCACACCAAAATTCACGTAAATTGATGAAGAAAATTTTTTTTAAGCAATTAATGGGAGTTTGTAGATATTATGAAGATGTACAGGGGTGATTTATTTTTTTTTTAACTATTTCTGAAGAGCTAATTTAAGGGGGACTAACCAGTGATGTATTTGAGTTTTCCAATGACTCCCTCCCCTTGCTAAGAATGGCTTTCTAATATCTTACAGAAGTTTGAATTATTTGAAATTATCTTTTATTATTTTGGTGTAAAATATTTTCTTTCTGTTATGGGTACACACACATGAAATTTTTTATTTATTTTTGTTTTTAAGAGGGAGGGAGAGGTATGGACCTGCACAAACAATTCCAACTATACTTATTTAAAATGTTTCCAAATCAAATTCTGTTATCCTATTGACCGGTAACATGTGGCTGTTACGTTCATACCGTGTTTGTTACAGTTCAAATCTCTCTCGAACCCCCACGCTGTCCAGCACCATCGAAAAGGAACGAACAAACAAAAATAAATAAGTCCAACTCGGCTTTTCTTTGTTTTAGCAAAAGGCATTTATTCATTTTTTCTAACTGTTCATTTCGTCTGCCATGAAATTAACAAAACCCTGACATGTCGACATCAGCTCAAAAGTCTCTCGCTGCCACTGCGGGGCCACATGTTGTATAATAAGGGGACAGGCTGTGAAGAAATCGGAGAGGCAAGCCAAGAACGTGATGTGAGGGTCACGTTTCAACCATGCCAACATGGAATGTTGGACACGAGCGTCACCTGAGCTAGTGACTCACATAATTGGAATGCGGTGATGTTTCAAGGCCAAACAAACAAAAGGAAATTGGCCTACAATCGAAAACAACGGTTGTGGATTATTGGGACAATTATGCTTTGAATTAATCAAAAATAATAACATCAACAAATATTTTATGACCAGATCGGAATGCAGCTGACATTCGCAGCTGGGGCTAGAGAAACGTGACCGATACCAATATAAACAAAGATGTTTTGGTTTTACGAAAAGAGTAGCGACCAACACGGTGAGAAACAAGTCTGTCCTCTGTCAACACCCCCGCCACGCCACCTATCTCTCTCAACGCCTCTCTCCTCGCTAGTAGAGTCAATGACAACCGACACAAAAGTGTAAAGAAAGATTGTTTAAATAAACTCGAATTCTTTTGTAAACAGTCGAGTCTTTTAGTTGTCATTCCAAATATACACTCGTCGGTAAACTTGTCCGGCGACCATTTTGTCCACGCAGTTATATAGACTGAGTGCACACAACGCAACACATGTCCATCTCACCTGTTTTTCTTTCCCACAACCTCATGCGAGCATTAGCCATTTCTCGCCTTCGACTTTAAGGGTTTGTACAGATTTTCAATGTCCATTTTCAAGGACTTTTTAAGGCTTTTCAAAGTTTTTCAAGGACTTATCCGAAATTAAAGTTTTCAAAACAAAATTCGGACTTTGTTTTACAATCCACAGCCATTTGAAAAAGTGGTAAAAAATCAAGAAACAAATAAATGTTACCATAGCACCCAGACTAGTAGCCAATAAAAGTTATTTTGTAATTTAACTGCATAATTTTTGGGTGTTTTTTTTTTAAAGTAGTTTTAAATGCTTTATATTTCATCTCAAATATTAATTTTCTTTATAGCTTTTAAATTTCCAATCAAGATGGCTGCCGTCTTGTTCATTGTTTTTTTTTTATTATTTGGCCCAGCCAGCCTAATTTTAAATTATCATAATTTAGGGATGTGGGGCTTTGCCATTGGAGAGTCCCGTTCACACAAGAATATATATATTTTTTTTTGTAGGGGTGGGGGTAATTTTATTTATGGCGGCTGCCACTACTACTTCTCCACTTGTGCCCCCCCCAAAAAAAAAATTAATTATTAGAGCTGTGACAATAGCATATTCTTTTCATTGTTTTGACTCCTGAGTAAATATCTGTTAATATCTTATAGGTTTTTATATAGACTGATATGGTTCTCAGTTGATTGACTGCCTTTACTTTGTCGGATATATACTTGAGAGTCAAAACAATGGAAAGAATAGTCTGTTTTCACTATCAATTATAAATGAGAACAAAAATAAACGGAGATTTGAATCTTTATCTTGAAACTCCCCAAGGTAGTTTTGTGATAAAGGAACATAACTCATGTATCCACAATAATGCAATTTCAGATTGCATGTATTTCGATTTGATTTTCAATATTGAAAAAATATATTAACGGTATTTTTATAAATATTTAAAAAATATTTTAATGGTATTTTTATTAATATTTAAAAAAATATTTTAATGGTATTTTTATTAATATTTAAAAAAATATTTTAATGGTATTATTATTAATATTTAAAAATATATTTTAATGGTATTTTTATTAATATTTAAAAAAATATTTTAATGGTATTTTTATTAATATTTAAAAAATAATTTAATAGCATTTAATTCGATTTTAGTTTTAATATTTCAAAACACATTTTACTGGATGTAAAGAATATGATTTTCAAACTCTTTTCAAGAAATTTCCCATATTTTCAAGGATTTTTCAAAGTAATAATCGCAATAAGGCCTTTTCAACGCAAAATTCAAGGACTTTTCAAGTCTATATGAACCCTGACTTTATACGTCTATCTTTCAATGCACATTTTCTTTTTGCTGACCACGTGGTGCCATTTTTTTTTTGTCACGCAAGCTTGCATACTTCCTAATTTGCAAATGTGCTTTTCTCGGCTGCTGCTGCTAATATTCCCACAAGCCAGCTATCGTTTTTATCATTATTTTCATGGCAAGTGCTCATCTGAGCTCCAATCTATGGTGGCCCCCTCGCCAAACATTCATGAGATACACTTGTTTGGCTGTAAACACTATTAATAATTTCCCCAACTCTTTATCTGTGGCTAGATTTCAAGAACAAAGCTTCTTTCTTAGAACTGCACACCTGTGGAACTCTCTACCATTTACCTGTTTTCCAGCTGACTTCAAGTCCAATGTAAACAAGTTTTTGATAAGCGGTTCCTGTTAAGCAATCCAATTTACTAAATTTACACTTCTAACGGTTACTATGATATTGTCCTTTTAACCACTGTACACTCTTTAACTCTTATCCTTGAGTGGCCTCTGGGCCTTGATAAGTGGTTATTCCTTTGTCAAAAAAAAATAAAAGCCAGCTATCTTACAGCTCAGATGCACTCTGTTACAGACCTAGGCCAAAAAGACAATGGCTGATTAGCAAAATTATTTGATAATGTAGGCGTACTATTTTTGACAGGCTATTGTGAGAAATCTAGATATAAAAAAAAAACCATTTATGCTGTCCCATCAACGCAATGCTGCATCCTTGTGCCTGTTTTACAAGTATTTTAATGGAATGATTAACTTATTGAACCGGTGCCACTGACGACATACATATCTCTGACAAACTCGCTTAGAAACAAAATCTCACCCCACTATTGAGGTCCCTTGAAAGGCCATCCACTCTAATAGTTTTTTCTTTCGAATAGCTAGACTTTGGAATTCCCTTCCTGCTGCCTGGTTCTCTGAGTGTACTGACATGCAGAAGTTTAAATGTAATGTAAACCAACATCTTGCTTATCTTCCCTAAACATGGTCCAAAATAGTAGTCCTTTATGTCCAAGTGGCGATGTGTCTTGTTTGAGGTGAACGTTAGTAAAAAAAGAAACAAAAAAAAAACATGACAACAGAAGATCTAAGTCTTACCTTCCATGGCAGAACATCGAAGTAAAATACAGCAGGCAGTATTATTTTTCCGAGAAAAAAACTAAGAAAATTCTGACTTTAAAAGCAAACTGACTTATTCTAGTCAAATCACATCAAAATAAGATAAAAATAGACTCTTCGTCACTTTCACCTTTTTCATTGCTATTTTTTCACAACAAAGCAATAAACAAGAAAAAAATCACACCAAAAACCTTGAAAACACAATGAAATCAAAACTGATGCTATCACAACAAGAAACCAGATGTTAACAGAAATATAAGAAAATTCCTGATTAGCTGCTCCTAGCCAATCAGAGATGTTCTACTAAAAGGCCATGGCAAGCCAATTTTATAGAAAAAAATAAAAACGTTTTTGAAATGCGAAGGTTATCGATAAATCTGTTTATAGCAAATGAAAGTGTAAAACAAAACTGATACCAGTTAAAAAGAGATGGAGAGAAAGTACTTATTTAAATAAAAACATAATGTAATTACCATGAAAACGTTTTTTATTGTTTGAACGTTTATAACAAAGACTTAACCAGTGTGAAGCTCCCATACCAGTTGCTGCTAGCAACCACAACCATCTCGATTGATCACCTGGTAAAACAACCTGCTAGTTAATTCAATTTTCTGATTCAGATTTAGATTATAATCTGAAGATCAACTGCATAAACCTTGTTAACCCCTTTGTCTACAATATATCCTATTTACGATACATTTAACATTAATTTGTGTTAAGCATGGAATGTGTTTATGATAATTGTAGTATTAGAAAAGTGAAAGCTATCGATAAATATTATTACTATTTCTATGAATCACGTGGATAGTTGATCACAGACAAAAGAAAGAAAAAATAAATTTACAACTACGAGAAAATGTCCACTCAGGTCTGGTCAGTAATGAAACCATTCACCTCAATCTTAACCTGTGGAAACTTATCTTTGACAATTCTGATTTAAATTGACTATTCTTGACATGGAGACGCACACCACATTTGTTTGTATTATTTAGATTACTAGCGGGGGGGGGGGTGCTTTGCCCGGTTATTATAGAGTGGTGATTTCAACAGTAAAAAAAAATATTTGGGTGCCATCAGCTAGAATCAAAGCCGAAGACAAAACTAACATTCAAAGTTGGTGACGTTACCACTGTACCAACGTGACACGCATATAACCTGATTAAAAATTAAAAATAAACTAAGTACAAAATTGTATAACGATTTTTTCATTTTTGACCCCTTAAAATCAATTTAACCAGCTAAAGATCCATAAAAGAACGGTCCATAAAATATCCAATCATTTGAGGCCCCTAGTGCCGCTCTGCAACTTTTAGTTTCAGAAGAGATAGTTTGAAAATATGGAGACAGACAGACAGACAGACATATAGTCTTTTATATATTAGATCTGAACTACTGTACTCATTTTGGATGTTATTCTGACAAAGTGACAGCATTCTAGAGGTTGAAAGTTCAATCCTCAGTGTGAGTGATACGAAAAACAATTACAAATTACGTAACTCTATCCCCTCTCCAATCCCCTTCCATCACCTAATCACCACTCCTTCCAAAAGAATGATGCCAAATAGCCGAGAAGAGTCAAGGAGGATGTAAAGACCGAGGAGAGAGCGCTGATCAGACCTTCGCTGAACAAGTGCCAAGAGAACTAGGACCTTGAGGATGCTTATTGCCACTCAAATTCCAGTGGAGACCAATTGCCCCTGCTGCCTGATTGTTTCATCGTTTTTGCTTTGTGTTCGGAAGGATTTTTGCCAGCTTCTTTTTCAATTGAAATGCCTCATATATATAGGGTGCATGAGAAGTGACGGGGAAAACATTTGTAGTTTGAATAATAATCACGTCTGTAAAATGCACGCCAGCATGTAACATGGATATTAAACTGAAAAGTATGCGAGCCCCTAACTTTGATAACTGCTATGCTTTCATGTCTCCTCGTTCTGGCCGTGTTGTCTTGCTAATTTTTTGTTTTACTCACGTTCACCCTAAACAAAACATTATTATGTCATGTTTTCTCTTGTGAGTTTATGTTGTTTTATTTTATTTTTGTACTTGTGAGGCAGTGCTTGTATCTTTGGCAATATGAATTGGAACAAATACACTGACGACATTGCAAAGGCTGCTGCAAAGAAGGTGGGTTCCTTCCATCATACTAGAAGATTACTCACACCTGAACGTATCCTATATCTATACAAAGCCATCATTCGCCCATGCATGGAGTATTGTTGCCACGTCTTGCCTCGTGCATCTACTACTAGTCTCTCCCTCTTTAATAAGGTCCGCAAAAGAGTTTTCAATCTAATAGGTCGCACTTTGTCAACTTTCATTCATTAACCTTTATCCTCAATTTGCCTGTGGGCCTTAATAAATGGCGATTCCATTATTAAAAAAAATTGAATTAATATAGTTTCGATGATATATGCCCCATCGTCACAATGTTGCATCCCTCTGTCTGTTTTACAAGTATTTTAATGGAATGTGCTCTGATGAACTCATTGCACTTGTGCCCCCTCGACGTATATATCCTCGACAAACTTTCTTAGCAACAAAATCACACCCCTTCACTGTTGAGGTCTCTAAATGCCAGAAAGCTTTCTACTCAATAGTTTCTTTACTCGAACACCTAAACTTTGGAATTCCCTTCCTGCTACCTGCTTCTCTGACTGTACTGATATGCAGGAGTTTAAATGTAACATAAACCAACATTTTGTTAATCTTTCCTAGGCGTACTTCCAAATAGTAGACTCTATAAAATTTCAGTATGTTATTACTATACATCTTAGGAGATGACTGAGCAGTTTTGATTTCAGGTTCAAATGAACAGCTACAGCAGGAATTGGAATACATCCTACTAAAGCCTACTATGAGATAATTAAGGAGATAAAATAGGCTGTGATGAGGCTCATTGACATGCTCACACAGGAGGACTTTCATGGGGCCTTCTAGAAGTTGTTGAAATAGTACAAATCCATTGCAGCCGGAGGAGATTACTTCAAAAGGTACTAAAGTTTCAGGTGCGTACTATCAATAAAAGTGCCTATACGAAAAAAAATCTGGAAACTGATTGAAGGCAGCGTGTAAATATTCAGTTCGATTAAATGTTCAAACTTACGAGTAAATTTCAGATGGATACAACTTATGAGATGACGTGATACATAAACTCACCAACTTTAGAATACATTTATTCGGTTCGATCTCCCCTGGTAACTTCTTCACCATCAACTGGTAGTGCTTGTTCTCCATCTTCCCTTTTGTCCCATCAATTTGGATGCACATCGATCTACAAAAAAAAAAAAAAAAATTAATACAAAAAAAATAAAAGTTTAAATAAATTGGTTCTCGTCTAAAATTCTGCTATATTAAAAAAAAAATATACAATAAAAAAAATGAAAAAGTTTAAATAATATACTGGTCATCTAAAATTCCCCTATATTAAAAAATAAATAAATAAATAAATAAAAATGAAAAAGTTAAAATATTGGTTCTTGTCTAATGGTATTTACTGAATTGTCAAAAAAAAAAAAAAAAAAAAAAAAATGGTGAGTTCTAATTGTAACAAAAAGGGAGGTAAATATTTTCTGAAAACAGAAAATCTTTGGCAAATTTAGCCAAACTTATTTTTTTCTTATTGTCTTTGAAAACTATTTTCATTAATTATCGTGTTTTTTTTAAAAATATCTTTTGGGTATTTTCATTACTGAGAAATGACAATTCAGTAAGATACCTTTTGGTCTCACTTGAAATTCAATATTTCACTTTTCAAAAGCTTGGCCTTCGGGACAAGATCAAAGTGTAGTATATGTTCTTCAGATGCTGCACTTCTATTTCTTGTTCTCTTTCGGTGGAGGAGAAATCCTTCACGACTGAGACAATTTTTATTTTTGTACCTTTTTTCCACGTTAAAAAACGACCCTGGTGTCTAACTCTGTCCCGTGGGGAGGCATAGTAAATAGGTACAATAATGTGGAAGAACGAATAATTCATACAAACAAAAAAAAAATGTAGTAATACGAATACGTGTGGCCTGCAATTAACAATTAATCACTTTAAAAACTACTTCATCAGTTTACCTGGTTTTTGGAATATGATATTTTTGTTGCCACCAGTATGTGCATCTTTTTTGCTTTTTCTTTTTACTAGCAGGGATGCCCACTGTTGCCCAGGTGTTTGGAGGTGTAAAAGAAAAAAAAGAAAGTTTTTGTAGGATTGAACTGAAACCTTGAGGCAAAGGTAGAAAACAAAGCCTAACATCTTACCGCAATGCTAAGAGGACAAAGAAGTAAGAATGGTTGAAATTAAACGTTAAAAACGAACGTCTGGTTTTCTAGGTCAAACATCACGCCACAGAGAAATCAAATCATGTGGAGCCAGTTAAGCTTTACGCTTTCTGCGTATCTGTGTTTCCCCAAGACCTTTGGGAAAACCAGGTTCCCATAAAAAGGGGAGTGTCCAAATGAATAGCAATTGTCTGATATGACGGGTTTTCCACACAGTGATCAAAGCTAATTGCTTTCTGGACGTCCCCAGCATGAAGCCAGAAAACTGCCTTGGCATTCGTTAGTTTCACTTTTTTATATGAAAACCACAAACAAACAGGCAGGACCATGGGATAGCGTTAATTTTATAAAATAAAAGTCGCTCAAATAAAAGATAGAGACGACCTCCTTTTGTAAATTGCAGATATTATAATCTAGGGAGTATATAAAAAGTAGTAAGAATTAGCGACCCCCTCGAGCACTCCCCCCCCTCCGAAAAAACATTTGCCGAACATACAAAAATTGTGAACACACGAATACACACATTTTTGCCTTTATATTATAGATCATAGGAGGAATTTTTTACAAGAACCAACATACGAGGTGCCTTTGATAAGTTTCCAGACTTTTTTGTATAGACATTTAAAATTGCCGTAGACTTTTGAAATTGCTATACATCTTATGAGATGACTGACCAGTTTTTATGATTACAGGTTCAAATGAACAGCTACAGCAGAAATTGAAATACACCATACTAAAGCTTGATTGTCACAGCTGGTGAATTTCAAAAAGGTAATCTGGCCGTGAGGACACTTTAGAAGAATGATATGCAATCAAATTCTGTTTTAAACTTGGAAAAAATTCCACAGAAACGTATGGAATGCTTCAGACAGCTTTTGGACCATCTTGCATAAATTAAGCATCGGTTTTTGAATCGCATAAGAGATTCAAGGAAGGCAGGGAGTCTGTGAGGGATGATGAGACACGTGGGAGGGGTAAGGAAGTCAGAACTCCAGAGTTGATTGGCCAAATAAAGAATTTCATGGATACAGACCGTCATGTGCCCACAGAGACAATAAGTGCACAGTTTGATGTCAGTGTGGGAACTGTACACAATTATTCGCGAGGAACTAGAGATACAGAAGATTTGTGCAAAGTTTGTCCTAAGGGTGCTCAGCATCTTTGTCACAGACTATTTGACCAAGATGCACATCAAAACTGTTCCTCACCCTCCCTATAAACTAGATCTTGCTCCCTGTGATTTTTGGTTATTGCCTAAACCCAAGGAAAACCTTAGAGGCTGTCGTTATGAGGCAATTGAGGAGATGAAAGAGGCTGTGATGAAGGTCATTGACATGCTCACACCAAAGGACTTCCATGCGGCCTTCCAGAAATTGTTGAAATTGCAGCCGAACGAGATTACTTCGAAGAGACTAGTTTTAAGTGTGTACTATCAATAAAAGCGTCCATACTAAAGTAGTCAAAACTAATAATTTTTGGTTGGTTGGTTGGTTGGTTGTTTTTGTTTTACGGCATATCAACCCTTTCCGGGTTATTTAATGCCGAATCCAAAGATTTTGAAGAGAAATTTTTTTAATAGAATATATTTGTTGTTTTCACGTTGGTTTCTATTCAACCCATAGTTGGAACCCTAACAGGTACTACCACTCCGGGCCAGAGTGGACCTGGGAGCAATGGTAATTAAAGGGTGGCTCCACACTCCCCAAAGCCCACAAGCTGGATATAGTTCAAGGTCATATCCAGGACCCCCATTGAGGGACTTTTACCCTCTGCAGGGGGGCAGTCGGCGTATTCTAATGTCCCATCGACAGGGCCTAATAATTTTTGGTTAACTGCTCTAAAATGCTACATCTCAGAAATGGAACTCATTTTATGCTTAATTAATATGTTAAGCAGATCCTTCCTCTTAAATTCTTAAATAATCGATTTTTTTTTGTTTTTCTTCTCACCAAGTTTTTCAGAGTGTTAACACGTAATCACCTGAAAGGGTTGAATCTCGTTTTACTTTGTAGAGGTGATTTAGCCAGGGGTGCTAGTCCACAATAATAATAATACTTCTAAGTTCATAAATAATAAAAACAAATTTAAAAAAATTCAATTTATTTAATTTCTTTAAAGATTAAAATATAAGTTTTTTTTTTACAAAGGAGTCACCACTTATCCAGGCTGAGCGGCCACTCGAGGATAAGGGTTAATGAGTGTACGGTAGTCAATGGGAAAATATTGTAGTAATCGTTAGAAGTGGAAATTTGGTAAATTGGATTACTTATTCCTGTTGTATTTGAAGTTGGAAAGCAGGTAAATGGAACATTCCGTGTTTCATCCACTCTAGAATTCTTCAGGCTTATGCGCATAAGCCTGAAGAGTCCTAGAGTGGATGAAACGCGGAATATTCAGTGTAGCTTAATCGCCATATATATTTTATAACTTACTAACTAGCTCTACCTATGTATTGAGCACTTTTGAAGTAAATACTTAAAGTTTACGCATAAATTTATACTTTTGTATATTAATTTTATGTGAGTAAATGAAATAGTTATATATATATATATATATATATATATATATATATATACATATATATATATATATATATGTTGCCTACATAACCACTGAAGTTAAGCAACAATGAGGCTAACCAGTACCAGACGGGTGACGATTTTGGGAATGCTAAGCATCGTATCTGTTTGAGACAACTCTTGCATTTAGTATCAAGCTTGGTTGTCTTGACCCTGTCTTGCCATCATCTCATGGTCGATGCAAGTCCGCACACTTTAAACTACGTCAAGCACAAGTCACAGCATCATCGGATAGTTAACAAACCTGGAATGTTCCTATTTACTTGAAAATCTGATATGTGCACGTTTTTTTTTTTTATTTCTGTTTGTTTTATCTACAATCCTCACCTTCCCCACAATACAATCTATTTTGTTTAATTTTGACTGATTATATTAAGCATATTCGTAACCCCAAATAAAGGGAGATTTTGTAGGCAAAAAACATATATAAATGTCGATTATGAAAAAAAAAAGTGCACCATTATAAAGTTCATTCATCATTTAATAATTGGTGAACATTTTTGTATTGATTGGATAACTACTTGCTTTTTGGTAGACTTTTAAATCAGAACTCGGTCAAAAAATACTCCCTCCCTCCTTCCATTTTGACCACGCCTAATTTTATGCAAATAAAAAAAATTTACATAGAATTTTTCTGTTATTATGATTTATAAATTTTAGTTTTACTAATACTTTTAAAACAATATTCATCAGTAGAACAAGCTATGGAAAATTAAGTTTTAAAAATATGCAAAGAATCGTTTTTGGAATCGGAAATTAGGCTTATTTTTTTTCAATTCTGATACCCCTAAAAGTTCTGATTTTTCCAACAATTCCTGATTCCAATTAATCATCTCAACACTAATCCATCCATATATATATATATATATATATATATATATATATATATATACTTGCATTTCAGCCCAGCGTTGCCCGGGTGTTTAGATGTGTATGTTGAGCAAAAAAAAAAAAAAAAAAGCGGTACTAGGAAGGCAGGCTCGAACCCGTACCGCAAAGGAGGAAAAGAATGGGAAAAAAACCTAACATCTATGCTGTTATGACCACCGCTAAACCGGAAGTGATATTTTTTTAAATTAAGGCTAGACAATCGGAAGGAGAGGATGACTTTCAAAAATATCGGCGAAAAAAGCGACCCCCCGCCCTTGTAGAAAACAGCCCAGTTGAAGGTGAAGATATTAATGTTTTTAGCCAATTTTTCGATATTTGTCGTCTGAAAGGTCGAACTTCAAAACGAAATCCGTCACCTCTGTCTAAAGTGTTGGGCAGACATACAGACATACATACATTTATATATTGGTAACTAAAAATTTTCGACCAAAATCGATGAAAAAGCTTGCCCTATCTCTGAATACCCTTTATGTAAAATTTCAAATGTTTAGACGAGAAATTGTCTGAGTAATTTGGTAGAGAGTTCAAATTTTTTTTAACTTTGACCCCTATTATGACCTCTTAAAATTTATTACTTTGGGCTCAAATCAAGTTATCAAGTTAGATCCATATCCAAGGAACCTATATCTAAAATTTCAACTGTTTAGATCCAAAATTGTCAGAGTTTGGTAGAGTTCTCAAAGGTCAAATCGTTGAACTTTGACCCCTTAACAGCCAAATTTCTGGCCGAAAACCGATCACATAGATTTTTCCAAATCTCAGTACCCTGTATATCAAATTTTGTGTCTGTAGACTTTAAATTGACAGATTTATTGCGTAGGGAAATGACACCATATTTTGCAACTTCAAAAATTTCTACTTGTTTCCTCTACATGTTCAGTAGGAATTGGAATACACCCTACTAAAACCTGATTGTCACAGTTTGTGAATTTCAAAATTTTGATTTAAAATAATTTTCCAATTACATTCTCATCATTTTATTTGATTTAATGTTTAAATAATCAATGACCTTGTCAGAAAACTCAAGGTTCCGTCTTAAAAGATTTCATCTTCAAATCTAAAAGGAACCTTGAGTCACCTGATGAGGTCATTAGCTATTCATTTACTAACCAACCAAAACATTGTCCTGATTGTCTTGCAACTTTCTAAAATGTTTATTTGAATATAAATAAAAGTTAACCTGGCTCTATTTATTAATGAACTCGATTATATAAACCTTGTTAAATTCATTAATGTTGTCTTTGAATATCCTTAACCTGGAATTTATTTATATATATATATATATATATATATATACTTATAATTGGAAAATCTTATTATTGAAAATTAATTCAAATTTTCAAAAACACGTTAAAAGCCTGTAAAGAAGGTATACCGAATTTTTAATTATCCAACAAGGAGTACAAATAAACTTGAAAGACCTTATTCCATGGAGTTTCGAAAAATGCAATTCTTCTCATGAGAGGAAAAATGTTTGCAAAATATACACTAAATTTTGCTGATTAATACATTAAAAAACCTACAAATATGAATTGAATTATATTTGAATAAAAAGTTTCTACAGTTTGTGAAAGTTTATAAAATTTCATAATGATTATTTTATTTTATTTTTTTTATTACATTTTCACCCCAAACAAGGCACATCACCACTTTGATGTAGGGGGCTACTATCAGAGACATAAGCTACTGGGGTACTATGTAGGGAGTTGGGCAGCAAGATGTCGGTTCACGTTACACTTGAACTTCTGCAGGTCAGTACAGTTGGGGAAGCAGGGTCCCAAAAGGAAATTCCAAAGTCTAGCGGTTCTGAGGAAGAAACTGTTGGAGTAGAAAGGTCTCTTACATTAAGGGATCTCTACTGTGAAAGGGTTGGATTTAGCTGCTTGTCGGGTCTGTTGGGTATTTATGTCGAGGGGGTACAAATGCTCACAGTTATGAAAGCAGGAAAAAGGAAAAATGTAGAAGTATAAAAGGATATGGTCAGAATCCGTTGAATAAGAAGGTAAAATCCAGGAAGAACAGGATAAATCCAAAAAAGTCCATTGATAATCCATAAGCACAAGAAACAGAATTACAGATGTCCAAGGTCAATTAATGCTTCAAGAAAATCCAATTGTTTTAATTGTTTGTAAATGAAATCTCAAGCAGTCCAGTCATTGAATTTGCATACACATAATGGCAAGAGACGACAAAAATTGAGCCGAATTATATTTAGAGCATAGCCAGCAAAGTGTTTATGTCGAAAGGGAATCAACATATTGCAAACATTTTTGAGATGGTGAACAGAAAGAAGTGGGAGAGAAAAAGTCCACAGATAGCCGATCGCATTATTTTTTAAACTGGGACAACAACAGCAACAAGACCGTGCCAAATTGTTTTATTTCTGTTTTTATTATTTCAACAGAACATATATTCAGATTCAAGTTTTTTTTAACAGCATATCAACCTCTGATAATGACAACTTCTACGCTAAACGGACTCTGCTTTCATTAACTTACCTTTCGTTGAACTCCTTACTGATTGTGGCATTTTTAGCTTCAACCTTGGATTTCTTCTGCAAACCTTTTATCTCCATAGTAACCACAATATTTCCATTTACCTCCTCAGACACTAAAAAACAAAATATGTGTTTTATTATTTAAACAGGGAAAGAGAATAGTTAAGTTTTATTGAATGGTTCTGACCAGACTTTTGTTGTATTTTCGATTTTTAAATGTCCTCAAATAAGTATTTCAAGTCAGACGTTTTTTTTTCTTGTTCTAACTTAAAACTTGTGTTTCGGAGTAAATAAAATGCTTTAAAATAAGTAAAAACACAAGAAACTTATCCAGGTAGGTTGAAGAGTAACTTAGTTTGCCTTTGGTAACATTTATTTGTTATATATTTAATTTTTTACTAAGTTTGTTTAGCTGTTTGTCCTGCAAAATGGTCAACGTGTTCAAACAAACTAAAATAATGAAAGAAAAATGAACTTATTTTTTAAATTTAATTATTCAAATTAATTTTCAAAATTCTGTACTTATAAAACTGCAAAAATAAAAATAAAAATATAAACACTTACCTTGGCTTTCTGAAATTTTTAGATGAGGATTGATAATTCTTATTATTTGGATTATTCAGACTATTGTTTTCATCTTGAGTGTAACGACCACGTCATAAGTAGTCATAAGTAATTCGCAATTATTATTTTTTTTTTTTTTACAAGGTGGTCACCACTTATCGCCACAAGGTTATCGGAAGCCACTCGGGGATAATGGTTATTGCGTGTACAGTACGTTAGTGTTGAGATTTGATAAAGTGTCTTACTTAAGGGGATGGTTCATCAGGAATTTGTTTATGTTGGACTTGAAGACATCCGGTTGTAGCCAGGTGGGAAACAGGTAAACGGGGCAGAGATCCACAGGCGTGCTCTTCTAAGAAAGAAGCTTTGTTTATGGAATCTAGATTTTGGTTTTGGCACAGATAAAGAGTGGGGAAAATTTTTGACAGTGGTTTCAGCTAGACGGGTGTTTTTTGTGAAAGATTGGCGAGTGGGGACTAGGGATTGGAGCTCAGACGCGCACTTGCTATGGAAGTAACGATAAAACAAAGACATGCTCGCAACGTCTCTCCTGTGGGAAAGAGGTTGCAGGGAAGAGAAAAGGGCATCCCTCACGAAGCCTATTTTGTACTCTGTCAAGGCAGGATAGGCTGTTTTTAGCAGCTCCTGCCCAGATGTGGCAGCAGTACTCCATCCTTGGACGTACTTGGCTTTTATATAGATAGAGAATTGCATCAGGGGTGAGATATCTTCTGGAGTGGAAGAAGGATCCTACCATTTTTCCAGCGACCTTGGCAACTGACTTGATGTACGTGTTCCATTTCAGATCAGGAGTAAAGGTCAAGCCCAGAAGCTTGTCAAAACATGAGGCTTCCCCTAGATGAGAGCCATCCATTTCAATTGATGCCAGATGTAGAGCAGAGCATTGATGATGTAAAGATAGGAGCTTGGTTTTAGATGCATTAAAGGTAACCGGCCACCTCTTCCCTGACTGTACTACGTGCTCAAGACCAGCAGAGAGAAAATCAGTTTATTCCAACTCCTGTCCTATCGCTGCAATGTTGCATCTCTATTCCTGTTTTACAAATATTTTAATGGAATATGCTCTGATGAACTCGTTGCACTTGTGTCCCCTTGACGTACATATCCCTGACAAACCCGCTTAGCAACAAAATCTCACCCCTTCACTGTTGAAGTCCCTAAATGCCAGAAAACTTTTTACTCTAATCGTTTCCTTTCTTGAAAAGCTAAACTTTGGAATTCCTTTCCTGCTACCTGCTTCCCTGACTGTACCAATATGTAGAAGTTTAAATGTAATGTAAACCAACATCTTGTTAATCTTTTCTAGACATGGTCTCAATTAGTAGCATCTTACATCTAAGTGGCAAATGTGAGGAAAAAAAAATTTTTTTAATTATATTCTTAGTACCACCTGCACCAAGGATTGAACCTTCAACCTCTAAATGAGTGTCACATACAACTGAATTTTACCAAGTGCATTATCCATTATGTCACGGCTGACAGAACAAGAGCATACTACTACAGTGGATTAAACCGAGGAATCTGTTCGAAATTTTGTGTAGATTCCCAAGTTTGACAAACAAATTTGCAAGTTCGACAAGACACATGTGAAGAAGGTTGGAGGTTACATTGACCAAAATGTGAAAAATGACACTTAAGTAGTTCTGTAATTTACCCGTGGGTTTGTACTGTGTATAACAATACAGTCAGTGTATATTTAACGAGTCTCTATTAATTTATGAGGTTTAAACATTCTGTGATTTGTCTAATGTATATTTATGACAATACATATATTTATGACAGTACATATAACATTTATGCTCATCTGAACTATGATCTGTGATGGTTCGTTATTGTGTGTTGATGTGTTTATACATATATTAACGGTTTATCGACAGGAGACGAACATCATTGTGCGGTTGGAACACCAGCAAAAACAAATACTTCCACTTTTCCTTCCTTGCATCCTGAAATTAAAGGTATTTTTCTCCAGAAATGAAAAACACTCAAGCATGAATCATATTTTAATAAAATCATTTATTCTTTGCTGGGTTCCTTTTCAGAGCTGGCATGCTTTGTATAAGACTGCATTTTGCTAAGTCACCCCCTTCTGACTTTCATGGGCATCGTGTCCAAAACTACGGTCCGTCTTTTTTTTTTTTTTTTTTTTTTTTACACAGTGGTCACCACTTATCAAGGCCCACAAGCTACTCAGGGATAAGGGTTATTGCAAGTACATTACGTTAGTGTGGAGATTTGATGAAGTGTTTACTTAAGGGGGCGGTTCATTAGGAATTTGGTAACGTTGGACTTGAACACATCCAAGTTGTAGTCAGGTGGGAAGCAGGCAGAGTTCCACAGGCGTGCAGCTCTAAGAAAGAAGCTTTGTTCATGGAACACACTGCATATCGACTTGCTCTCCCTCATAACTAAAAGTTTTAGAAATATAGATTTTGAGATGTAGAGTTTTAGAAAAATTAAGGCAAAGATAGAGAGTGGGGGAAATTGTTGATAGTGGTTGTAGCTAGACAAGTGCTTTTGGGGGGAAAGCTTGGTTGGGGGAAGGAGATAGGGCATAAATTGTAGCTGGACATGCCCCACAGAATACACACACCTGCCCGTTACAAATAGAAGAAACTAATTTTCAACTCGCTTACGTCATCAACAGTGGCAGCTGCTATATGGCAGGTTTTTTGTTTTGTTTTTTCTTTGTTGCCTAAACAAAAGCAGATATAATAAACGGTTTAAAAAACTTAAATCATTCAAGACAAAGACATAACTTTTTTATTTATTTATTTTTGGTCAATGTCAAGTTTCTTTCCAACTCCCCCAAAATCTTTAAAATGACGACTTTTACAGGTTTTCTGTGGTGCTGAAAACGAATACCACATTTAAATTTGGGACAGATAAGTAGTCTTCATAATATGAAGAAATTACTTTTTCAAAAAGTGGGGGATCACTTTCCTATATAAATTTAACGTAAAAAAAAATAAGCACCCACTTTCTGGTCACCTAGCAATTTCTTCATATCATAAAACAAATTTGAAAATGAAAAACTTGAACAAATCTCTTAGTAAAACACAGCGCCAGTTTTCGGCGGTGCTGAAAACGAATATCACAGTTAAATTTGCTTTATGATATGAAGACATTACTAGGTGACCACTTGTCTTGGATATTATCTAAAACTATATCCAATGGTGAGGCCCCAGCTTGCGGGCTTTGGGGAGTGTGGAGCCATCGCTTAATTGCTATTGCTCCCAGGTCCACTCTGACCCGGAGTGGTAGTTCCTGTTAGGGCTCTAATTATGGGTTAAATAGAAACTGACTTGACAAAAACAAAAATATTCTATTAAAACTTTCTTCAAAATGACTGGATTCGGTATTAAATGACCTGAAAAGGGTTGATATGCTGTAAAACAAAAACAATCAACCAACCAACTAGATGACCAGAAAGTGGGTGCTCATTTTACGTTAAATTTATATAGGAAAGTGATCCCCCACTTTTTGAAAAAGTAATTTCTTCATATCATGAAAAGTACTTATCTGCCCCAAATTTAAATGTGATATGATATTTGGAAAGACACTTGACACTGACCTTATTTTTTAATTTTAAAATTTCGTTTTACAAGGAAGTCACCACTCATCAAGGCCTGTGTGATGGTAAGGGGGGGGGGTGAGCGTAATAGCTAGTAACGAGGAATCACCAATCCTCAACAATGACGTCATATCAGCGATGTGCACTTGGATAAAAATCGCTCACACCTCACCAAAAACAAAAATAATAAAAGTGTCAGGTTCTGCAGTATAGTCATTGCTATTGGTGTTAGGTTTTTAGAACCAGGAATAGTCGTGAGGACTTAATATATACTTCTTAAATACAGTCTGATAGGATTTGAGTAAAAGAACTGCATCAAAAAGAAGAAAAGAGAAAAGCTTCCTCCGACTGAGGCAATCATATTTTCTTTAGAGAAATTTTTTTTTTTTTTTTTGCAAAAAATGTTTCTTCTTTTTTAAACAAAAGGAAATAAAATCGTACAGCCCCACAAGGCACACACACGTGGTGCTTGCTTCTTTGATTATTGCATTAAACATTCGTACATTTAGTAATCGTTGATGGTGTAAATTGGGTACAATTTGCATTATTTAAGGAGACGGTTCAAATTAGTACATAGTACGTACTTTAATGTTTAAAATTTTATGTAACAGTAAAGATAAATAATTTTTTTTGTAGTTTTATATAGATGTGCTGTACCAACGTGCGAGGGAAAGATTAAGTCATTAAAAGATTTAAGAGATATTCATAGTTCTTGTAAACAGATTCTTGGAAATAATTTTTATTTATTTATTTTTTTTTATTACATTTTCACCCCAAACAAGGCAAATTGCCACTTTGGTGTAGGGGGCTACTATCAGCGGCAGCAACTACTGGGGCACTATGTAGGGATTTGGGCAGCAAGATGTCGGTTCACGTTGCACTTGAACTTCTGCATGTCAGTACAGTTAGGGAAGCAGGAACCTGGAATGGAATTCCAGAGTCTAGCGGTTCTGGTGAAGAAACTACTGGAGTAGAAAGATCTTTTACATCTAGGGATCTCTACTGTGTGGGGGTGGGATTTAGCTGCCTGTCGGGTTTGTCGAGGGTGTCTACGTCATGGGGGCACAAGTGTCTGCAGTTCGTCAGAGCATTCACCATTAAAATACTTGTAGAACAAGCAGAGGGATGCAACGTTTCGTCAATGAGACGAAGCTTAGATGCCAGTTCAGGGCCTATCAGATTGGCGACTCTTTTTTTAACCTTGTCTAGGAGCGAGAGACTAGTAGCAGATACACCAGCCCAAATGTGACAACAATACTCCATACATGGGTGAATGGTGGCCTTACAGAGGTACAGGATACTTTCAGGTGTCAGTAGTTTTCTAGCACGGTAGAGATAGCCTACCTTTTTCGCAGCGGCCCTGGCAATGTTTTCAATATAATTGTTCCAGCTCATGTTTCCTGTGAACGTTAGGCCAAGCAGTTTGAAAGATGTACTCTCAGACAGGGAGTCACTGGCCATTGCTATTGGTGTTAGGTTTTTAGAACCAGGAATAGTCGTGAGGACTTAATATATATTTCTTAAATACAGTCTGATAGGATTTGAGTAAAAGAACTGCATCAAAAAGAAGAAAAGAGAAAAGCTTCCTCCGACTGAGGCAATCATATTTTCTTTAGAGAAATTTTTTTTTTTGCAAAAAATGTTTCTTCTTTTTTAAACAAAAGGAAATAAAATCGTACAGCCCCACAAGGCACACACACGTGGTGCTTGCTTCTTTGATTATTGCATTAAACATTCGTACATTTAGTAATCGTTGATGGTGTAAATTGGGTACAATTTGCATTATTTAAGGAGACGGTTCAAATTAGTACATAGAGATGCTAATTATTAAATAAATAAAAAAAAGAATGGTCGGAAAAACGTAATGAAAAAGGGGTACTTACACTTATTGAACCGTGCTGAAATATTCACGTTATTATTTGAAAAGCCATTCTTTATTTGGGGAGGAGGGGGTGTATTCTGTACTTTCATCTCATAATTTAATAAAAAAAGATGATATTGTAAAACTTTAATTTAACTTGAAAATATTATTTAAAAATAGCGTGGTTCAATAAGAGCACTTGCATAAAAAAAAACAAAAAAGAGAGAGTACATGCGCAAGGGAGATATAGGCGTCAGAGAGAAAAGTGAAGACACTGGTTTGCCTTGTCACCGCTTCCGGTAGCACTATGCCAGAAGTTAGGAAGAATGTTAGCTGACTATAACCAAACTTTTATCTTTTACCTACTTATCACGGAATAAAGATTGCATATTCCAAAAATCACAAAAATTTATCAAGTAGGTTTTTTTTTGTTGTTTTTTATGAAAAACAAACTTGCTGTTTTTCTTTCTTTTTATTTACCAATAAGTGACAGACGAGGTCATGTTTTTCTAAAAGACATAAGGGGAGATAATCAGTGAATATATAGGGTTGTCTGACCTTGTCCAAAGATTCGTTAGACGTTTTTCCTTTTTTATTTTTTTTTTTTTTTCATTCACATCGAAACAAAGTAAAATTTGATTTTCTTGGATAAAAAAAAAGAAAAAAAAAAGAAAACTACTTTATTAAATTACGTGATTTTTGGATTTTTTTCATCTTCGTCCCGTGATTGGAACGAACATCATACATACATTTCTGTATTTTTCTTTAATTTTTAATGCTGCCATAAGTGCCAATCTGAATAAGCACCTTAGCGATTTTACTACTAAGCTGTATTGAACATAAGGCTGATTTTTTTTTATCACTATACTTCGATTTACTTATTTAATCAATTTTTTCATGGCTGACGAAAACATTATGACACGGTTAGGCGTACGTACAATTTGATTTTCTTGAATAAGAATTAAAAAAAACAAACTATTTAATCAAATTATCTGAGTTTTATAATATGACATGTTTGTTATGTAAAGAGTGTGTACAGATTTTTGTGTATTTTTCTTTATTTTTGATTGTCGATATAAGCGCCAATCTGAAGAAAAAACAAATATTATAATAAAAACAGGGTTTACTAAGAAAAAACACGGAACTTCCGAGAATTCCACAAATTATACTTTTTTTTTACGAAGAGATTTCCATCGTGATTTATAAATAATTGATGTTTTTATCTTTCAATATTTACTCAATCTTACAATTAACCCCCAAAATTAAAAAAAAGTAAAAGGTGAAACATACCATGAGGTGGTGACTTGTAACGAATTGCAGACTCCATTGTTAGTGATTTCTTTTTGTTTTGTTTGTTTCGTCCCGAGTTCACGTAAAGCGTTTTTCGACGAATAAACCGGTGTTAACAATGAGAAGTCGACGTTAAAAAAAAAGTCCGGATGGGAATGGCATGTGAATTCACAAGCAAAGAAAAGGGTGCTAATGCACTTACTGATCCGCGCTATTTTTTTAATCGTATTTCCAAGTTTAATTAAAGTTTTATGGGGGTTGTATTACTGTACACATAGATTCGAAAAAGTTGTCAAAAAAACAAATATATAACAAATAAATGTTATCAAAGGCAAGATAAGTTACTTTTCTACCAAACTGGATATATTTTTCGTGTTTTTATTCAATGTAACATGTTTATTCAGCTCGAAAACCATACAGTGTTTACCGATGTATTGGAAAATTCAAGATAGCGTCTGACTCTCTCTTTAACACACTAAGTTTGGGAAAAAGGTGTTATAAATAAAAATAAAAAAATGGATAAAATACTGTTAAAAACCCGCTCAATATGTTACCGTGACATAGGTTGACATATATTCAGCGGGTTTTTAATAGTATTTTGTCTATTTTTTTTTTTGACAACTTTTTTCGAATCTATGTGTTAATACAAACCCGTTTTATGATATGTTTTTTTTATTCAATTGTAAGGTTAAAGTACAGAATAGGTACAAAACACCTTCCCCCTCCTCATGTTAAGAATGGCTTTTTAAATAATAATGTTATTATTTCAGCACGGATGATTAAGTGCACTGCACTAGAGCACTCACTAGAACCGAGAAAAGCCTATTATTTTTTGGTGCTTCTGTGTTATAAAAATGAAAAAAAGTTCTCCTGTAGTAGACGTCTCCTATCCTTGCTCACATACCCTTATTCCGAATTCGTAGAAGTGAGCCGATATCAGTGTCTTTTTTTTTTCGATCAAAATGGTCATTATATTAACATGTTGGTGTTAATGCAGAGAGAGACATTTAATTAAAGTTTTATGATATGTTTTTTTATTCAATTGTAAGGTCCTCCCCTCCCCATGTTAAGAATGGCTTTTTAAATAATAAAAGTATTATTTCAGCACGGATCACTCTCTGCATGAGTACCAACATTTTTTTTGTGCGTGTTTTTTTTTTATGTTCCTATTTACTTGCCTCTCAACGAATAGCAAAGTTAGACACAAGGTCGGTTTTTCATGTGGGAAAAATCGAGCTCCCCCAAAAGGGGGCACTCTGGATAGAAACAAAAATTAAATTTGTCTCAGTAATGAAGGATTTCTTCTCTACTGACCGAGGACAGGAAAATTGAAGTGTATGTTTAACAAATTTCAAACTGAGATAAATTATTGCACAATACAAATGATTAAATTGAAAGAAAAATCATTTTTCCTGTTTGGAATTATTTAATCAAGTAAAATTACCATGTTTTTTGTTTTTTTTTTACGTGATTATTAAATTAAAGAAGTTATTCTAGTAAATTATCTAACAAGTTATTAAACAAACAAAAAAAAATCGTAAAAACTGAATTGAACTTGAAAATAAAATGAAAAAAAAATAGCTTTTTAAATTTGTAAAATGGGTATTTCAGCAGGATAAATTTTGGCCTTTCTAAAGATTGCCAGATTGGCCTTTTTGAGGTCAAATTTGGCCTTTTTACGCTCTTGCATGACCATGGTTCCACGCAAGAGCGTAAAAAAGGCCAAATTTGGACTCAAAAAGGCCAATCTGTGAAGCCTTAGAAAGGCCAAATTTTCAAAACAAGATGGCGGTATCGATTATTGTACATTTAGTCTAATAAAAAAATGTTGAAAAAAAATAATAAAAATTAAAATTTTTCGGGTTTCATTTCAGCCTTAGGGTCTAATAATGTGTTTTATATAAAAATAAATAATTTTTATAATTTTTTTATTTATATAATTTACGCCACTGAAATATACATTTGCCTTAAATTTAGTAATTAAGGAAAAAAAAATGGCATTTTGACTTGATTTAAATAATTCGAAATAAAATGATTCTTGTTTTAATTTAATTATTTTTTATTGTACAACAATTTATGTCAGTTTAAAAATATGTTAAACATTAAAATATAAAATGATGTTGTGTTGTACATTTTTTTTAAATTGATATTTGTTGGTTATAAGGAGAAAAAATTAACAAAAAAAAAACGATACATCATTGACCTACAAAGATTTATTATTCTGTTTCAAAGGGACGCAACTCGTACAGCCAAATAGCAAAACAAACAGGAGAAGATAATCCATATCATGACATCCCCCTTTCATTAAAGAAATTTATGTTCAAACAGAGTTTGCTGATAGAGGTTCTTGGTATAAACAATTTCTATTGTACCCTAATCGATCATGTCTCTGATAGTATAGATGCATTACTCTCCTTAGATAGTAACGCCAAAATGCATGTGTATGGTAACTTTAATATCCACCATAAAAATTGGTTTGGTTTCTCGGGTTACACAGATGCACCTGGACTCTCTACTTATAATTCCTCTATAGCCCATTCCTTCACACAAACAGTAATGCTCCCAACCCACCTGCCAGATCATGAAACACAACAGGCTTCATTTCTAGACCTATTCCTCACCACAGTAGCTGAGGATTGTATGACTACTGCCCACAGTCCACTTGGAAACACAACCACATAGTGGTATCAGTTGACATCACATTTTAACCCCAACCCCAAGGTAAGGAGCCATTGCTCAAAACAGCAAGATACTACAAAAGGGCTGACTGGAAACCATTAGAAAACACATCAGATATGCCCCATGGACTAATATCTTCTCTCTTCCTGCTAAACAGTGTGCCAATGAGATAATTGAATGGCGCAAAGCGGGCATTGAAGCACATGTTCCCACACAGAAGTATTATCGCAAGACCCACTCACGTCCAGGGTTCACTACAGATTGTGCGGCTGCTATTGCACAAAGATAGCATGCATTCCGCCAGTTCGTACATCATAAGTCAAATACAAATAGGCAAAAATTCATAAATGCTAGAAATCATTGCAAGAGAGAAATAGCGACAGTCAAAAGAAAGCATGCTGAATAATCAGGAAACACGTAGAATTGCAAAAGAACTCGTGATTTCTGAAAAATCTATAATAGTGTAGTGAATAAAGGGCAATCAGTAATTCCTCCACTATCCAACAGCTAGTAGGTCACATGCATGTCAACCGAGAAAGCCGAACTGCTTGCCCAGCGATTTGCCTCCAACTCCACCTTAGAGCCAACAAAGAACTCTCTCCCAAATTTCCCTACGCAGATGACATAAAAATCACCTCTTCTCATGTCCGCGGTATCACAAAAAATTTAGACGTGTTGGCTTGATCTCATCCTTGCTATACTAATTTAGAAATGCTCAACTGAGCTAGCCTCCATACTTTAGCTCAACAATAAATGCTTTACTAAATATTACTTTCCTAATAGCTGGAAGATGACCTCTGTGATACTCATGTACAAGAATTCTGGTTAAAGAACAGACCTTCTCAATTATCGCCATATTTTTCTCTTCTTCCTCTTCACTAAAATCTTTGAGATATTAATTAATCAAACATTAGTCCACCACCTCGCCAAAGCAAATCTCTAACAAACAGTATGAATTTAGGCAATGTCGTTCTACTTCAGATATTTTAAACGTCATCTCTGAATGCATATACCATGTACTGGATAAGGCAGGCAAAGCTAGGGCTATAGCCGTTGATTCAAGGCCTTTGACAAAGTCTGGCACAAAGGGATGCTAATGAAAATTAAATCCTACGGTATGGGTATATACTAAATATAATTAGATCCTTCTTAGACAATAGAAGCATCCAGGTTGTCATTGATGGACGTACGTCTAAGCAGTATAACATTAATGCGGGAGTGCCTTAGTGATCGATCCTTGGACCATATTATTCCTGATATTCATAAATGACCATCCTGATAATATTGTGTCTGAGATGGGTATATTTGCTGATGATACAACGCTCTATATTATGCATGAGGGAAGAACGGATGTACATAAATCTAACACAATGGCAGAATTGTTGCATAATGACTTTCAGACCATAGTGGAATGGGGCCGCAAATGAATGGTAACATTTAATACTAGTAAGACTAAGCTGCTTTCCTTTGACAATTACAAGACGCCTCTCCAACCACCGATATCCATAAGAAATAGCACCATACCTGAGAATTCTTCCTTCAAACTGCATAGCCTAACATTGTGAACTGGAACAAATACATTGAAAATGTTGCGAAAGCTGCTGCAAAGACGGTGGCTTCCCTCTATCGAACTAGAAGACTACTCATACCTGAGATATCCTGTACCTCTACAAAGCCACTATTTGCCCATGCATGGAGTATTGTTGCCACATCTGGGCTGGTGCATCTACCACTAGCCTCTCCCTCTTGGATAGGGTCCAAAAAAGAGTTTTACATCTAATAGGACCCACTTTGTCAATGAAGCTCCAACCCCTGTCCCATCACTGCAATGTTGCATCTCTGTGCCTTTTTTACAAATATTTTAGTAGAATGTGTTCTGATGAACTCGTTGTTCTTGTGCCCCCTTGAAATACATATCCCTGACAAACCCACTAAGCAACAAAATCACACCCTTCACTATTGAGCTCCTTAAATGCCAGAAAGCTTTCTATTCTAATAGATTCTTCACTCGAACAGCTAGACTTTGGAATTCCCTTCCTGCTACCTGCTTCCCTGGTTGTACTTACATGCAGAAGTTTAAATGTAATGTAAACCAATATCTTGTTAATCTTTCCTAGGTGTTAATGTAGACATTGGCTACCTCCCTTGCTTCAGTTACATGGTTACCTCCCTTGCTTGTGGTGATATAAATAGGAGTCGGCCATCTTGGTTTAGTCAGTTCGTTCGTACAGTTTAGACAGACTACAAGTGTCTCAACAAATGGTAGCAGAGATATCCCTCTGTGTGCGACAAAACGAAAAAAAAAAAAAAAAAAAAAAAAAAATTTTTTTTTTTTTTGTACAGCTTGTCTGTAGCACTAGACAGATCGGATATCGGATATGGCAACTTCGAACAAACAACCTCCATTGTTGGAGGGGGAGGATGTTTACGAGAACTGGAAACAAGACGTTGAAATGTGGTCGTTGTTCACGGATCTTTCTGAGGAAAAAAAAGGGCCAGCAGTGTTTTTGACGCTACCACCGAATATTAGAGAATGTGTCCGTGAATTGCCAACAAGTGACATCGGCGGACGAGATGGCTTGAAGATCTTAATAAAGAAACTGGATGACATATTTAAAGGATGAACACACGCGCGCTTACATGACTTTTAAGGAATTTTACACTTATAAAAGACCGTCAGGTACCAGTATAAATGACTTTCTTGTTCGTTATGAGTTTTTGTACCAAAGATTAAAATAATTCTACATTATTCTACCGGAAGGAGTGCAAGCTTTTCTTGTTTTGAACGCGGTTAACATATCGGAAGAGAACGAAAAATTAGCGCGGACAACGTGTTCTGTTTTGACGTATCAAAACATGAAGGAATCGATAAAGAAAGTATTTGGTGACATTTATCGTGATGAAAATGTACCGGCAGTGAAATCAGAGCCCGAAATCATCAACTATAATTATTCTAAACCGGGTAACAACAAAAGGCGTTTTCGTCGAGGACAATCTAATCCATGTGACCGAAGTGGAAACGTGTTGTTGTGTTACAAATGTCAGTCTCCGAACCATCTAATTAGAGAGTGTCCTAGAAATACGCCCAGGTTTACGGAAGCGACAGAACAAATACACATTACGTTGTTCATTCAAGAAAATATTTATTTGAACAGTACAAATGAAAAAATCTCAAATCTTGTAAAGGAAACATTTGGAATGGCAGTCTTGGATTCTGCTTGTACTCGCACACTGGCTGGCGAAGTGTGGCTTGATGTTTATTTAGATACTTTAAATGAAAGTGACCTGCAACTAGTGAAGTATACGAACTCAGACCGGAGTTTTTGTTTTGGTGATGGAGTGGCTGTCACAGCAATTAAAGTTGCTAAATTTCCGGTTACACTCGGAGGTATAAGAGTTTATATCGAAGCAGATATTGTGAAAAACGACTTGCCTCTTCTATTAAGTCACAAATCAATGAAGACAGCAGGAATAGTGCTAGATTTCCGGAAAGATATGTGCTGGATTTTTGATAAATGTATTGAACTAAAGACCACAACTTCAGGGCACTATTGTCTCCCCTTAACAAATAAGTTGTTGGATCATAGTGGTACTAAGAACATTGTATTACATGTTCAGAATTTTGGTCAGTGTTCTTTCACAGAAAAAAAAAAAAGCAGAAAAACTTCATCGACAGTTTGCTCATGCCTCGAAGGAAAAACTTGTTTCCTTGGTTAAAAAAAGTGGCAAATTCAATGACAAGGAATTTATAAAGGCGATTGAGGAGGTTTGTGAAAACTGTCAAATTTGCCTTAGATTTAAAAAAGCTCCACTGCGACCGGTTGTGGGATTGCCTCTTGGCAATAGATTTAATCACACAGTTTGCATGGATTTGAAAGAGTTCATCCACAATGAGGTGTGGATACTACATCTCATTGATGTCGCTACCAGGTATTCAGCGGCAACATTGATCAAAACAAAGAAGAAGGAGGAGATCATCAAAAACATCTTTATGATGTGGATTACCTATTTCGGATCTCCTGTTCGTTTTCTGAGTGATAATGGGGGTGAATTCAACAACGAACACTATAGACAGATGAATGAAAAACTCAACATAGAGACCTGTACTACTGCCGCAGAAAGTCCATTCAGCAACGGTACTGTAGAACGTCATAATTTGATAGTTGCTGAGGCAATGAAAAAAACAATTGACGATGAGAAGTGTGAACCTGAAATTGCCTTGGCATGGGCTATTTGTGCAAAAAATTCCCTCCTCAATTACTCTGGACACAGTCCAAATGAACTTGTATTCGGTTTCAATGTAAATACACCCTCAATTCTGACAGACCAGTTACCTGCTATGGAGTCCTCTACTACAAGTGACATGGTGAGAAAAAATTTAAATGCTCTCCATAGTGCAAGGAGAAACTTTTTGGAAGCTGAGTCCAGTGAGAGAATTAGGAGAGCTCTCAGGTCTAATGTCAGAACTTATGCTGATGAAGATTATGCTACCGGAGACCAAATCTATTATCGGAGGCAGGGTTTTAAAGGATGGCGTGGTCCAGCAAAAGTGTTAGGCAGAGAAGGCCAGTTTGTCTTAATCAGACATAGCGGAGCATTTTATAGGATGCATCCGTGCCAATTGATGAAAGTGAATAAAAACAACGAAAAAAGAACAAAAAAAGCTGAAATGCTGGGAAACACTACAGAAGGGAAGAATGAATACCTTTCAGTTGAGGAGGAGGAGTTGCAGAATCAAGTGGTAGAAAGTGAAGATATAGACAGAGAAGAAGTTGTTGATAGTTCTACCAGTTTAAGAGATAAGACTGAAAAACCTAGCCGAAATAAGACCATAACTTATAAAATAAATGGAAGTGAGGAGTGGAAGAAAGGAAAGGTTATGTCAGTACAGCCTAAATCAACTGGCAAATATAGTCATTGGATCAATATAGAACCTGAGGATGAAAACGAGGATCAAGTTTGTATCAACTGGAATCATATTGATCATTGGAGAGAAGTGCCCCAATATACTGAACAGGAAAATGTAGTCCTACTCACCGCTGAACAAGAGCAGTCGAAAGCTGTAATGGATGCCAAGCATAAAGAAATAAAAAACATGAACACCTATGAAGTATTTGAATGTGTGCCATACACAGGTCAAAAAACAATATCCACAAGATGGATGATTACTGAAAAATTCAAGGATAATCAGAAAACAATGAAAGCTCGCCTTGTAGCACGAGGCTATGAAGAAAATAGTAATCTGAAAACGGACTCCCCAACATGTAGCCGTGAAGCTATGCGAATGGTCATGCTAACCGCATCAATAAAGAATTGGATGCTGCAGACCATAGATTTTACCTCAGCCTTTTTGCAAGGTGGTATTTTAGAGAGAGATGTGTACCTGAGGCCACCATCTGATGTTTGTCCTAAATCTCAAGTGTGGAAATTAAAAAGATGCATCTATGGATTGAATGATGCTCCACGGGCATGGTACAAGAGAGTTACTCAGGCTTTGATTGAATTAAAAGGAGTAGCAAGTGCTTATGATAATGCATTGTTTTTGTGGCATGATATTAAAGGAAATTTGACTGGAATTCTTGCTATGCACGTGGATGATTTTGTTTTCTGTGGAAACACAGAGTTTGAAAGGGATGTGATTGCAACATTGAAAGAAAAATTTAAGGTGGGATCTCATGAAAGTGGAACATTCAAATATGTTGGACTGAATGTTAATCAACAGGAAAATGGGATCACTGTAGAACAAGATCTATATGTATCTTCCATATCTCCAATAGAAATAAGCAAAGGGAGGATACTGAGGAAAAATGATGAACTGAATGAAGAAGAAAAGCATGAGTTGAAGAGACTTGCAGGTCAGATGATGTGGGTTTCAACTCAAACACGCCCTGATATAGCTTTTGATGTGTGTAAAATGAGCAACACTGGAAAGCATCCCAAAGTAAAAGCCTTATTTGAGGCGAATAAAGCCTTATCAAAATTGAAATCCAAGAAGGGTTCTATAACATTTCCAAAATTGGGAAAGCCCTCAGATTTACACATTTTGTGTTATACTGATGCCTCTTATGCCAGTCTGGAAGATGGATCTTCACAGGGTGGTTTTGTTGTCTTTATTGGAGGAAGTACTGACAAAATGGCCCCCATGTGTTGGGCGTCAAAGAAATTGGACAGAGTGACAAAAAGCCCATTGGCCTCAGAGACTCTTGCTCTGAATGAGGGAGCTGATGCTGGTGTTTTGACTGCGGTTATGATACAAGAGGTATTTCAGTTATCTAAATTGCCAGACGTTCTCTGCAAGACAGATAATGCATCACTTGTGGAGACATTGAATTCCAACAATCTGGTAAGCGATCGACGATTGAGAATAGATGTAGCAAGGCTGAAGGAAATGAAGAGTAGAGGGGAGATACAGATAGAATGGATCAAGGGTTGTGATCAGGTCTCTGATTGTTTGACCAAGGCAGGAGCTTCGTCTGAGCTTCTAAGGGACTTGTTAAATCAGAAATAAATTATTCACTTGAGGACAGCAGCAATGTTAATGTAGACATTGGTTACCTCCCTTGCTTCAGTTACATGGTTACCTCCCTTGCTTGTGGTGATATAAATAGGAGTCGGCCATCTTGGTTTAGTCAGTTCGTTCGTACAGTTTAGACAGACTACAAGTGTCTCAACACTAGGCATGGTTCCAAATAGTAGCAACTTACGTCCACGTGGTGATATACTTTGTTAGGGTGAACGTGAGTAAAAAAAAATTAAAAGAAAAAAACTTGGAACTGACTATATATCAACCTTATTAACCATTAGGCCATAGGCTCACATTCGGTATAGGTTACAAAATTCCGAATATAGGTTCTCAAGTTATAAAAGATGCATCTGACGAAGGTTGAAGGTAACATTGATAAAAATGGGTAAATTTCTTTTTTTTTATGTGTTAATCTTGAGCTGTTGCTTTTACAAGGGAGTCACTTATCAAGGCCCGATGGCCACTCGAGGATAAGAGTTAATGAATGTAAGGTGGTAGTGTTGTAATCGTTAATGGTGTAGATTGGGTAGAATTTGGATTATTTAAGGGGACAGCTCAACAAGAACTTGTTTATATTGGACTTGAAGGCTACCATGTTGTAATCGGCAAGGAAGCAGATCAGTGGAACAAAGTTCCACAGGCGGGCAGTTCTAGGAAAGAAGCTTTGTTCATGAAATCTGTGGTTAGATTTAGGCACAGATAGAGAGTGGGGGGGAAATTTTGATAGTAGTTGTAGCTAGACAAATGTTTTTTTGTGAAAGTTTGGCAAGCGGCAGGGGAGTTCAGACAAGCACTTGCCATTAAAATAATGATAGAGCAGAGATAGGTTAGCAACGGATGGGTGATCACAAGCTTGGTCGGGTTGAAAGCATGTTTTACAGTGACCTTTGTATAGGGTGTCTACCCATCATCAACCTTCATCTCAGTCGCTTCCTGGTGGCTTCTAAATCTAAACCAATCTGAGCCACTATTTCCTCATCTTGTTCTCGACCAGTGCGATGCTGTAGCACCTCTCAGGTATCCTTTTTGGTTGAACGGTGTAATTCTAAAAATCCAGCAGATCGTTTTACTCATCTAAATAATAATAAATAATACAATAAATATTTTGGTTTATTTATTGGAATTTAAATTCTAACATTTCGTAAGACGTCCTATCAATTTTATCACAAAATCAATTTTTATGATGAGGTATATTCTTTAATTGAAGTATATTTCTCCCAAATATTTTCTAAAAAAAAAAATAATTTTGTTTCGTCATATTCCCATCAAACAAGGCAAATTGCAACTGAGGCATAAAAGGCTTTTATTATTTAGAGACCATTCCTGTAGCGACACTCCAAGTAATACTAGTTGGATCATTCTATTGCCCCAATATATATCTCACGACCGATGCAATCCTCTACCTGCATAAGAGTAAAGTACATCCTAGGATGGAGTACTGTTGCCATATCTGGGTTGGAGAACCCTATCCTATTTTACCAAGGTTCAAAGCTGGCTTCAAAATCTAGTAGGTGGTGCCCTTTTCTCTTCCCTGCAACCTCTTTCCCACAGAAGAGACGTTGGGAGCCTATCTCTACTTTATCATTATTTTCATGGCAAGTGATCGTCTGAGCATCAATTTATGGTCCTCCCGCGGCTTGGCAAACTCTCACAGAAAACACTCGTCTAACTACAACCACTAATAACAATTTCCCTCCAATCTCTATCTGTGCCTTAATCTAAACACAAATTCCTTGACCAAGCGTCTTTCCTAGAACTGCGTGTCTATCAAACTCTGACTTTTCAGCTGACTACAATATGGTCGTCTTCAAGTCCAATGTAAACAAGTTCTTGATAGTCAAATTATATCTAATTTCCACCACGAATGATTACTACACTGCATTCTTCGTGAGCAATGTACACTCATTAACCCGTATCCTCGAGTAGCTTTCGGGCCTCACTGGTTTCACTTCTGTATTTACACCAGGTGTATCCAATACCCCATCTTTGTTTTGGCATTGTCATTGTTAGAGATTGCCCCAAAAACATAAAACTACTTTTAGTGCCTAAACAAAGAGGGTTTTTTTTCCCGTTATTTCATAGCTGCGATCTTTATAAATTCTCTTTCCTAGGACTATACAAAGTCTAGGTGTATCAGAATTTTTGTAGGAATTTTTGACACCCCTAACACGAAACTGCGAATAAAATATAAAAAAACTCGTAATTTCTCTTTTAAAAGTGGGTTGTTTATTTTCTTTATGGATAATACTCCCAAAATAAACTATAAAAGTTGTTTTAAAAGTAATAGAAATATTTTTTTTTATTTTTTAAAAAACAGTAATGAATTTAACGAACTCAATATTTTTCAATTTTTAAACTTTAAAAATCTATCCAAATTTTTCTATTGATTCTATTTTTACGATATTTTCAGGGTCAATGTGAAATTTTATGCTCTTTCCAATAAACCGAATATAATATTTTAGACAAACGTTTTTTTTTAATTCACGCCCCCCCCCATTTTCAAGTGTCTATTAAAAAGTAAATAATTAATTTACTCACCAAAGTTTTCACAAATTGAAGAGAAAAGGTCGATAAATAATATATTCAAATTTAAAACAAAAAAAGTAGTGTTTTTTAGAAAGTTACCTGTAAAGTCCTAAGTTTAAAACCTTTTTTTTTTTAACCACGTTGTTTGTTTTTTTCTTTTGTTTTTTTTTAATGAAACCTTGGTCCTTGCTCCTTTAATTGAAAAAAAAATTAGGGCTTGAATTACATTTTTCGAGTAGTTATAAGCTTGGAAAGACAGGGGGTCGAATAATTCACGCCTCCCATTTTGAAATGTCTATTAAAAAGTAAATAATTAATTTACTCACCAAAGTCTTATATATCACAAATTGAAGAGAAAAGGTCGATAAATAATATATTCAAATTTAAAACAAAAAAAGTAGTGTTTTTTAGAAATTTACCTGTAAGTCCGAAGTTTAAAACCTTTTTTTTTAAAAAAAAGAACGTTGTTTGTTTTTTTTGTTTTTTTTTAATGAAACCTTTGTCCTTGCTCCTTTAATTGAAAAAAAATTAGGGCTTGAATTACATTTTTCGAGGAGTTATAAGCTTGGAAAGGCGGTGTTGAATTATTTACTATTTTTCACGAAATTTCTGACACACCTAACAAAGTCGCAACTTAAGTTGTTGCAAATGTAAGGGAGATAATTTTATATTATTATTTTAGCAAAGTATGACAAAACTAAGGGAGATAATTTGATTTTATTTTTTTTAAATATGAAAAAATGTATATATTAAGTGTTCTTATTTACTTACTTTTCTAAGAGGGCAAAGTTAGAAAAAAAAGACACTTTTTAATGTGGAGAAAATTAAGCTCCTCAATGCACTCTGGATTGGAACAAAAATAAAATTTGTCTCAATGAAGAAGGATTTCTCTTTCACTGACTAAAGACAAAAACAAACAACAACAAAAAAAACAAGTGTAGCATAAGAACATATACTACACATTGTTCGTAGATAAAATAGAAATTGTTTTTTGTATTCATTAAAAAATGTTCATTTGAATGTGGATTTTTTCAATAACATTTTTTAAAATCAAGTTATTTTTTTAATAAAAACTTTAGAACAAAAAATTGAGAATTTTAAAACGAAATCTTAATCAAAAAATAAATAGATAAGCTAAAAAGTAAGTTGAATGTAGTAATATGGTTTGTTTGTATTTTAAGAAGGTGCCACTATTCTAAAAATGAGAGAAATAAGCTAAAAGAAAGAAAAGAAAACACAAACTGTTTCTATGCCCGAAGATGACATTATATCATCAAAATTAAATTGATTTAAGATGATTAAAGATTTATTCAAACAATATTTATCTTGGTTTCTTAAACTTACAAATTCAAGTCTAGACAAGGATAAAAACATTCAAGTTATCCATCGCGTTCATCCAGATAAGAATACTTGAAAAAAAAAAACACAGTTGAAGATCATACGGATATTATTTTTCTAGTGACATCACACAAAAAAAAAAGGAAATAGAAGAAGCAAGAAGAAAAAAAAAAAAAACGATCTAAACCCAACCAAAAAACCTACCCGTGATTTGCATCTTTCTTTCAGGTAACCATTAACTACTGCAAAAGGGGACCAGTAAATTGAATGTAAAATGGCCACCCACGTGAGGACTAGATAGCTTTTTTTTTCTATGACTTGTAATGAATTTTATTTTATTTTTAATGGTCCTGACCATTTTAAAAATTTGTTAGAGATCAATTCCGGACCATTTTAAAAATTTGTTAGAGATCAATTCCGGACGTGGGTGTTTGGCGAGTATTTTTTTCTCAAACATGCTATCTATATGTCACGGATGAAAGTTCATATTGAAACGTTGTTTTAATTCGCATAAATAAAATCTGCATCAAGTGCGCTTGAAAGCCAAATCACAACTGAAATATATTTTATGTTATAAATTTCAAACAAGTAAAATATTTGTTTATTTTCCTAATATTACGTTGTGAGTTGGCTTTCAAGCGCAATAGATGTGTATTTTTATTTTATACTATCTATATATTAATACGGTAGTACTTTTAATGTACATATGTACGTACGTGTGTCACATTTCCCAAATTATAAATTATTCGATCGGGAGATCCTATTCATTAAAAAGGAGGATAGCAGGTGATAACTTACTACAAACTAAAATTAGTTATGGTGGGACAGAGCAACTTGCTTATTTGGAATATCGATTAAAACAAGTAATGCAGGTCACTCTTGTAATTCTTTGAACTGTAACTAGTACAACATTTAAATTTTATTTTTTATAAGTTTAAAGATGATATCAGTAAGATGGCGTCCATTATTTTCTATACACTGAATTAATCGGTCAACTCTTTCCAGCATATTGATGGGTATGTTGAAGACAGCTCGACGAATGTTGTTTTTCAGGTGAGTCAATTGATTTCAGATATCCCCATAAAGAATTGTCACATGGTGATAAATCAGGGGACTGGGTTGGCCAATGTAGATCGACCCTCAAGAAGATGAAGTGTCCTAGGGAGTTCTGCTGCAAATCAGTCATTGACGTGTGCTCTGTTCCACTTTTCACTGGTTTAGTGTTGGCAGGACACACTCATTGGTCATGTTGACATAATGGTCAGATGTCACATAAGAACATATACTACACATTGTTCGTAGCTAAAATGGAATTGTTTTTTTTTTATTGTATTTATTAAAAAATGTTCATTTAAATGTGGATTTTTGAATAATATTTAAAAAATCTAGTTATTTTTTTATAAAAAAACATTAGAACAAGAAATTGAGAAATGCCTGCTCGTTTTGTTCAAAAAACCATGGGCCAATAATACCTAATTGCAATAGTGCACACCGAACAGTTACACGTAGTGCGTGTAGAGGACATTGATGAAGTTCTCTGGAGTTTTCAGTTCTTAATAGCGCATGTTTTGCTTATTTACAGATCCCGGAAGATGGCAGTGAGCGTCAACACTGAAGAAAACAAGTGTGTCGTCAGGCAAGCCCAAAAGCGCCTCACATGCATTTTTACGAGCAATAAAATCGTGTGAATTAAGTCCCTGCACCATAAGCAATTTGTAGGGATAAAATTTAAATTCTTCATGGAGAGCTCATCTCACAGAACGAGCAGACAACTCAAGAGCAGATGTGTGTTTGCAGGCAAACTGTCGGGAGGAACTCAAAAGAGATTGTCTCACCGTATCAATGTTTTTGGGGTGATCTTGCTGGTTGTCGGAGGCCAGCTTTCTTTTTCTTTATATCGTACGTTTACTTAAATTGTTTACCTATGAAACAATCAACTGCCAGCCAGGAACACGACTGGGGGGGGGGGATATTGAAATGTCTATAGAATACACGATGAGTTGCAATGATTGAGTGATCACTTGAAAAAACGTGTCCCAACATCGAAAGCGTTTCCCAAGTTTGTCTACTCTATTATACTAACTGAGGTTCCTGAAAAATAATGAAAAATAAATACCATACATTAATCAACAAACTTTAAACCTTACCCGCTTAAATAAATCCACTTCTACCATCCTTGAAGCAACCATTGCTTTAGGACGCCAAATTTAAATAAGCAAGTTACTCTGCCCCAACCTGTATATAGCTACACATATAGATACATATATATATATATATATATATATATATATATATATATATATATATATATATATATATATGTATATATATATATATATATATATACATATATAGCTCCATATATAGCTACACATATAGCTACAAATATAGATACATATATATATATATATATATATATATATATATATATATATATATATATATATATACATATATAGCTCCATATATAGCTACACATATAGCTACATATATAGGTACATATACAGATACATATATAGATAGATACATATATAGATACATATAGGCTCTCTCTACCGTGCTAGAAAACTACTGACACCTGAAAGTATCCTGTACCTCTATAAGGCCACCATCCGCCCATGTATGGAGTATTGTTGTCACATTTGGGCTCGTGCATCTGCTACTCGTCTCTCGCTCCTAGACAAGGTTAAAAAAAGAGTCGTCAATCTGATAGGCCCTGAACTGGCATCTAAGCTTCAGCCTCTGTCCCATCGACGAAACGTTGCATCCCTCTGCCTGTTCTACAAGTATTTTAATGGTGAATGTTATAATGAACTGCAAGCACTTGTGCTCCCACGATGTAGACACCCTCGACAAACCAGACAGGCTGCTAAATCCCACCCCCACACAGTAGAGATCCCTAGATGTAAAAGATCTTTCTACTCCAGTAGTTTCTTCCCCCGAGCCACTAGACTCTGGAATTCCATTCCAGGCTCTTGCTTCCCTAACTGTACTGACATGCAGAAGTTCAAGTGCAACATGAACCGAATCTTGCTGCCCAAATCCCAACATAGTGCCCCAGTAGTTGCTGCCCCTGATAGTAGCCCCCTACACCAAAGTGGCAATGAGCCTTGTTTGGGGTGAAAATGTAATAAAAAAAAAATATATATATATATATATAGATACATATATAGGTACATTGTTTCCTTCAATAACTACAAGAAACCTTCTCTACCACCAATAGCAATGCCCAAGAACACATTGCCTGAAAGTACTTCTTTTAAACTCCTCGGCCTAACGTTTACAGGGAATATGAACTGGAATAGATACATTGAAAGCATTGCCAAGGCTGCTGCAAGTAAGGTTGGCTCCCTCTACCGTGCTAGAAAACTACTTATGCCTGACAGTATCCTATACCTCTATAAGGCCACCATTCGCCCATGTATGAAGTACTGTTGTCACATCTGGGCTGATGCATCTGCTGCTTGTCTCTCACTCCTGGACAGGGTTCAAAAGAGAGTCGCCAACCTGATAGGTCCTGAACTTTCATCTAGGCTTCAGCCTCTGTCCAATCGACGAGATGTTGCATCCCTCTGCCTGTTCTACAAATACTTTAATGGTGAATGCTCTGACGAACTGCAAACACTTGTACCTCCTCGACGTAACTACCCCCAACAAACCCGACAAGCTACTAAGTCTCATCCCTTTACAGAACCCTAGGTGCAAGAAAGCCTTTTACTCCAATAGTTTCTTCCCCAGAACTGCAGGTTTTTGGAACTCCCTTCCGTTTTTCTGTTTTTCCAACTGTACTGATATGCAGAAGTTCAAGTGTAATGTGAACAAACATCTTTCTACTCATCTCCCTTCATAATGCCCCAGCAAATTAAGTCCCTGATAGTAGCCAAACAAGGCACATTGCCACTTTCGTGTAGGGGGCTACTATCAGGGGCAACAACTACTGGGGTACTATGTAGGGATTTGGGCAGCAAGATGTCGGTTCACATTGCAGTTGAACTTCTGCACGTCAGTACAGTTGGGGAAGCAGGGACCTGGAATGGAATTCCAAAATCTAGCGGTTCTGGGGAAGAAACTACGTGAGTAGAAAGATCTTTTACATCTAGGGATCTCTACAGTGTGGGGGTGGGATTTAGCAGCCTGTCTGGTTTGTCGAGGGTGTTCACGTCGTGGGGGCACAAGTGCTTGCAGTTCGTCAGAGCATTCACCATTAAGATACTTGTAGAACAGCCAGAGGGATGCAACGTTTCGTCGAGTGGACAGAGGCTGAAGCTTAGATGCCAGTTCAGGGCCTATCAGATTTGCGATTTTCTTTTTAACCTTGTCAAGGAGCGAGAGACTAGTAGCAGATGCACCAGCCCAAATATGACAACAATACTCCATACATTGGCGAATGGTGGCCTTATAGCGATACAAAATACTTTCGGGTGTTAGTAGTTTTCTAGCATGGTAGAGAGAGCCCACCTTCCTTGCAGCGGCCCTGGCGATGCCTTTAATGGAATTGTTCCAACTCATGTTTCCTGTGAACGTTAGGCCAAGGAGTTTGAAAGACGTACTCTCAGATAAGGAGTCGTTGGCCATTGCTATAGGTGGTAGAGAAGGTTTCTTGTAACTAATGAAGGAAACTAGTTTAGTCTTGGCTGAACTGAAACTATGCTGGTCTAGGAGATGTGCGGTTGGAAATTGCACAACCTTAACTTTAATGATTAATATTTTCATCTTTCCATCTTTTTATTGTCATCGAAATCAGTGAATTCGCCTTTTTTTTTTTTTTTTAATCAAAGTGATTGATTGCCTGCTCTAGTTGGGGACCCGTCACAGTGCACTAAAAGAAACCTTCACATGCCTCCCCACAGTGGCTTGATCTTCAATAAATTATTGTCTTCATTGCACTGTTGAGAATGTACTGTTGATTTTATAAATCATTTTTATATAATGTCTTGAATTAATGATTAAAATGCTAAAGTCAAGTATCATTCTTCAATTGTGCCTTAAACAGAAACATTCATTTCGAACGCATCCTTATCATATCAAAGAACTTACTGTTGATTATATCTGTCGAACCTTTTGGCTTGTGTGATAATAAAACTACTCATATGCACTTGTGATGTCAGGCTGTATAAAATGTTGACTGTGGTCAAAATCGTCTGTTTCTTCTTTCATCAGATTATTTCAATTATCGAATATTGATAGTTATCAAAGACATTCAGATATAAAACCTATTGAAGAATACTGCCAGGCATATAAAGTACTTTCATGTGAAATTTCATAAAAATCGGCTCAGCTGTTTTCGAATCCGTAGAGAACGAACTCAGAGAGAGAGAGAGAGAGAGAGAGAGAGAGAGAGAGAGAGAGAGAGACACACACACACACACACACACACACGCAACATGCACACACGTAGTCCTTTAATAGTACAGATAGAGATAATTCTTTGTTTACAGAAATCACTGGAAGGAAATTAGTTTTTATAATTAGTGTAAGTAATTAATTGCTGCTTAATTTTTCTTTTGAAACAAAATAAAAGAAATATGAAACATAAAAGAAATATTCAATTTTAAGCGCTACCAAAGAGGAGGTAACTCTATCTAGTTTGTCAAGGGAAATAACTGTCGGGTTCGATGACGTATGAATACGGAGGTGGCTCTTCAGCCCCAGCCTAGTGGTCGCTGATTTTTAAAATGTTTTCATGTAATGAAAACATCGTTGGTTTTCTCTTAGTAGTTGCGTACAGATTGCATTTTGTATTATTAATGTTATCAACTTTGTTATATTAAAAAAATATTCGTCGCAGCTTTCTTTTTGTAATGTCTTGATTTAATAAAAAATATTGTTGAATCGAACGTCTTAAATTATGAACGAATCTTTTGATAAAAGAGAGTTGTCTCCCTTGGCACAGTGAACTATCGTAAAATTGCGCCGCCTAGAGGCACACAAGGGAAATAACTATTCAGTCTCTAAAGGGAGAAAACTCTTTTCTTTTTACAAGTAATGCAATTTCTGCTAAATATCCACGTCGTGAAGGCATTCTTTCATTCTCGAGATATAAACACACTAAGAGTGTCTGGCCGTGCAGGCCATCATGAAATCAGGCGTTGCAGCACAATCTCAACCTGCATGAAGAAATCCAGAATAATGCCAGAGCGCGTTGCTTCTGAGTTTCCCCTCTTTTAGACTAATAGTAAACTAAGCTGTTTTGACTACGCGCAAGAAGGTATCAGAATTTTTGTAGGAATTTTTGACACCCTTAACACGAAACTGCGAATAAAATATTAAGAAAAAAAAAACAAAAAAACTCGTAATTTCTCTTTTAAAAGTGGGTTGTTTATTTTCTTTATGGATTATACTTCCAAAATAAACTATTAAAGTTGTTTTAAAAGTAATAGAAATATTTTTTTTTATTTTTTAAAAAACAGTAATGAATTTAACGAACTCAATATTTTTCAATTTTTAAACTTTAAAAATCTATCCAAATTTTTCTATTGATTCTATTTTTACGATATTTTCAGGGTCAATGTGAAATTTTATGCTCTTTCCAATAAACCGAATATAATATTTTAGAGAAATGTTTTTTTTTTTAAAATTCACCCCCCCCCATTTTCAAGTGTCTATTAAAAAGTAAATAATTAATTTACTCACCAAAGTTTTATATATCACAAATTGAAGAGAAAAGGTCAATAAATAATATATTCAAATTTAAAACAAAAAAAGTAGTGTTTTTTAGAAATTTACCTGTAAAGTTCGAAGTTTAAAACCTTTTTTTTTTTTTTTAAACCACGTTGTTTGTTTTTTTCTTTTGTTCTTTTTTAAAAATGAAACTTTGGTCCTTGCTCCTTTAATTGAAAAAAAATTAGAGCTTGAATTACATTTTTCGAGTAGTTATAAGCTTGGAAAGACAGGGGGTCGAATAATTCACGCCTCCCATTTTGAAATGTCTATTAAAAAGTAAATAATTAATTTACTCACCAAAGTGTTATATATCACAAATTGAAGAGAAAAGGTCAATAAATAATATATTCAAATTTAAAACAAAAAAAAGTAGTGTTTTTTTTAGAAATTTACCTGTAAAGTCCGAGGTTTAAAACCTTTTTAAAAAAAAACCCACGTTGTTTGTTTTTTGTTTTTGTTTTTAATGAAACCTTGGTCCTTGCTCCTTTAATTGAAAAAAAAAATTTTAAAAAATAGGGCTTGAATTACATTTTTCGAGGAGTTATAAGCTTGGAAAGACGGGGTTTAATTGTTCACTATTTTTCACGAAATTTCTGACACACCTACGCAAGGTGTAGTATCTGTTCTGATAATTCCATCATTTCTCTTTTAAATTAATGAAGAAGAAATCCTTTAAGACTGAGATGATTTTTTATTTTTTGTCCCAATCCAGAGTGCTCCTCTCAAAGAATCTACATCGGTGAGGACCAAGTGAAAAGTGGTTAAAAAAGACAAACAAACATAAGAAACAAACTCTTCACTAAATGTGGTTGAAACAATGGACCACTGTTGTGTTCGTCATAGCTTTATGATAACGTTTGCCAGTTGTCATGACAGATGAGGTTCGTTATGTGATTATTCTTGAACCAGCAGACCCTTTTTTGTTGCACGATGGTATGTTTCAATTTAGTGCATCCTCCAAGGCATTACCTCCTCCTTTGGTAAAGAAAGTAAGTTTATCGCCCATCAAGAGTACTCACGGACTCATTCTCAGTGGTTTTGCACTGGACAAGAATGTACTGGACCATTTCTTGTAAGAAATATGTGGGAAATATCGCTATATTTTTGGAGATAGAATTTTGTATACCAGAAGAAATAACTGACTCGTCAGGTTTGGAACGAGCTTCAAGAGTTGGCTACCAGTTTTATGAAAATCACTCCAGACAAGACAGCAAGTCAGTTGATGTAAGGAATTAAAAAAACGAAATACTACTTCGAGGTAAATTAAACTAATGATACGTGGTAGATGAATAGATTCTGTCCCAGAAAACAGCAATTTTTTCACTTTGTCAGAAACATTGCACATGGAATGTAAGGACTAAAGGAGCAAATGATAAAATAAGAAAAGCAAGAGTTTTTAGGCTGCCAAAAGTAAACCAAAATTCCACCTTATATTTTCCTCCCTTCAGGTTTAGACCATGTCATCTCCGTGCTATGTTGTAGGATATCAGACATCTGCATATTTATTTTTTGGTGTTGTGTGTTGTGCTTTCTTTGAAGCCTAGGTTGATTGTGTTATCAAATCTAAGGCACGTAGGACGATAATCTTTGTTTTTCTGCAATCATAAACTTTCGTTTAAGACCTCTTCCCCCATCAAAATTATGTACTTGTTTATGCATGCAGTATTCTATCTATCTATCTATCTATCTATCTATCTATCTATCTATCTATCTATCTATGTCTGCCTGTGTATCTGTCTATCTCTTTCTCTTCCCCTCTCTCCTTCTCTCCTTCTATCTCTCTCTCTCTATCTATCTATAGATATATTAATTCAAACATATGGATGTAGTGTTTACCTGATATACGCAATGGTAAACTTCAAACTAAAATAAATAACAGTATTTATATATAGAAAAATTAATCCCAACCGAATTTAAAAAGCTCAATACGCAATAGAGAGTAGAGCTTATTATAAAAGAAAGAAAATTAAAACTGTACGTTGAACTTTACAATCAAAATTTATTGTTCAACTGAATACCCCAAAAATAATTTACAAAATATTTATTCCGCGGGGTTTGAAAGAATGCTATTCTTGTTATTCTTCTCATCAGAGGACATAAAAAATTCAGAAAATTATATTTGTAGCAATGCTAGAATTTGCTAGTTTAGCTATTAAGTGAAACCGCAATTTATTGTAGTTATGAATTGCCAAAATAAAAAAGTGAAAACATGGATGTGCAAAAGAATATATATATAAACAAACCGTGCATAATACTATATTACATGTGGTTTGTTTTTTATATATATTTCATATATATATATATATATATATATATATATATATATATATATATATATATATACACACACATTTGGGTTCAGGTCGAGAAAGTAGGAGGGGCAGTGAGAGAAGGGTACAAAGTCGTAGCACTCTTTCTGAAGCAAAGCCTGGATTTCTTTGGACTTGTGAGCCGGCGCCGAGTCCTGCTGCCACACCTAAGGTCTGTCAGCGGCCATTTGATTGCAACAGGAGATCACCACACTCTTCAGCACATCTACGTACACTTTGGTGTTGACTTTAAAGCGTACTTCAGAGATGTGAGATGGCATAATGTGGCCCCCACATGAAACCACACCAAAGACCTTAACCGTAGCCGGAAACTTTGTTTTCATCACCCTGGGTACGTCCTTGTTATTCATGGCAATCCAACAATGCATTTTGAGGGTGCTGGTAATGGTCCTGTTGTCATAACTTGAATCGTTAGAAAGTTGTACAGCAGTGCATCTCCGATTATGCTCGTTGAACATTGTGTCACTTTCAGACATGATAGAAGGCGCCTTGGGATTTGTACAGAACTGGGCAACTAGTAGAGGGTCTGCAACAAAAAAAGAAAAAAAAAAAGAAAACCGGTTTGCACCAAACGGAAATGGAATCATGTCTTCTTTTCTAGGACGGTAGTTTTTACATTACACCCTGTATCCACATATATCGATCTATCTGTCTGCCTGTCTGTCTATCTCATAAAATGCTGTATCGCTTTATCTATAAAAGTGAGAATATATGTGAGGGCAATTCTCAACCTATATACTCAACGAACGTTTCATCTACAGACTTGAAATTTAATATATAATGTATTCAGACATGTGGAAAAATTTTAATTGGTTTTCATTCAGAAAAATGAGCTGCTAATGGGTCAAAATTGAAAAATTGATACGTGAGGATCATCAGAATGTTATCTGTATGTCAACTCTTTAGAACTACACATGCGTGAATCATTCAGATGACTTATGTTAAGAATAAGTAGGTTTGAAAACACTTTTTAATTAACGTGTCAAGCTGGCGTAATGATTATCGTACTTGACTCACTGTCTTTGTTTTGGTTTTGATCTCAGCTCAAGTACTTTTTTTGGCTTAAAAGATGTGAAGTGTTTAGAAAAAAAAACCCATAATACTTGCATTCACATGTCTCAGTTTCTTGCCGTTTTTTATTTCATTTTTTAAAGGAATTTAACGTTACGTTTAATACGTACAATATTTCTTTTTATCTCTTCTCTTCTATCTATTCTATATATGAACTTATTTTTCTCCTCCGACTTTGACCTTAATAGGAGTAATGCGTCTGAGGTTTGCTATAAGCCTATTACCTCTACAGTTCCTCGACAATGCTACATTCCTTATTCTTTTCCGGCGAGAGTCCACTTACAAAATCGATTAGATTCAATGGAAGTTGCAACATCTTTTCTCTCTATTAGAGTCCTCCTTTCCCCTCTCCCCATTTACACTGCAGCGGATGCGTTCACAAGGAACACTACAAGGAAACACCAGTTTGGAATCATACAAGGTTACTTATGCCGTTTTTTAAAAATCTTTTTTCCCTGATTTATGCTTTCTGTTTTTTCCATAATAAAATAGGACCCCCCCCCAAAAAAAAACACAAAAAAAAAAACGCGAAAACGCGATTACTATTATTGTTCTCTTTTTGCTTCTTTTCGTTAGTATAAGACGCAATCTGCAGGACTAACCTGATTTTACTTCCGGTTTTTACGACTCTAACCGTGAAATCTAACTATGACCTTTATTTATCAGTACGTTCATCTCAACATTTATTTTTACACAAAGATTACAACGCAACGATATCGTGAACTCACTTGTATTACACTTAAATAAAAATTAAAATAAATAAATTCATTTAGAATTTGAGAAAACAAAGACATTCATTTAGAATTCGAGTGTGATGTGAACTTCTGAAACTAAACCAAAACAAACTTCACTGCGATATTGATATTTGACCTAATTAACTTTTTAGTTAATTCATCACGTTTTTTTTTGTTTTGCGCTTTCGCCTCAATGATTTGAGTTCGAGCCTCTCCCCCCCCCCTTCAAACTTTTTTGGGATTTTTCAAACACACGGGAACCGCCGGACCATTCATATTGCATCACGTTCATTTTTTTTATTGTGTTTTTTCACAATTTTTTAAAAATAGTTTTAACTTTTTTTGTTTTTATAATATTTAAACAGGGTTAAGACTTCGCTTCGTTTTCATTTTACCACCCCCAATCACACACGCCTCTAAAAACCAGGGCGACGTCGGGCGACGCTGGGCAACGCCGGGCGACGCTGAGCAACGCTGGGCGACGCTGGGCAACGCCGGGCGACGCTGAGCAACGCCGAGCGACGCTGGGCAACGCCGAGCGACGCTGGGCAACGCCGGGTACCTCCGGCTAGTAATTAAAAAAAATTCTGCATTAATTAAAATATAATATTTATGCGTATTTTACGACCGGGCCACACCGGGCGGCATGCTAGTGACCATATATTTCCATACCTTACTACGTAGCTTTACTCACGTGTAGAGCATTGTTGAACTAAATACTAAAAATCGATACATAAAGCATTATATCTTCTCATAAAATTTTATGTGGATCCATGAAATAATAATGAAATAATAATGAAATAATAAGATATACAAGCAGGGAATTTCCGACGTCATCCAGGATTAAATTAGGATCCACGAATGTGCCACACGATACATTTATTACCATTGAAATCGCCAATTTTTTAGTCGAATCAATTGATTGCCGTCTCTAATTGGGGATCCACCACGGAGCACCGGGAAGAAACTACACCTGCCTTCTTACAGTGACTTCTTCAATAATAATTGAAATTGTATCAGATTGACAAGAACATTTTTTGCGGTTTTAACTTTTAAATTCACATGAACATATCTCGGTTCAAACGAAATTTTATTGATCGAAATAAGCACCATCAGAATCAACACATTTTTACCAACGCAAAACAAGTGTATTCATGCCAGTAACGTTGAAATCTTATATTTTGATGCGATAAAGTCGCTGAAGGCGTTTTTGATATCGGTTAGGTTTTTGAAGCATTTCTCCAGCAGAAAGTTGTCGAGATGCTTGGAAAAGTGGTAGTCTGTAGGTAAGAGGTCTGGTGAGTATGATGGATGAGGCAGAGTTTCGTAGCCAAATTTATTCAATTTCTGTCGGGTCAGTTTAGCAATGTGTGGTCGGGAATTGTCGTGGAGGAAAATTGATCCTTTTCTCTTGACTAATGCTGGGTGTTGTTGTCGAAGTTTCTGATGCATTTCATCCATTTGCTGACAGTACTTCATCGCCGTAATGGTTTTGCCTGCATTCAAAATTCTGTAATAGCTGAAACCGGTCGTAGACCACTAAGTTGTCAGCATGACTTTCTTTTGGTGAAATTCTGGGCTTTGAAGTGTCGTGGCATCTAACAACTGAGCTGAGCATCGCCGGTTGTTATAAAGAACCCACTTTTTATCGGACATCACAACACAGTCAAGAAACAAGGCGTTTTTGTTGCATAATAGAAGGGATGATGACACTTCATAACGGCGTTTTTTTTTGGTTGTCATTCAATTCAAGAGGCACCCGTTTATCAAGTTTTTCTTATCTTTCCAATCTCTCTTAAGTGGTTTGAAATTGTCGTATACATTACGTCTAATTCAAAAGAAAGTTCTCAAACAGTTGTGTGTGAATTGGATTTGACTAAGGCTTTAAATTAATCTTTGTCAACATCTGACCGTCGACCACTGCGCTCATCATCTTAAAGACTCTCGTTGCCAACACAAATTTCTTAAGCCACCATTGTGCTGTGCGTTCAGTAGTGGTTCCTAGACCAAACGCTTCATTGATATCGCAAGCTGTTTCAGCAGCTTTTCGCCCTAGCTTGAATTAAAATCAGAAAATTGTGCGGATTTACTTTTTTCCATCTTGTATTCAACGTTCTAAAAAAAAAGGACATAACTGTTTTAAAACGATTGTAATTTTAATTTTTTAAATTTTTATTAATTTTTTTTAATTACATTTTAACCCCAAACAAGGCACATTGCCACTTTGGTGTAGGGGGCTACTATCAGGGGTAACATCTACTGGGGTACTATGTGGGGATTTGGGCAGCAAGATGTCTGTTCACGTTACACTTGAACTTCTGCACGTCAGTACAGTTGGGGAAGCAGGGACCTGGAATGGAATTCCAAAGTCCAGCGGTTCTAGGGAAGAAACTACTAGAGTAGAAAGATCTTTTACATCTAAGGATCTCTATTGTGTGGGGGTGGGATTTAGCTGCCTGTCGGGTTTGTCGAGGGTGTTTACGTGGTGGGGGCACAAGTGCTTGCAGTTCGTTAGAGAATTCTCCATTTTAAAATACTTGTAGAACAGGCAGAGGGATGCAACATTTCGTCGATGGGACAAAGGCTGAAGCTTAGATGTCAGTTCAGGGCCTATCAGATTGGCGATCTCTCTTTTGAACCTTGTCTAGGAGCGAGAGACTAGCAGCAGATGCACCAGCCCAAATGTGAGAGCAGTACTCCATATATGGGTGAATGGTACAGGATACTTTCAGGTGTCAGTATTTTTCTAGCATAGTAGAGAGAGCCTACCGTCTTTGCAGCGGCCCTGGCAATGCTTTTAATGCAATTGCTCCAACTCATGTTTCCTGTGAACGTTAGGCCAAGCAGTTTGAAAGATGTACTCTCAGGTAAAGAGTCGTTGGCCATTGCTATAGGTGGTAGAGAAGGTTTCTTGTAATTATTGAAGGAAACTAGTTTAGTTTTGGTGGCATTGAATGTGACCATCCATTTTTGTCCCCATTCAACTACAGATTGGAGGTCATCCTCTAGTGTTTCTGCCATTTCTTTAGATATGTGTTCATTTGTTTTCCTGTCGTGCCTGTTATAGTGTGGTGTCATCAGCATATATACCCATCTCAGAGGCAATTTTGTCGGGGAGGTCATTTATGAATATTAGGAACAAAGGAGGTGAAAGGATAGACCCCTGAGGCACTCCCGCATTTATATCACACTGTTTAGATGTTCGACCGTCGAGGACAACCTGGATTTTTCTCTTATCTAAGAAGGATTTAATTATGTTTAGTATTCTACCAGTGATAGCGCATGATCTAATTTTCCTGATGAGACCCTTATGCCATACCCTGTCAAAAGCCTTAGATATAGCTAGTGCTACCGCTCTGCCCTCTCCGGCTTTGTCCAGTGAATGGTATATACGTTCGGAGATTACAGTTAGGATATCTGCTGTGGAACGGGATTGTCTAAATCCATATTGTTAGTCAGAGAAGTTTAGCATCTGTAAGGTGATGGACTAGGGCCTGGTTACTTAAGGTCTGCAATATTTTGGCAAAAACTGGGAGGAGGCTAATGGGGCCATAATTTGATGGGTCAGTTCTTTCGCCAGAATTCTTTAATACTGTTATCACAGACGCAGTTTTACAACAGCCCGGAAAGCAAGATTCATTACGGCATTTGTTGTAGAGTTTGGAGAGAATTGGAGCTACTTCAGCTGAGCACTTTTTTAATAGTAAAGCTGGGATGAGTTCAGGTCCACATGCTTTTGAAGTGTCAAGATTTTTTATGATAGCATGCACCTGAGCAAGGGTGTACGATTAGATCTCTTTAAAATGATATATAAAGTAAAAGCGTTATAACGAAAACTTATTTTAAAGTACATCATTTGAAATGAACATTTACAATTCTGCAAGAACTTTCATCTCAATCTAATATATATATATATATATATATATATATATATATATATATATATATATATATATATATATACACACACACACACACACACACACACACACACACACACACACACATATATATATATATATATATATATATATATATACACATATATATATATATATATATATATATATATATATTGCGAAGAAAGTTTTAAGTTTCAATAATATTTCTGAATGGATTAGGTCCTTGCTAATGAAGCCAGAGTTGGCTTCTGTTGCCGGGTTCAAATGCACTGATGATTCCAGAAAGGGTGAAACACTAGTGTCTGTAGGTATTTAATAATTTTTATAGTAAATAATTATGTCAGCTCCTTTAAGAAACTCGTTTCTTATCATTGAGCACTTTCAGTAGAAATGAAGTCGGTCAATTTAGCAAATCATCATATAATTATTAGATCACTCTGACAGACGTTAAAAACTTTTAAAAATAAATGTTTAAAGTTCAACAGTATTTCTTGCAGTTAATTGTGGCCGTATAGATTAGATCCTTGTTAATGGAGTCAGAGATGGCTTCTGTTGTTGGGTTCGAATGTATCGATCGGTGTCAATTGTGACACCCTGAACTGATGATTCCCGAAGGAATGAAACACTACTGGTTGTAGATATTTAATAATTATTACAGTAAATTATATATATATATATATATATATATATATATATATATATATATATATATATATATATATATATATGCGACGCTCACTGTTTGTTTATAAACAAGTGGTTAAAGCACTGTAAAAGTGCTGAACAAATGTTTGTTTAAATAGACATTTGGCGAGATAATTTACGGGTGTCGCTCCCGTGGGTCGTCGATAGAACTGCTTACTATCAACGCGCTGGTTTTTGGTTCAATCCTCGGCTTGGGAGAGGTGCTAGTCTAGCGGCACTGATTTGTTGTGATACAACGAAACAGAACTGTACGTCGATGACTACAAATATATCTTCTCATTTTGTTTTCTTTATATTCCTATATATTCAGGGCCTATCAGATTGGCGACTTATATATCCTGCCGCGTATAACTTTGAAGTATCATCTTCCTCATCTTCCCAAACTTACATCAGAATTCGTTTTGTTGTTTTTTTCCTTATGTGTCCAATGTTTTTCACGAATCTATAATTATTTCTCTTCATTCTGTCCCTCGTAGATTTCTCGCGCAATATTGCAAGGGTCAGTTTTATTTGCTTTACTGCAATAGCGCAATCTCGATAGCAATTTCCCATCGGCTCTCGAGTCGTGTTTACACATCCTTATTAAGATGGCCGCTGCATGCCGGCTGTCTCCTTTGACCTGCCCTTTTGCCGCTGTACAAAAATTGCAAACGGAAACATGCAAATGGGATTTGTTCAACATGAGACAACAAATGTTGGCTGCTTCGAAGGAAAGCTGACGTTCTATATACAATTTGTACAACATTCATTCTTAAGGCGGAAGCAAAACAAATCTTAATACGTGTGTGTGTGTGTGTATGTGTGTGTGTATGTGTGCGTGTGTGTATGTGTGTATGTGTGTGCGTGTGTGTGTGTATGTGTGTGTGTGTGTGTGTGTGCGCGCGTTGTCACGATTGACACCGCTTAATTATATATATATATATATATATATATATATATATATATATATATATATATATATATATATATATATATATATATAAACACATGATTCGTGGTTCGGACACAATGGTTCGAAAAATGAAAAATGGCATAACGTAAAAATATTAAAGGTATTTGCAGCTTCTCTTCCAATTTTCGGCTTTTAATTACGTCAAATCACACTTCATTTCCTTTTAACGGATTGATTGTTGCTATTTCTTCTGAGGAGTTTAGGGTATAATAGATTCACTGATTGATATAATAATTAAGTGATTGATTTTGTGCTACGAAACAGATAGTGTCAAGAATTGTAAAAGTAAACTGAATTAAAGGAATAAATTGTAAGATGGTCAACATCATCAAATTTTGAATATAGTCTTTTATCATTTATTGTCTATATTCTCTGTAATTACATTGAGATTCTTAAATAAGGGTTGGTATATATTATAAGAAAATATATTTCTACAGAAATATATTTCTACAGAAAAATATATTTCTACAGAAATATATATACATATATAATACACATAATATATATAATATATATATACTTCAGAATAAACTTATCTAACAATCAACTGGTATGGTAGACATCGAAATCCTATAGGATAAGGAGTTATAATATTTCAAATGTATTCTTTGTCTTACATAGAAAATTAAAAATCTTTTGATTTGAAATTCAAACATTTCACGTCATAAATTTTAAAATTCATTGAATGACTAAAATTTGATACATACATACATACATACATACATACATACATACATACATACATACATACATATATATATATATATATATATATATATATATATATATATATATTGAGTAAAATGATTAATAATTTTTAGATTAAAAACCAGTTTCAAAAGGAAAAAAACAAACCAAATAGTTTGTACGATCGTTTTAGAAACGATGTTTTATTGAAATAGACAATATGTCTTGAACAATAATTTTACAAAAAGATTTTTATATTTATACAAACTCTCCTCATCAGCAAAATAATGCGGATGGGGTGGGGTGGGTTAAGAACACCAAAATAAACTAGCATTTTTGTATTGAGGCAGTTATTCCTTTTCTCCGCCCGTTTTTGAAGTTAGTTCTTAATTTTAGTCCATAAATAATTATTTCAACCATTAATAGACAACTTTAACAACATGACAAGAAAAGAATGGACTAAGAACTAAGTTACGGCTGGGGTCATTTATTTTTTTGCGTATGGAATTCGGAACTAAATCACAAACGAATGCTACCCTTTGGAATTAATTTATTTCAGGAGACAGCAAGTAGGAAAGGAAGCTTGGCCAACCCAACGCCCGTGTTTTAAAAATTATTTTTATTTTTTATCTTGTTCTTTTTCCTACAGACCACTGTCGAGGCAGGGAATACAAGGACCGCGCATCAACCACATCATATAAGCGACTAAGATCACGCTATTGAACTTCTACGGGTGTTTCAAAATCGGAATCACCTAGGACAACACTTATGTATCTGTGAACACAACGGTCTTCAACGTGTTATGTTGGTGCATTCATGACCAGGATGTGATCTTGGGGAGCTCCAAGTTATATATATACAAGCAAAAGTACCCGTCGTTGACTGGGTTCAAAAACAGCCTACAGAAAATGGACTCTGATTTATGAAAGTATGATAGGTTATGAAAAAGAAGGGTTGCAAGAGATAACTTCGAATTTGGGGGTATCAAAACCAAAGCAAAATATGATGAAAGTAAAAATAAAATAGATAAACCCCATAATTTATTATACCATACCTGTTCGCACTGAAATACTTATCACAATATTCTGTGTATCTATATTAAAAAACCTTGTTAAACTTTGTGACATATTTCCATTCTATGGAGGTCAGGTGCGAACGAACACCCCATAATTTTATGATACCATATTTCTTCAAACTATCAAAGTATACTTACGCAGATAGATATGAAAAGTCTTTATTAAAGTTTGTGCCTATTTCCATCCTATGGAGACCAGGCGCGAACGCAGACCCCACAATTTTATTATGCCATCCCTATTTAAATTAAAACATACTTATCAAAGTATTATTATGTACATCTATATCAAAAACACTTGTAAACGTGTTTTTTTTTTTTTAATTTTAAGTTTTTTTATTTCCATCATACTTTGTGGACCAGGCGCGAACGCAGATCACACAATTTTAATGAACCACTGTTCTGCCAGATCAAACATACCCATTCCTGTGTCTCGATACATCTTCTATCATTATATGTAATCGGGTTTTTAAAATAGTCAACCTTATAGGAGCCTATTCGTGACCACACACACAACACACACACACACACACACACACATTCAGCTTCATATTATATATATATATATTTTTATAGATATTTTTTTCATAAGTTTTTATTTCGGTTTCGATTCAAGCTAATGCAACTATGTCATATTGATATACATATTTTTTTATTTTTAAAATCGCAACTTTAAAATACATAAAAATCAATAGAACATTAACTCTATAATAATATATATGAAATCATCAAGAATTAAAATATCATATTTAAGAATTAAAATATTTAAGCGTACTTTACGACCGGGCTTTGCCGAGCGTTTGTGCTAGCTTAGAAAAATACTTTTGCAGTTTTAACAAAATAGCTACAATAATATCAGAGCGTCTTCATTTACACTGAACATCTACAGAATGCCAACATCAACATATTACATATGAAGGAATCTCCTGTGAAATTTCCACAGGTCCAGCTAGTATTGTCCTTCTTACTATTTCATGTTTCGTACTATTGTCATAGCCTTTAAGCACAACATTTTTCACATTACGCACAATGCACAAGCAAAGAAGATCATTATTAATACTAAACAATTATTTATATATACGAAATAGATAAGATTATATTCGTAAAGTAGTAACTGGATTGTCTACACCTCTGGTATTAAGGCAGTATAATTTTAAACTGGAGATCCAAATATTGAAAACGCCTTTGTTTGACATAGGCATCACCACTTATCAAGGCCCAGAGGCCGCTCGAAGATAAGGGTTAAAGAGTGTACAGGAGTCAATTGGACAATAGAGTAATCGTTAATAATGGAAATTCGATAAATTTGTTAATTTAAGTGGAAGGGACCATCAAGAATTTGTTTACGTGGGACTTGAAGACAACTATACTGTAGTCAGCTGGAAAGCAGAAAAAACGGAAGACAGTTCGACATGCGTGCAGTTCTAAGAAAGAAGCTTTGTTCATTGAATCTACGTTTAGGTTAAGACACAGATAAAATGTGGGGGGAATTATTGATAGTGTTTTCAACTAAACGAGTGTTTCTTGTGAAAGTTTGGCGAGGGGGAAGCCATAGATTGAAGCTCAGTCGAGCATTTGCCATGAAAATAACGATAAAGTAAAGACAAACTCTCAACATCTCTTCTGTGAAAAAGAGGTTGCAGAAAAGAGAAAAGGACATCCCCCAAGGCTACGAAGTCTATTTTGAACTTTATCAAGCAGGATAAGTCTTTTCTAGCAACTGCTGCCCAGATGTGGCAACAATACTCCACCCTTGGATGTACCTGGCTCTTATATAGATAGAGAATGCATCAGCAGTGAGACATTTCCAGCTATATCATAAATGGAGATCTTGTGAAGTAAACTTTTATGCCATACCCTATCAAAGGCCTTTGATATGTCAAGAGCAATTGCCCTAGAAAGAAAGCCTCCGTCGAGAGATTCGCTAATCCTACGAGATATAACTGTACGCACATCTGCTGTAGATCTAGCAGAACGGAAACCATATTGTGTGTCACTAAGAAGGTTATTTTTGCTGAGATGGTTGATTAATTCTCTATCTAACACAGATTCCAGCAACTTACTCATAATGCACAGGAGACTTATTGGTCTGTACTGAGAGAGAGAGAGAGATGACCTGTCACATGACTTCTTAAATACAGGGAATATGAGGTTTTCCAGGGTGATGGAAAGCAATTCTCCTTAAGACAACACTTAAAAAGTTTTGTAAGGATGGGTACTAGTTCTGGTTGAAGTTTTTGAGTACTATAATTGGAATACCGTCAGGGCCGGTTGCTTTACTGGGATCAAGGTTTTTGATTAGCTTGGCAACATCACGTATGGATGTTTGTATATTACATAGCATGTTTTCTGATATAGGAGGAAATATTGGGGGTTGGCGACATTGGTTGCAAAGGGTAGAATTAGCTACAAAGTTCTTGGCGAAGAGTTTTGTTTTGTCTGATGCTGACGAGATTACCTCAGGTCCATTGATGATAGTTGAGATAGAGCACACGCTTCTGTTCAGGATTCTGTTTGCTATCTTCCAAAACTGGTGGGAACCAAGCCGCTGCTCAGCTACTTTGGACTTGACGGACTGAGCATACAACTGTCTTGCGTTCTTTATTACTTTTTTTTTTACAGTGGTTGCTTGCATTCCTGAAAGCAGCTTTAGTCTCAATACATCTATTACGTTGTAGCAATGGAAAAAGTGATTTCTGTACGAAATGGCAGCAGCACATTCTGGAGAGAACCACGGCTGGTTGTTAGGTTTTTGGTGAAACTTTTTCGGGGGTATGAAACGGTCTATACATACAATTAACCATTCCGTCAGGTCTGATACTATAGAGGACACATTAGAGCTAGATCTGATATAAATGTACGGAAGCTATACCAGTCAGCCATAGAGTATCGATATACTGTACGATGGCGAGGTACGTCTGAGGACTGATTACGTTTATTTTTTATCTTCATTGATACAACAGAGTGATCGGAAGATCCAAGAGGAGACAGAACGAAAACTGAACATAGTTCAGGGCAAGTTGTAAGAAAAAGGTCTAGGAGACTCGCATGCTGGCCGTCAGTGTCGGGCACACGAGTGGGTTCGTGAACACTTTGAGTGAGGTCATAAGCAATGAGGAAATCGTAACAGAACCTCCACTTATCATCGGTCTTGTTTGAATGGGTCAACCATTCCACATTGTGAACATTAAAGTCTCCACATACGGGAATGTTAGCTGAAGGATAAGCAGATAGGACTTGGTCATTTTTCTTAGATATGCTTTTAAAGATAGCAACTCCGCTGTCGTGGGGACGATAGAAAGTAAATATAAACGTAGCAATGTGAGGAAGTTCAACCCGGAAGCATATATAGGGTAAGTTAGGATCTTCTCTGGAGTTGTCCCTACCACATGGAAAACCAGCTTTAATATAGGCTCATATTCCATGCTCATGGCGATCTTGGGAGTCAGATTTGAAAGTCTCCTGTAATTGGGTTTCAACCTCTGGAAGCTTAGAACGTAGACTCCTGATATTGGAGAAGGATACATGGTAGTGGGGGTCTACGTTGGAAGTTGGAGATCCGGGTTTAATCGTGTATTTTTTCTTGAAACTTTTCATGATGAAGTTTTGGGATTTGTGTACTAGATCGACAGATTTGCTTAGAGCAGGACAGAGAGGGAAAGTAAGAGAGAAATTTATATTCTTTTTTTAGCACACGATAAGGTAATACCGTAACAATTACCCCATTCACCAATGGCAATACAGCAGCCCCAGTACTTTGTCATCACTTTTACTCATATATATATATATATATATATATATATATATATATATATATATATATATATATATATATATATATACGAGAGAGAGAGAGAGAAAGAGAGAGAGAGAGAGAGAGAGAGAGAGAGTGTGTATGTTCCCAAAAGCTTAGGTAGTTGTGGGGAATTTCAAGTGTGAAAGCTCAATGCGGATCAGAACATACATAAAGGTAAACAAAAAAATATACAACACAAATTAAGTCCAATGTTATAATATATTTCGAGTCAGTGCGTGTCTAAGCAGACGGAGGGAACTAGCTTAATTAGAGAGTAGGGGGTCGATGGAAAGGCATAGGTGTGCTTATCCATCAACCTCCTCCTCTTTCATCAACTTAAACTTCTCCTCCTCTTCCTCTTTTCTAGCTTTATTATTTTATACTTCTTAACTATTTTCCCCAACGACGTTATCCCCTTCTCCCTTCTCTGTTTTAACAAAAATCAGCATTCTCGCAAACGATCTAGTGTTTGCGTAGCCTGAAAAATGCCAGCAGAAAATGTAGAAAAGAAAAGACAAGCGTAATTTTGTAGGTCGCTCATTGGTGAACAACGTATGTCATTAACTTTCATATGTAAACAATTGGTAACTATTAAATGAGATTAATTTTGGGATGAGAATTGAGTTGAGTTTTTTGTTGGACGGCTTAGAACGAGAACGAATGGTGGAAGATAATATCGAATACACGAGGATTTATTGCAAGTTGAGGAAAGAAAGGAAAAAAAGACTTTCGTGTGTTGTATCGACAAGAGGGTGGGTTGACACTGCCATTTTGTTTGTGTTTGTTTTATTCCTTTTCCATTTTATATATGTATTTTTGTTTTTACTTATTTTCTAATAAATACGACTATTGGTCGTGAGTTTCTAGATTGTGTAAGTCAGAAGATAATTTGACTTGTTTACCTTGTTCGAAAAGGGCCGTTTTTGTGGTTGAAATAAATTTATAATGAGATTGGTTGAAGTTGATATTGTCTTTTTTCTTTTAATATATATATATAAATATATATATATAAATATATATATATATGTATGTGTGTGTGTGCGTGTGCCTGTATATGTTTAAGTGTGCACACGTAAAACAGAAGGAGAGAAAGAGGGAGAAAAAAAGAGAGATTGCCTGGGGACGTGTCTTAAAGTAACGATTGCTTCTTTGTCAGCCATTGTTTGATTTTGACCAAAATTTCACCGTCTGTGAGCACAAACGAGCAACTTAAGCCATTCCTGACAACTTGCGAATGCCAGAATATATATATATATATATATATATATGTGTGTGTGTGTGTGTGTGTGTGTGTGTGTGTGTGTGTACTTATTCTCAAATATTTCAACCATTTTAGACGTTCCCAATGCCCAAGTGCTTAGGTGAATCGAGAAAACCAAATAAACAAGCAGAAAGAGAGAGAGAGAGAGAGAGAAAGAGGAGTAGGGAATAAATCAATTTTGGCTACAAAGGCAAATCGAACGATGTTTGCTGCTTGGCAAGTCATTCGCTGGTTACAAACAAAAGCCTTTCTTCTTACCGACCAGGGAATCGCCAGACGGAAAACTATAAGCGTTCACGCTGTTATTGCCGTGTCAAGACTACTTTCTTATAAAATAAATTCATCTCTCTCTCTCTCTCTCTCTCTCTCTCTCTCTCTCTCTCTCTCTCTCTATATATATATATATATATATATATATATATATATATATATATATATATACGATATCAAAACATCGTTAAACTCACTACTCGTTCAAGCAGCCGCCAATAGCGTAATGGTTAGGAGCCTTGACTGTCATACAAACGGTCGGGTTTCAATCCTGGCTTGAGGTAGTTGCCTGTCTAGCCGCACTGATGAGCTGTGAAACAGCGAAACAGTACTGTATGTGGATGACTATATATATATAATATGTATATGTTTTTGCAAAACATCATTAAAACATATTTTTATACATTTTACAAGTATTTATTACATGTGAACGCTTAGCATTGGCGCAACGAATAAATGCTAAGTTAACAGTTGCAGTTCTCTGAAGGTTGAAGATTCCAACTTTAGTCCGGGTGATACTAAGACTTTAATTGCATGACAAAAGCAAAGCAAAAAAAAAAAAAAAAAAAAAAAAAGATGCTAACCCTCCGTAGATTAAATTCTGTTCTGTTCAGTATGCGATACATATTTCCATATTTGACCTAAATATTTCCGCGTCTGACAAAAGACACCTGAAGAAGTTCTAAAGCCTCATAGTTAAAAACGGTGTCAAAATAACATAATATTTCGAAAAAAAAAACATCCCTCTTCCTCAGACGTGTGAATTTTAGAAGAATCGTGAATTTTCCTAAAATTATACGTTAAAAACTCAATACAAACACAATGAAAATATGTTAATATAAGGAGGACACTGCTAAACTCATTCCACCTGAATCTAAGTTAGTGCTAATCCATTACATTTTTCTACTGTATTAAATTACCTAATATTAAAGAATGCTGATGTGTCCTCTATAGTATCAGATCTGACCGAATGGTTAATTGCAGGCATAAACCAATTCATACCATCTAAAAAATTCCAACAAAAACCTAACAGCCAGCCATGGTTCTCCCCAGAATGTGCTGCTGCTATCGCGCACAGAAATCACTTTTTCCATAGCTACCAACGTAATAGATGCACTGAGACTAAAGCTGCTTTTAGGTCTGCCAGCAACCACTGTAAAAGAGTAATAAAAAATGCAAGAGAGCTATATGCCCAGTCTGTTAAATCCAAGGTAGCTGATCAGCGGCTTGGATCCCACCAGTTTTGGCAAATAACAAATAGGATCCTGAACAGAAGTGTGCGTTCTATCCCAACCATTATCAATGGACCAGAGGTCATCTCGTCAGCGTCAGACAAGGCCAAACTATTTGCAAAGAACTTTGCAGCTAATTCTACCCTATGCGACGAAGGCCATCAACTCCCCATATTTCCTCCTATAACACAGAACAAACTAGGTAACATACAAATATCCGCGCATGAGGTCGCCAAGCTAATAAAGAACCTAGATTCCAGTAAAGCAACTGGCCCTGATGGCACCCCTATTATAGTGTTAAAAAAGCTTCAACCAGAACTTGCTCCCATACTTACGAAACTATTTAAGCGCTGCCTTAAGGAGAAGTGCTTTCCGACTCCCTGGAAGACCTCATCAGTTTTCCCTGTATTTAAGAATTCAGGTGATAAGTCATCTCCCTCTCAATACAGACCTATAAGTCTCCTGTGTGTTATGAGTAAGTTGCTGGAATCCATATTAAATATAATAATAATAACCTTCTTAGTGACACACAATATGGTTTCCGCTCTGCAAGATCTACCGCAGATGTGCTGACGGTTATATCCCACAGTATTAGTGAATCTCTTGACAAAGGCTTCCTTTCTAGGGCAATTGCTCTCGACATATCAAAGGCCTTCGACAAGGTATGGCATAAGGGTCTACTTCAAAAGATTTCCAGCTACGGTATAACTGGAAATGTTTTCTCAATCATTAAATCATTTCTCTCCGATAGGCTCATAAGAGTAGTGGTAGATGGACAAAAATCGGAGGCCTGCAATATAAATGCTGGAGTCCCTCAGGGGTCAATCCTGGGCCCAACTCTCTTCCTGATCTACATCAATGACCTCCCTAAACACATACTTAAATCATTCGTTGACATCTATGCTGATGACACGACCATCTACGGCAACACATCAAAGTCTGTAAATGACAAAGGTCTCTCTGATTCTCTCTCCTCTGATCTCGAGCGCGTGGTTCAGTGGGGGAAGATGTGGCTGGTTACCTTTAATGCATCCAAAACCAAACTCCTATCCTTACATCATCAACGCTCTGATCCCCATCTGGCATCAATTGTGATGGATGGCTCTCGTCTGGGTGAGGCCCCGTGTTTTGACAAGCTCCTGGGTTTGACCTTTACTCCTGATCTGAAATGGAACACGTACATCAAGTCTGTTGCCAAGGTCGCTGGAAAGATGGTGGGATCCTTCTACCGCTCCAGAAGATATCTCACTACGGATGCAATTCTCTATCTATATAAAAGCCAAGTACGTCCAAGGATGGAATACTGTTGCCATATCGGGGCAGGAGCTGCTAAAAACAGCCTATCCTGCTTTGACAGAGTACAAAATAGACTTCGTGGCTTAGTGGGGGATGCCCTTTTCTCTACCCTGCAACCTCTCTCCCACAGAAGAGACGTTGCGAGCCTGTCCTTGTTTTATCGTTATTTCCATGGCAGATGCTCATCTGAACTCCAATCCCTGGTCCCCCCTCGCCAATCTTTCACGAAAAACACCCGTCTAGCTGAATCCACTGAGAAAAATTTCCCCCACTCTATATCTGTGCCTAAATCAAAACGCAGATTCCATGAACAAAGCTTCTTTCTTAGAACTGCACGCCTGTGGAACTCTGTTCCGTCTGCCTGCTTCCCACTGGACTACAACTTGGTTGTCTTCAAGTCCAATGTTAACAAATTCCTAATGAACCGCCCCCTTAAGTAAACATATCAGTAAATCTCCTCACTAACGTAATGTACTTGCAATAACCCTTATCCCTGAGTGGCTTCCGGGCCTTGATAAGTGGTGATCACTGTGTAAAAAAACAAAAAAAAGCTTCAAGAAAATCACAATGACCTAATATATACACAGACACACGTACACCTATGGGCCGGTCAATGGCATATAGCCCACACACGTGTTACATTAAATGCCTTGTAAACGGTCCGCCTAGGAAGATCTGTCGATCAGACGTCTTTCTGTCTATGGGAAGAGAAAAGCATACCTGAGATGTTGGATGCAGCTGGCTGTCTCGTTCTTCTTCCAGAATGACGCCTTGTTCCTTGAGAGTTTGACATGGTTAGATTCTTCCTCCCCAGGCCCGCTCCGTTTATTAATGTAGACATTTAAGGCACACAAAAAACGACACACGACACAATGATAATGTATGAAAAATATAATTCACTATTTTTTACAAGATAATATTACAATATTTTTCAAAAATAATTTTCACGTGATAATTAACTTTCACAATTAAAACTAGCTAACCTTAACTAGTACTGAGAGAGGGGGTGCCACCTCCTCTCATTTACGGGGAGACACAAATATACGTCTTAAACCATGCTGTCCGGACGAAAAAGAAACCGAGAAAAGAAAGGGAATTTTGGGATTGCATTCTGTTTGCTTATGTATTCCTCCGCCTACGACCAAATCACCTCCTGGCCACGCAGAGAGAGGGTGTCAACAACCACTACAACCGGAGCACTAAGATATAATCACACACAGACACAGACACAGACACAGACACAGACACACACACACACACACACACACACACACACACATATCCCGTCGATTTCGACGTATGCAACTTTTTCTATTTACCTATGTGTGTGAGACACTGAGACATCTCAGTCCTACTAATGATAGACAAAGAAGTCCACAAATTGTACAAAAGTGTGGATTGTTGGAGTATATGGCTGGGACAGCGAACAATACTTTATTTCTTTCTCACAGTTTGACAATGTTTGATGCTGCATTTTTAATAATTTGCCAATGAAGCATGTAGACCTCCATTCATTAAGATCGATCACAGAGTCTTCGAGTGCAGTCGGATTTATATCAGCAGCTATGAGATTACTTTTTAATTTTCTTTCACGCTTTAGTAATGGTCAGCATACTCTCGGGTAACAACTATCAAGTTGATTGTACGTCAGAATTATTGGAATTCTTTCATCTTGCATACGCAACACATGGCCAGTCCAGCGCAAGTGTGATTTCATGAGAAAGGATTCAATACCATCAATGTCGCATATGGTGAAAACGCCAGTATTTGTAGTCCTGTCGCTTAAACTAACTCCACATATTTCTCGAAGACAACCTTTGTGAAAAACATCAAACCGTTGAATTTGTTCAATACTCTGAGCGAAGTTTCCTGAAGGCAGTAGAAGCCTTTTCAATTCTATTGATTTCTCATACTCAAGCGTTCCACTATTGTTTACTTTTATTCCGAAGAAGTTAATTTTTTTGACATATTTCAACTTAATTGGTACTTCGGGGAATGCATGCACTGGCGGGTTCTGCCTGACATCCACAATTTGTTTGGGTGATGGGGCTGGCTGATGAAAAACTTCAGTTTTGTTATAATTTTGGCTAATTCGAATGTCTTGTACCTATTTACTATGCCTCCCCACGGGACAGAGTTAGACACCAGGGTCGTTTTTTAACGTGGAGAAAAGGTACAAAAATAAAAATTGTCTCAATCGTGAAGGATTTCTCCTCCACCGAAAGAGAACAAGAAATGGAAGTGCAGCATCTGAAGAACAGATACTACACTTTGATCTTGACCAAAAAAAAAAAAAAAAAAAAAAAAAAATGTCTTGTAAGCAGCAGAAAATTTATTCATAAGACGTTGAGTTTCTTTGAACGAAGTAGTCTGGAGTGTATCATCATTTGCGAACAGTAAGTCACGAATTGTACTCGCGTAAGATTTTTGGTTTTAAATTTCCAATGATTAAAAAGGTCACCACTTGTTCTATAGCGACTTTTCACTCTATCGCTAGTTCCAGCAAATGCACGTTTCAACATTATCGAAAAGTAAAGGACAAATAGGAGCTATGAATCAGATATCGCCGAATGAATCAGATATCGCACCATTGAAACAACATTTACCTTAATTGCCTCATGAAATGCCACTATCACTTGCAACTGTGACTCATCCACATATGGTGGTCGGATGTTACAGTTAGAGCTTTTACTATGTGAACAATCCCGGGCAATTCCCGATTGCCTTACTGATTCCATTTCTTTGGTTCATGACTCAAACCAAAACAAGGAAAAATAACTTAAGCTGAGCGGATTTGAGATAGATAATAATATTTTGATACTAATATTGTTTTGCTAATCAAACTATATAATTTGAGAAAATGATAATGAGTATTGTTTTGGGTTCATTGAAAGCTGGGATGACCTTTGAGGTCATGAACCAGAATTGGTTCAGCGTAAAAAAATTGTCGTTAGAAAATTGCATGATTATGTAATGTAGCCGTGACCAATCGATGAAGAATGTATTATTACGTAGTGATTACTAATTGATGGATGAGACCAGACCCACATCGGTACCCGATACAAAAACTCCATCACGATAAAATTCTGGCAGAATTTGAACTAGCTCTCAGCTGCCAACACCGCTTCCCCACACCGCCTGATGACCTCCACTCCCACTGAGCACCAGGCGACGGGAACACTGAGAGAGAGAGAGAGAGAGAGAGAGAGAGAGAGAGAGAGAGAGAGAGAGAGAGAGAGAGAGAAGAAACAAATCGTTTGTCGCAGATAGATTTTTCTTTTTTTTAACTAATTGCTATATTCAACTGTAAATATTTGCGTTGTCGAAAAAATGTATGTGAAATTAAATTTTGCTGTAACATTGTAGTTAGAAGATTTATTTGAAAATATAATTCGTGTTTTTACAACTGGAGTTTTTATTTATTGCCCACGGGACATATAACTTAACTATCAAGCTGAATAGTCCACTTGAGTTATTTTCTTACGAGAGACAACGAGAGGAAAGGACACTTACCTTACCGCGAATCTAAAAGAATCACAGCGTGGGGCGCGCGCCACAGATATTTCCCTGGAAACTTTGAATTTTTCCTTTGTTTTTCTTTTTTATGCCGATGACTCGTGGAAAAGGAATAAGCAGAATCGCGTATCAAACACTGTCAACAGACGATCAAGGCCAAGCTGCTGACCATCGGTGTTTCGAGTACCAGTTTTTTTTTTTTTTTAGATAAGAGTCACCGTTTATCAAGGCCCTGGGGCCACTCGAGGATAAGGTTTATTGAATGTACAGTAATCAATGGGATAATATCGTAGTAATCGTTATTAATGGAAATTTGGTGGATTAGATTACTTAAGGGGGCGGTTCATCAAGAATTTGTTTATGTTGGTCTTGAAGACAACCAAGAGTGGGGAAAGTTATTGACAGTGGTTTCAGCTAGACGGGTGTTTTTCCTGAAGGATTGGCAAGGGGGGACCAGGGAGCCTAGACGAACACTTGCCGTGAAAGTAACGATAAAACAAAGACAGGCTCGCAACGTCCCTTCTGTGGGAAAGAGGTTGCAGGGAAGAGAAAAGGGCATTCTCCACTAAGTTACGAAGACTATTTTGTACTCTGTCAAGGCAGGATAAGCTATTTCTAGCAGCTCCTGCCCAAATTTGGTAACAATGCTCTATCTCTGGATCTACTTGGCTTTTATATAGGTAGAGAATTGCATCAGCAGTGAGAGATCTACTGGAGCAGTAGAAAGATCCCACCATTCTTCCAGCGACCTTGGCAACAGATTTGATGTACGTGTTCCCTTTCAGATCAGGAGTAAAGGTCAAGCACATGAGCTTGTCAAAACATGAGGTTTCTCCAAGACGTGAGCCGTTCATTTAAATTGATGTCAGATAGGAATCAGAGCGTTGATGACGTAAAGATAGGATCTTGGTTAGCTTGCGCAATACCTTCTACAGGGCAAGCCGATTTACAGTGTCAGCTGCTTTAGTGAAATCCACAAACACCATATACATATCCCGATTCTTTTAACAAACTTTCTCGGCAAACTTTCACAAGGAGAAAATCATACCAATGGTGTTGCTACCTGCACGAAAGCCACACTGTAACTCAGGATATATATAGATGAGCTTCAACTCTTTAGTCAATCTTCTTTATTTTTTTTTTACATGGGGTCACCACTTATCAAGGCTCGGAAGCCATTCAAGGATAAGAGTTATTACGTGTACAGTAATCAATGAGATAGTATTGTAGTAATCATTAGTATTGGAGATTTGATAGAGTGTCTTACTTAAGGGGGAGGTTTGTCAGGAGTTTGTTTATGTTGGACTTGAAGACATCCAAGTTGTAGTCAGGTGGGAAACAGGCGAATGGAAGAGAGTTCCACAATCGTGCACTTCTGAGAAAGAAGCTTTGTTCATGGAATCTATGTTTGGATTTAGGCACAGATAAAGAGTCTTTATTAACCAATGATTACAGCATCTTGAAATACATGAAATAGAAGAGAGGTTTCTGAAGAGCAGCATCATGTATGCCCCCCCCATGTCTTTAAGACATAAAGACGAGTATGAGTGTTGTAAGATTTCCAGGTAATCAGTTAAGCTCAATGCGAATGTTCCATCTGGGCATGAAAACTTAATAAAATTTCTTGGTACATAAAGTAGATTTCGAGATTTAAAGTCTGTTTCAATCTACGCTCAGTCGGGCAGGTGGGCTCGAGAGGCGGGTTGACCGACATAGAGGCAACGCATCGACTGGCTCCTATGCAGTGTCTGGGTCAGGCAGAGACACCTGGCGTTCCTGTAGGCCGGGGATGTTGTGTGGCATCACACCCCAAAGAGCCATAGGGATCTTCTATTTGTGTTCGGCCGTTGGTTTCTCCATAGTCGCGGAAGGTGTGTTAGTGAGCGGTGTAAGTTGGTTTGGCTGTGGCTGTTCGGTTGCACTGCTGGGGCTGTGTAATGCAGGCGTTGATTCGGGTAGCATCAGGAGTGGGTAGCCCTCAATCACCGGTATGTATTTCCGCAGGAATTTCTGGTTCCGCAGCATAACGCGGCCAGAGCCGTCGATGCGAGCAACATATTGGTCGAATTGTCGGACCTCCACGACAATGCCAGTTTTGTCCCATTTCTTAGGGTTAGGCTCCATTTGGTTCTAGATCCTCACACAGTCACCACCGACTAGCGGTGGCAGGGGACGAGTGTGTTCAGTGAGCCACTCGGAGATGCGCATGTGGTGGTTGCGGAGGGCTTCCTCTCTCGATGCCAGAGTTTCACGCCAGGTGTTGTGTAGTTGATACTTTCCGGGGTGCATCGGTATGAAATTTCGGATTGGCCTTCCAAATACACAGCCGGAGACAGCAACGTATCACGGTCTGGAGTGTTGCGGTATTGGAGCATGGCTCGCTGGAATGTGTCTGTGTTGAGGGAACCGTCAATGTCGGTGTTGTCTGTGAGAAGTCGCTTGACACTCTTGCCTCCTATTTCTGCACAGCAGCTTCTGTGCGGGAATGCGACAGATGAAATCCGGTGGCGAACACCCCAATTGTAAAAGAAATCACGCGTGTCGTGAGCAGTGAACTCAGGTCCTCCGTCTGATGTTATTTCATCACTGATACCATATGTAACAAAGATGCGACGTAGTGATGAAATGAGTCCCTTGGAACCATTGACCGCCTGTTCAACTATCGACCAGTTGCTGTACCTGTCAACGACGACAAAGTAGTGTTTTCCACAGAATGCGAAGTAGTCCGTGGCGATACATTGGAACGAGTATTCGGGTAGAGCCGGAGTAGTTCATGGTTGGCTTGGGTTCGACGGAGACATCCGATCGCATGGAGAACAGCAAGAGCGCATTTCGGTGAAAGCGGCGCTTATTCCTGGCCAGAAGAACGACGACTCCGCTGTGAGCACATGGTGGTTACATCCTGATGAGAAGAGTTCAGAGTCTGGAGCACCTGGTTGCGGAGAGTTGGCGGGATGATGATTAGGTCCTTGTAAAGGCATATCCCATCGAACTCGGAGAGGCATTCTCGGAATTGATGGTAGGATCGGATGTCATCAGGGAGATCTGTTGGGTGATCGGGGAAGCCCTGGTGGATGGCTTCTGGTAACCTGATCATGGATGCATTGATTGATGTGGCGACGCGAACATCATCCACATGTGGCAGGTATGGTAGTGAGCAGTCAACTCAACCCTGCTGAGACGTTACCGGGGCTGTGTCATCCATGACAGCGTGTCTAGATAGGCCGTCAGCTGAGGCATAGCGAGCACCTGGGATGTGCCCCATCTTGAATCGATTACGCAGCCTTGGGTTTGGGATTTCGTCGAGAGAGCGGTCGGTGAATATCTTCAGAAGGGGCTTGTCGTCCACTGCGATGATCAGTTCGGACTATCCCAGAAAGAATTGTTGACATTTGTCCAGAGCGTCGATAACGGCGAGCGCCTCTCCCTCTACTGGGGTGTAGCAGGATTCTGACCCCGACGTGAAGCGACTACCAGCCAATGTAATCTTTCAGCCCGTTCTGCAGCAGTACGGCCTGGGGGATGAGCAATCACAGTGCTTCTGGAAGAGCCAAACCCCCATACCGTCCCTGCTCCAGTCGGTCGCGAGGCAGGTTGGCTTTGTCTTCTTGAATATTTCTATCCCCTTTTGAATTTCATTGATTATGATGGCTTTGGACTCCTCAAAAAGTTGATTCAGTGAGTTTTTCCATTGCAATGGGTTGCCAGGTTACAGCAGAATGCGGAATGGCTTCATGCGCTCAGCTGAGGCTAAGGCGTAGGACACCTGATTGATGAGCGCGAACCAGCTGCGGACATCTGTGATGTTGCGAGGAGCAGAGAAGACCTGAATCGGCTCTAGGTACTGGGGACATGGGCGTACTGTAGTTAGGGTGATCTCAAAACCAGCAAATGTCACGTGGATCTTGGCAAAAATGAATTTGCTCGGGTTCAGGATTATACCATTGTTGCCATTCTACCGCTTTGAAGAATGCATCTTCAATCGAGTCTGACCACACGAGTGTGTCATCCACGCATTTATTCCCGTGTGATGTGGGATACAATTTCATCAAAGCGACGACTGTAGCCATCCCCAGACGCGATGTTGCCCTGCGGTGCGACCCGGTAGCGGTAACGACCCCAAGGCGTAAGGAACGTGGTAAGGTGGCGGTCGTCCTCGTGGAGAGCAACGCTATGATAACCATTCCAAGCATCGGATACTGTTTTACAAGTGTGCGGAGGTATGACCGTGGCTTGATAGAAAGGTGACTGGGCATTGTGGATCTCTTTGTTGGCGTGACGGTTGAGGGGTTGTAGGTCAACTGTCCGTCGAGGTTTTCCGGACTTCTTTAGGTAGACCACCATTTTGTGCACCAGGTGACCGGTGCGCCGATTGGAACAGGCTCTATAACCCCCAGACGAACGTCCTGGTCGAGATCAGCTTTCACCTCGTCTTGCCAGTGAACAGGTACGGGTATGGGTGTGTGGCAGGCGACGGGCTGAGCATTGGGGTCAACGATGAGGCACAGAGGGCGACCAGCCATTTTCGGTAGTGGTTGGTGGTCGCAAACGTTGAAGATATTGGACTTGTCGTACTCTAGAAGCCATGCTTCCAGCTTCTCACGGTTTTCCTCTGTGGGTGGGTATGGAAGCGATGTCGCACGAGCCAAAGGTTGTTGACGATGGAGACAATTACACATCTGTATCGTGTCTGTGACGAAATTCGAATTGATGGTTTCGGATGTCCCACCGATCGTGGGGAAGCTGATTGGTATCATCCCGAGAGCGACGCATGCTTCCTTCGACAAGAACAGTTTGTCCATTGAGTCGGAGAAGTAAACCATCTGTCTCGTTTCCATGGCTTTTCCGCATGGGGATGTCCCAGATATTCTTAAAACCGTGGTGCCTGCGAATATCAATCCCACGGTTATTGGCAGTAGCCATCTTCATGTGGACTGGATGCAGATGTTTCTTTTCCAGCCCCAGTTTCAAGAGAAGCGCTGTGCCAGCCAAGCAAGACTGACAGCCGGTGTCTGCGCGAAGGAATGGTCCCCAGTGTCAGGAGTCCGAGGGCGTGTGCATCAGACGGGGTGGCGCTAACTGTAACGTCAATGCAAGGCTTGGGGTCAGAAGGCCGCCGCTCCCAGGCGTCGCAAAACTCGTTGTATATATGCTGTTCGAGCTTTATGGCATCGATTGCCGCAGAAGGGACGTTGGCGATCGGGCACAAGGTGTTAAAGATGGCAGTGGCATCATCAGGGGTCGGCGCTGTTCTAGCGGAGGGTGACTTTTGACGGGTCTGTCGGCATACGCCCTCAAAGTGGTGAAGTATTCCACAATTGGTGCATGTGCGATTATATGCCGGGCATTTCTGCATGCGCTTCTGTCTGGTTCGCTCATGGCCTGTGGTGCTACAGTAATCACAAAGCTTGGTACCTTTGGTGGTGTCATGAGCCGTTTTCGGTTTGTTGCGACGCTTGTACGCGGTGGCTGTAACTGAGGTAGGAATCTCAGATAAGCGGCTTGCAGAGCGCTTGCCGCTCTCTTTGGCCTCAACGAACTGTAGGACGTCCTCTAGGCTTACGCGCTGTTTTGCCTGGCTAAGGACATCTAATCGGATGTCCTCGTCTTCCAGTCCACGAATGAGGGTGTCCCGGATCATGATGTCGCTGAAATCGACCACCAGGGCACACGTGCGTGTCTTCCTGAAGTTAAAGACGCTGGCCTGTCCACGGAGGCGGGCGGCGAACATCCTCACAGACTCATCACGGTCCTGACGAGTCTGTTGAAGTTGGAGACGAGCAACCACGATTTTCTCTTTGCCAACTGCGAGGCTTTTGATGTTCGCAAGTATGGTCTTTTCGTCCTTGGTTGTCAGGGCGCCAAAAGTCCGTGTGAGGTTCTTTCGAATATCTTTGCAGCATTCGAGGAGTTGGTGCGCAATGTGAGCCGAGTCGCAGCCTTGTACTCTGTCCAGCGAAGCTCGAAGTTGGACCATTCCTCGCTGGTGCCACCTGCTGTTACGACCGGCCGTTTCACTCTCTCCGCTTTAGGGGCGCTAGCGGCGGGAGCTGGATGTGCGGTCTGGTCAACCGGATGGGCTGTGCAGGCGTGTAGGTCAATTAAGCTGAGCAGGACATTCGGTGGGATGTCGTCCGACCAGGTGGTCTCGCAGTCAGGGGAGGGGTACGGAATGTCAGGCATCGTTGGCTTGAGACTTGTGATGAGGAAAAGTCAAGCGACCCGATAGCAAGAGGCTGCAATCATAGATGAGCTTCAACTCTTTAGTCAATCTTCTTGATTAACCAATGATTACAGCATCTGGAAATGCATGAAATAGAAGAGTGGCTTCTGAAGAGTAACATCATGTAATATATCGTCAATTACATGCTTTATGATCCGGTTTAAAATCAACCTTCTTAAGATTTTACCACCTATGAAAAGAAGAGAAATACTGCGGTGGTTATCATATACCTTCCTATTTCTCTTATTTTTGTACAAATGATGAGTAAGGCTATCTTTAAAATCTTGTAGGACCATTCCCTTCTTCCAAATTTCATTGAATAATTCTGATAATTTCTTCATAACTTTTGTACAACCGTACTTGAAGATTTCCGATAGGGTTGCATCTTTTCCTGGTGCTTTTCCAGACATTATTGGTTCAATAGCCGTGAGAACTCCCTGAAAGCTCGGTAAAAACGATAACTCTTGTATTTCTGGTCATTGAGGTGTTAATTCAAGAACGTATTCATCAGCAGCAGATGTATTATTGAAAACAGTATCAAACTGTTCCTTTTACCTTTTCAAGATTTTAGTCTTGTCTGTCAACAGGATTCCATTCAGTTTCTTTTATTGTACGCAGGGCTATTTGAACATAGGCTTTGTATGATGTGTATACTTTCTTTTTTCGGGTGAGTTTTTATCCTTAGTCCAAGCTTCGTGGGAACTATGCGATGTCACTGTTCAGTCTCGAAAGACAAAGGATACCCCCTGTAGGGTCAGCTGCGCGTGCAATTGTGTGGCAAGGGCTGCGCAATTTCCAACCACACCTCTACTAAATCGGAATTGCTTGAGTTCAAGGGCAAGAAGAGGTCCAGGATTACTGGAAACAATGCCGAGATAAGCGGAGAGCACATACAGAACCTGGAAGTCTCAAATGGTCACCCATCTGGTACTGGCCAGGTTCATCGTTGCTTACGTTCGGTGATCTGACGGGAACCGGTGTGTTAACGTGATTATGTCGGGGACTATGCATTTCAGCGATGTACTCCTTCATTGTTCTCATCAAACCAATCCTAGTGTTTGTGATTAGGCAACCCAAGCACCTCAAGTGATGTTGAGCGAGTAGCTTCACGCAAAGATTTCCAAAATGATTCAATTCCATTACTTATTTCCACAGATTCCAGCACTTTATCAAACAAGAAGAATTTGCTGGTCATGAGATTTCAACGGTAAGATGTTTTACGCCTTGACCTTGAGGATTTTTAACTCTTCTGCTACCTAGACGAAATAGTATTTTATTAAAAAGCATGTGGTATGAAAAGATCGAGTCAGTTTGAAGTTACCCAGATCCCGTCGTTTTGTCACCACATAGTCGATCATGTGCCCGTCTTTAGAGCGTGAGTGCATCCACGTGGTCTTATAACATTTTTTGGGGGGGGGGTAGTGAATTTGTGATACTCAGATCAAACTCTTTGCAGAGAAAAAGCAATGTGAATCCGCTCGAGTTCATATGCCCAATACCATGATAACCAAACACACCTTCCCTGGTTTTGAAATTACTAACAACCCGAACATTAAAATCACCCATGAGGATGATTTTATTCTTGTGACGAACTCCAGAAACAACATTCCGAAGTTGGTTATAAAAATTTTTTTCTTTTCTTGTTCCAGGCTAGCCAAAGTTGGCGCATAAAAACTAACAAGAACTGTTCGAGTCTCGTGTTCTAGGTCTAAAGTCAAAGTCATAACACGTCCAGATAAGCCCTTCGGAAGAGACAAGAGAGTTTGGGCCAAGTCCGACCGTAAAGCGAATTCAACACACGAATGCCGTGGCTCAGCTTCAGTTATTCGCACTCCAATAAAAATCATATCCTCCTTTAACTTATGTCACCTGTCATACACCTGTAAGTCGAGTTTTACTTAGTGTGGCTATGTCAGTGTTATACTTTCACAACTCCACACAAACAAAGGCTCTTTTGCACTCTGATGCAAAGGCATTATTCTAAAGCGTACGCACATTCCAAGATCCAAAGAAAAGTTTATTGTATTTTGAATTGTTTTCACTGCGTGATCGGATACATAAAAATCTGCAGTTGATTTCCAAGGTTTATATCCGCATGCAATTTTAGAGTCCCTTTTCTCGCCTCATCTTCAACTAAGGGGGAAAGCAGTGCTAATCCTAAATAAAACTGCTTTCTCACCTATGGAAGACACGAACCGCACAATTGCTTACAGATTTTGTGCGAGAAGGTCATCATTCATATGCAGTTATCCATTTAGAAACTCCCAGCAATACTCTTTGCCTGTCTCCATCGCTTTCACACAATCGCCAGTGGACTTGTTTTGTGTATAGGAATGACAATACACACACATAAGTTATTGAAACACATTTTGTTGCTAGAAACCCACACAAGCTTTGACTTGTGTAGCACCATCCACACTTTTTGGAACTGCTGATAACACACCATCGGTTCAAAAGTTTACCACAGAAAACATGAACGACAGACCTCAGGTTTTTTTATAAGAGTTTTCCTTCTCCTAGGTGCATACCTTAAAAAAGACTGAGGTTGCATCTATCTATCTATCTATCTTTATACACACAGACGCACACACACACACGCGCACACACACACACACACACACACACACACACACACACACACACACACACACACACACACACACACACATATATATATTCAATTTACTTTTTCGTTATGTTTATTACATTCTTCGTCGTGTCAATTTCATTCTTCTTTGCGTCAATTTCATATTTCGTTGTCTCACTTGTATTTCTCGTTGTAACAATTTTAAGTTTTAGTTGTCTCAATATCTTCATTTTCTTAATGTCTTTTTCTTTGTCTCAATTTCCATTTCTATTATGTCAATTTTGTTTTTTCATTATGTCCATTTTATATTTCGTTGTCTCAATGTTTTCATTCGGATTGTTTATTTAATTTTTTGTTGTATTTAATTTTTTGTTGTATTTAATTTTTTGTTGTATTTAAGTTTGTGTTGTATTTCAGTTTTTGTTGTGTCATTTTAATTTTTCTTTGTCTTAATTTCATTTCCGTTTTATCAATTTAATTTATCGCTGTGTCAATTTAATTTATCACTGTGTCAATTTAATTTATCATTGTGTCAATTTAATTTATCATTGTGTCAATTTAATTTATCATTGTGTCAATTTCATTTATCATTGTGTCAATTTAATTTATCACTGTGTCAATTTTATTTATCATTGTGTCAATTTCATTTATCATTGTGTCAATTTTATTTATCACTGTGTCAATTTAATTTATCATTGTGTAAATTTTATTTATTGTGTCAATTTTATTTATCACTGTGTCAATTTAATTTATCATTGTGTCAATTTAATTTATCATTGTGTCAATTTAATTTATCATTGTGTCAATTTCATTTATGATTGTGTCAATTTAATTTATCATTGTGTCAATTTCATTTATCATTGTGTCAATTTAATTTATCATTGTGTCAATTTCATTTATCATTGTGTCAATTTCATTTATCATTGTGTCGATTTCATTTATCATTGTGTCAATTTCATTTATCATTGCGTCAATTTTATTTATCATTGTGTCAATTTTATTTATCATTGTGTCATTAATATTTTTCGGTATGTCAATTTCACTTTTCGTTGCTGTAATTTCATTTTTTGTTACGTCAATTTTATTTTTTGGACTCAATTTAATTTTTAGTTATGTCAATATTATTCATATTGTTTCAATAACATTGCTATTCCTTCTTTGCAGCTTTTGTAACGCATTTTTTCATATTTTCATGTTTTTTTTCTGCAAAAACAATAATATTCATACTTTTTTCTTCTGTATAAACAATATTGCTTTTACCTTTTCTTTCGTTCTAGTTTTTCTGTGTTTTTTCCTGCATTTTTTTCATTTCCTTATTTTTCTTTCTTGATGCGTACATTTCCGTCTCATTATTTCTCTTTTTTTCTTACGTGGTTTATTTGTCTTTTTCTGCACTGATAGCTTTATTTTTTCTTTCTTTTTTTGATTTTACTCTCTATTTACTTTTTATTAGTCTTTCTTTTTCGTTTCTTTTCTTCTTTTTTCCTTCTTTTCTTGTGTTCTTCTTCTTTGCTTTCTAACGTGTCTTTCCTGTGCTTTTCTTTATGTTTGTCTTTTTATCTATTTAGATCTTCATTAAATTCTACAGATCATTTAATCTGAATAAGGTCACGTTTGATTGGTAAACTTAACTAAAAATCAAAATGGCCACCGAAAAAACAAAACAAAACCGAATAAAATAAACAAACATAAATACACAAATAACGTAAATTCTATCGGTCCAACTCATACAACATCCTGCATGCCTCTAATGACCAAACAACTTATTCATGTATAATAATTAAATTGCCACTTAAAATAAAACGATTGATACCGTGTGCATTTATTACCATAAAAATTTCCGATAAAAATAAACTATTGCCTTTGATATTTTTATTTCTTGGTTACACATTTTTTAAAGACATTACATCTTAAAAGAATAAGAATCAACTCCTTTACATTACACACAAATGCTTCATTTGCCTCTCCGCAATGATTTGGTTCACAATATATAATAGTATACATTGCACTGTAGAGAACCGACTGTTGATTAAATAACATTATTTTATGTATAACGACTTGAATGAAAGCTGAAAATGCAAACGTCATGTATTATGTTTCAATTATTCTCTAAACAGAAACATTCTTTTCAAATCTGCCTCTGTCTTATCAAAGAACCTACTGTTGATTTTATATACCTGGCCTTTCTGCTTGTGCGGTGGTAGACGCTTGAATAAAGGTTAAAAATAAAAAAAAAAACTCAAGTATCATGGTGCAATCGTGTTTTATCTTAATTGGTATTAACATTTAATATTTATCAATATTAACATCTAAATTTAATTAATATTAACATTTTATTTCAATTAATATAACCATTTTATCCTTATAAATATTAACACTTATGATTAATGAATAGAAACATTCAATATCAATTAATATTAATATTTCATTTTAATATATATTAACATTTTATTTTAATTAATATAACCATTTTATCCTTATTAATATTAAAACTTAATATTAATCAATATAAACATTCAATATTAATTAATATTAACATTTTATATTAATCAATATTAACATTCAATATTAATTAAAATTAACATTTTATCTTAAATAATATTCACATTTAATATTAATTAATATTCAATGTTAATATTAATTAATATTAACATTGAATATTAATTATTATCAACATTTAATATTAATTAATATTAACATTCATTATTAATTAAAATTAACAATTTATATTAATTAATAAAAGCATTTAATATTAATAAATACTACCAATTTATATTAAATAAAATTAACATTTTATCTTAATTAATATTAATATTTTATTTTAATTAACATTAATATTTTATATTAATTAAAATAAAGATTTTATATTAATTTACCCATTTAGCCTTATTAATATTAACACTTAATGTTTATCAATATAAACATTCAGTATTAATAAATATTAACATTCAATATTAATAATTATAAACATTTTATATTAACTTATATTAACATTTAATATTTACTATTATTAACAATTAAAATTAATTAAAATTAACATTCTCTATTAATTAAAACAAAATTTTTTATATTAATGAATGTTTACATTTAATATTAATTAATATTAACATTTAATAATGATTAAAATTACCATGTAATATTAATTAATATTAACATTATATCTTAATTAAAATTAACATTTTATATTTATTAAAATTAACATTTTTTATTTATTAATATTAACATTTTATATTAAGTAATATTAACATTTTATATTAATCAATATTAACATTTTATCTTAATTAATATTAATATTTTATCTTTATTAATATTTACATTTTTAATTAAAAGTAACATTTTATATTAATTAACATCGCAATTTTATATTAATTGATAAAAACATTTTATCTTTATCCAAATGAATATTTTATGGTAGATAATATTATGATTTTATTGTGATTGATATTAATATTTTATATTAATTAATATTAACAAATTATATTAATTAATATTTACATTCAATATTAATTGATATTAACATTCAGTATTAATAAATATTTTATTTTAATTAATGTTCACATTTTATCTTAATCAATATTAACATTTTATCTTTATTAATATCAACATTTTATCTTAATTAATATTAACATTTTATCTTTATATTTACATTTAATTATAATCAATATTAATATTCAATATTAATTAATAATGACCTTTAATATTAATTAATATTTACATTTTATCCTTATTATTAACATTTTATCTTAATTAATATTAACATTTAATTATAATTAATATTAACGTTTTATATTAATTAAAATAAACATTTTATATTAATCAATATTAACATTTTATCTTAATTAATATTAACATTTTATCTAAATCAATATTAAAATTTCATATGTATTAAAATAAATATTTTATATTAATCAATATTAACATTTTATCTTAATTAATATTCACATTTTATCATTATTATTATTAACATCTTATCTTAATTAATATTAACATTTAATTATTATCAATATTAATATTCAATATGAATTAATATTAATATAAAACGTATAAAAGTTGGAGTACGAAATTCATACAGATTTTCTGATTTGTGATGAGGATTTCTGAATTCGAGAATGCGAACATGAAGGATTTTGGACGTTACATCAGCCAAAACGTTGTGGGCATAAAAACCAGGATGAGAATAGTAGTCCGAATCATCCAGATCATACGAGTTAACATTCAATTTCTTTTTTTTTTCATCCATTTTCAAGTAAAATTTATTACGATATTTCATATGAATACCGTTAGATTCAGACTCAATAGATTTTATTAAAATATTTATCTAATTATATATTCGGATTACATAAAGTTGAAACATTGGTAAATGTTTCTGAATACAGACTTGAAATTATGCAATCAGAATTGGCTCATGTTAGTAAAAATATTCATTGAAATAATGTTGTAACGAAATAATTAAAATATCAGGATGACAAAGAACATTCTTGCGGTTTTTAACTTTTAAAGTAAGACTAGCCTGGGTGCTTGGCGTTGCCCGGGTGTTTGGAGGTGTGTGTTTAGCAAAAAAAAAAAAAAAAAAAAAAGAAAAAAAAAAGAAAAGGGAATGGAGGAAATTATTTAAAGTGGTATTTAGTATATAATTAAGTACCGATGTTTTTCTTAGGCTTTCTACACTTAATGCAAATATATGTTTCGCACTTAATTTCCCATGGGATATTTTCGTTATTTAACCCGAAGACAATCCAATAAAACACAGAATTCACTAATATACTTTAATTACACCACGAAGAATTTATTTCGTCGTATATCAAATGAAAACAGTTCACATTATCTTCTATTGATATAAAAATTGTGTCAGGGTTTACTTGTGGGGAGAAGTATCTTCACACTTGCTTACTCTGACAAACACATGCACAGAAGCCTTAGATATTTGAAGACAGAATTTGTGACAGAAGGCAGACGCGCGTATCACGGCTATGACGGCTATATGCAAATTCCGAGCCGTGTGACGTCACGGCGAGAAAGAAAAGAAGATATAGAAAGAAGAACAGGTGTGCAGATCTGGGATCAGATTGTATTCGAGAAAGTACCTGGAAATAAATGTCGTTGTTTCTACTGAAAAAAGTGAGACGAGCTATTACTTGTCTTTTGTCCATTGCGACGTAGTTTGCTACAACGTGTTGGGTCGCGGGTGTCTAAATGTTAAATGAGTGTAACATTACAAATCTAGTAGGTTTCAAGTTCTATCCAGTAGGTATTTAATTTATCTCTTTTATAAAAAGTAAAAGTCAATGTGTGTTAGGGTTAGAATAACATGTTCACATGAGTTTTATTAATTGTTAAACTGTTCAGCAAAGACACTATTAAAAACTTCTTCCGATTGCATCTGAGATCACTAGAGGCAACTTTCGGTCAGGTAAAATCCCGGGGTACAAGCAGCTGGCCTTGCTGGAAAAATGGTGGGATCCTTCTACCGTTATATTAGATATCTCACTGCTGATGCAATTCTCTAACTATATAAAAGCCAGGTACGTCCAAGGATTGAGTGCTGTTGCCACATCTGAGCAGGAGCTGCTAAAAAGACTGATCCTGCTTTGACCGAATTAAAAATAGCCTAATGGGGGATGCCTTTTTCTCTTCCCTGCAACCTCTTTCGCACAGAAAAGACGTTGCGAGCCTGTGTCTGCTTTATCGTTATTTTCATAGCTAGTACCCGTCTGAGCTCCAATCAATGCTCCCCTCGCCAAACTTTCACGACAAACACTCGTCTAGCTGAAACCACTATCAATAATTTCCCCGACTCTTTATCTGTGTCTAAACATAAACGTGGATTCCATGAACAAAGTTTCTTTCTTAGAACTACACACCTGTGGAACTGTTATGTTTGTTTACTTTCCATCTGACTACAATTTCGTCGTCTTTAAGTCCAATGTTAAACCGTCCCATTAGGTAATCCAATATACCAAATCTCAACTACTAACGATTATTACGACGTTATCCCATTGACAACTGTACACTCATTAACCCTTATCCTCGAGTGGCCCCGGGCCTTGATAAGTGGTGACTCGTATGTGAAAAGACGTCTATAAAATAACTGGAATATCCCAGAAGATAACGCATTTCGAATCTTTTAAAAATAGATTGTATAGTTGCATACTAATTAGATGATTCCCCCGACAGAAACTAAAATTTTTCATTATCCGTTTTCCCATACAAGCAAAATTACGGTCTTGACTTTAAGGTCACTTCGAAGACAAAACATTGCTCGGTAAAACGTAACTATCCTCTTCATAAAACAATAATACCGGTAATATTCTCGAAATTGCTTTTTCTTTCATGTATTTCGCGTCAGCAATCAAACCGTTTCTATCCAGCAAGACCATCTACTGGTACCCGGGGTTATTCACATACATAAAAGCTCTAATTTAATTCTCAATTTTCGACGATTATATGTGGTTGGCTAACATTAGATCCTTAAAAAACACTGAAATATATAAAAAAAATAAGTAAACACATTTCGAATTAAAAAAAGAAAAGATTTATTTAATTTTATAAAACAGAATAACCTAAAATAATGAATTTATTTTAAAAAAAGTTCAAAGATTTAAATTCTTATTTTATTGTTATTATTCACATTTAGAATAAACGAATTCATTTTAGTATTCACACAATTTGTCCGTTTTACAGATGTATGTAGAAACAGGTATAACATATATATATATATATATATATATATATATATATATATATATATATATATATATATATATATCCCATCACTATATACAACACCAACAATAATAATAGTTAGAATAATTGATAATAATAATAGTTAAAATAATTTATGAAAATAACAGTAAGAATACTTAATAAGAATAATAGTTAGAATAATTTATAATTATAATAATAATAATAGTTTGAATAATTAATAAAAATAATAGTTTGAATAATTTATAATAACAATAGTTAGAATAATTAATAAAATAATAGTTTTAATAATTTATAATAATAATAATAGTTAGAATAATTAATAAAAATAATAGTAAGAATAACTTATAATAATAATAATAATAATAATAATAGTTAGAATAATTAATAAAATAAGGGTTAGAATAATTTATAATAATAATAGTTAGAATAATTAATAAAAATAACAGTTATAATAATTTATAATAATAATAGTTAGAATAATTTATGAAAATAACAGTTAGAATACTTCATAAGATTAATAGTTAGAATAATTTATAATAATAATAGTTATAATAATTAATAAAAATAATAGTTAGAATAATTTATAATAATAATAGTTTGAATAATTTATAAAAATAATAGAATAATTCATAATAATAATAGTTACAATAATTTATAACAATAAAAATAATAGAATAATTTACAAAATGCAATAATAATTTAAAATGCGCTAAACAATATTTTCATATTTGTATATTGGTATATATCTGTATATTTGTATATATCTGTATATTTGTATATATCTGTATATTTGTATATATATGTATATTGGTATATATCTGTATATTTGTATATATATATATATTTGTATATATCTGTATATTTGTATATATCTGTATATTTGTATATATCTGTATATTTGTATATATCTGTATATTTGTATATATATGTATATTTGTATATATCTGTATATTTGTATATATCTGTATATTTGTATATATCTGTATATTTGTATATATATGTATATTTGTATATATCTGTATATTTGTATATATATGTATATTTGTATATATCTGTATATTTGTATATATCTGTATATTGGTATAGGTAAAAAGTGGAAATAGTATCCCAGGGTTCTCTGCAGCTAATACAGGAAGTGTCAGATACTTATCCGCCCTAGTATGGAAAATATCAGTGAGTTATCTGCCCCTTAGCATAATATAAGAACAGATGAAGCATTCATTTGCGTTTGGAGTTGAACTAAGCAATGAATTGTAAAACATTGTCGACCATATCCTTATAACATACTCCGATATTACAGTCACCAGATGCGTTCCGACTGGTTGATTTGTGTTTAGTAATTTTGTATTCACGCTCTGTATAAATGACATGAAAAACTTTTGTATTGACTATCTCGCGTATTGGAAAAATAATATAAACGAGGGTAATTGCAAAAGTAAAACGTATTTTTTGCAATCAAAAGGTTGAAGAATTACAAAGACGGAAGTAATACTAGTAAAACGGGCGACCATTTTTTTTACTCCAAAATCTATTTTTCTACATAGTCATCACCATTTTTAATGCTCTCTTGCTGTGCATGGGCGTTCGGAGCCCTCTTTGTCATAGGAGAGTCTTTCGAAAAGTAAAGCCTCATAGCTAAAAAAATCGAAGATCTACAAAAACAGGAGTGGTACCATTAAAATGAATGACCTTTTCTGCCTCAGAATGTATTTTTCTACATAGTCACCATCATTCTCAATGAACTTTTGCCAACGATAAACGATAGCTGTGTATGAGCGTCCGGAGCGAACTTTGCCATACGGGGGTCGTTTCAAAAGTAAGACTTCCGGTTTTTGACTAAAAAGGTTGAAGAACTACGAAGACGGGGAAACAAACAACCTTTGGTGCATAAGAATTGATTTTTCTAAATAGTTACTACAATTTTCAATGCATTTTTGCAAGGAATTAATTGACGCATATTTGCTTCTGACACACGCTCAAAACAGCAATTACTTTCTTAAAGTTTCACACCGCCAATATCTGCAACAGAGTGACTAAAATTTCAGGTTTTTAATGCATGAGTTCAGTCATCATGACCATGTAATTTGCAAACCCCTCCGATTCGTTCGATCAGAATAAAAGGCGGGGGCATTACATTTGGGACGCCGCTCATACTATGTCTAATATGAAATATCAAAAGAGAATGTTTGAAAATCAGAGACAAGGTTATTTTGTTTCGAATGTTTAAAAAAAACATGTCATTTTGGGAAATCAGGATTGTAGAAAGAAGAAATTAGAATGTACTCTAGGTCGAGTTAGGGTTAGGGTTAGGGTTAGAATGTACTCTAGGTCGTGAAAAGACCAGTATTTACGCAAATCAAATCGGGAACATGCATTGGCACCATGTTTTGACATGATCTCCTTTTCCTCAAATAGAAATGTCGAAAAGATCCCCCCCCCAAAAAAAAAACACCGACTTCATGGAACCCAATCCCATGCGAAAAATATTGACTGCTTAGGGATTATAGATTAAAAAAAGGGTGCATTTTAAGGTAAGCTGATATACATACGAGATGCCTTCAAGAAGTTTCCAGACATTTCCGTATGGAAACTTTTATTGATAGTAAACCCATGAAGCTCTAGTCCTCTTTGTAAAAATCTCCCCCGGCTGCAATGCACTTAATATTCCGTTTCAACTTCTAGAACGCCCCATGGAAGTCCTTTTGTGTGAGCCTGTCAATGATCCTCGCCACAGTCTCTTCCATCTCCTCAATTGTTTCATATAAAGTTTTCATTGAGCTTAGGGAATAACGAAAAAGTACAGGGAGCAAAGTTTGGACTACAGGGATACGAATTGATTAACTCGACTATCTCCCTGCTGTCATGACAACGTCGTTTTATTTGATCTTCTCTGAGTACCCTTAGGACAAACTTTGCGCAAATCTTCCGCATCTTCAATTGCCGGGGAATAATTGTGTATATGGTCTCCATATTGACATCAAACTGTGCACTTATTTTCTCTATAAACACAAAATGGGGAGAGGTCGCTTTTTTCGCAGATATTTTCGAAAGTCATTCCCCTCTAGCCTTAATTTAAACATACGTCATCTTCGGTTTGACGGTGGTCGTAACAGCAAAGACGTCACGTTTTGTTCGCGTTCTTTTCCTCCTTCACGGTACGGGTTCGAGCCTGCCTTCCTGCTACTACTATGTTTTTTTTTGCTCAACACACATCTCCAAACACCCAGGTAACGCCGGGCACCCATGCTAGTATATTAAAAAAACATCTGACGATTGTTTCCTTCCATAATAATAATAGTAATAATAATGATAATAATAATAATAATAATAACAACAACAATATAATAATAATAATAATAATAGTAATAATAACAATATAATAATAATAACAACAATATAATGATAATAATAATAATAATAGCAATATAATAATAATAATAATAATAACAATATAATAATAATAATAATAATAATAACAGTATAATAATAATAATGATAATAATAATAATAATAATAATAATAATAATAATAATAATAATAATAATAATGCTACGTTTCAGAATTTGAGGATTGATTAATCATATTAATTTGGAGTTTTCGGACTCTTGTTCTCATTTTTTGTGTTAAGCGTGTTACAGTGCAACTTTAGAGAACCCGTGGCGCAATGGGTAGAGTACTTGGTAAAAGTCAGTTGTACACTTACACTCTTCGGGAGGTTGAAGGTTTAATCCTAAGCGGCACTCAAAATACAATTGCGAATTGCCTAGAATTGCTACCCTGTCATATCTGATAAAACGAGAGAAATTTAACCCACCTCCCGGGTATTAAATAAATATTCCGTTCAAAATTCCATGGAGATTACCGAGTTCGATAGAAGGTTCCTGAGTTCAACATAAGAAGGTCGGAGGTTACATCGACCAAAATATTGTGAAATGACGCTCAAGATGAAAACAATAGTCCGAAGAAATACAGATATAATAATCTATATCTAGAAAAGTGAGAATGTGTGTGTGAAGACGCTTCTCAACCTATATACCAAACGAATTGTTGACCTGCAGGCTTGAATTTGGTATATAGAGTATTCAGACATGTGGACAACATTTTAATCGGTTTTCATCCTAAACAAGGGATGCTAAGGAGTAAAAATTAAAAAAATTATACGTGGGAGGCCACCATATTTTATTTGTTTCACGGCTGCGCATGTGCGATCATGAAATACGACAGCTTATTTATCTTAAGTATGAGTTGGTTTGAAAACACGCTATAAAACGCATGTCAAGCTAGTGTGCTGGTTATCATACTTGACTTACTTAGGTTTATGTTTCGCGTATTTTTTTGTTACTTACAAAAAGTGAACTGTTTAGAAAAAAAAACATAATATTCGCATGCACATGTATAAATTTCTTCCGTTTTTTTACTTTATTTTTTTAAAGAAAATTAATGTTACGTTTAATACCTCCAGTATTTCTGTTTATAATAAATAAGAATTTTGTATTAATTAAACTATACTATTTATGCGTATTTAAAATCGCGCAACGCCAGGTGGCCTGCTAGTATTATATATTTACTAGTTGATGTGTAATATTTGTCTGTTTTCTTTTTTTATCAATTTTGAATTCTTTATTTTCTTTTTTATCTTTCATTTTTATTTCATATTTATTTATTATTTTTTTATTTTAACTTCATATTCACGTTTTTAGTTTATATTTATATATTTCTTAATAGATTTTCCTTTCTTTCTTTCTTACCTCCATACGTTCTTAACAAATTCATTTCATAGAATCGAGCCACACACATTTAGGTAAATCTCTGTTGTGTTTGGCCGTTGTTTTCCTGAACGCGTTCCAGATAATCAATTACGAATGGTCTCAGTGCAACAACATAGGAGATATTTCGTGAGTGGAAAATTCTGCATGGTTCCCCGGAGAACGCTTAACAAATATTTATGGGATCGTTCTCTGAGAATAAAAAATGAATAGTTGTGTTGATTTAGCAAAAAGGTTAAAGAAAAGTGGAGCATTTAACACGCACACACACAAACACACACGCACACATATATTGTGCAAACAAACTGACAGTTTGAGCACTGTGCGACGAGAAAGCTAATTTAATAATTTGAGGATAAATATTTACGAGCACAGATTCTTGGTCCTATAGTTAGAGCTGCCGAGTGTCAACACGATGGTTGTAGGTTCGATCTACGGCTGGGAAAAGGTGTATGTATAGCCGCACAGATGAGTTGTGATATAACGAAACAGTTCTGTATGTGAGTGGCTGTATATATATATATATATATATATATATATATATGTATATATATATATACTGTATTAACAAAACCAAGACTTCAAAAAAGGAATTGGTAGCAATAAAAAGTGTATTTCATTGGAAGTTGCAATTGTTTCAAGACCAATTGGACAATTTCAAGCATTATGGCGTTTGAAAATTTTCACATAACCATCCTTTCTTCAGACTTCTAGAATAAAAAAAACACGTTCACAATAGAACATTATTTAAAGGAATTTCCCTTAAAGGAAATGAAGCATGCGAAAACATGTATAAAACCGATGGTGTTTTATCAGCTGTTCTAAACAGGTGCATGGTGTTACACAAGCCTTCACCATCAAAGCTTGTATGGGTTTCTGGCAAGAAAAATTGTAACTTGACAGTGGCTACCGTACTGTAGGCCGACCATTACCTAGGTACAATGACAAATTATAAAGCAATATCGCTACGCTCGAAGACGCTGTGATTGATTGAAATGATTGGAGGTCTACATACTTCAATAGCATTATGAAAAATGCAGCGCCGTTTTATCAAAAAAACACTTAGTGAAAACATATACTATACGTTGATCTTACGCAAAAATGCTGTGTAACGATAAAAAGAAAATGTTTTCAAAGACATTCAAGCGACAACATTTGACCCTGTGATACTATAACCTTACACATGTGTTAACATTCAGAACCCACACGTTGTATATAGACAGTCGCAGGGAAACAAAAAGCAGGAAAAAATCGACTCACTTATGTTTTCAGTGAAACAACATACATTTATTTACAGGTACTTTCCAGAATAATGTCTTGTCTTTTGTTGAAAAATCCACTCGTACTTCAATGCGCATAACAAGATTCTTGTAGTAATCTGTATTTGTCCGACTATGTTTAAGACGCGTCTTTTCCTGCCGTTCTTGGCCCACGTGTGTAACATGTCTATTTCTATCTCTCTCCGCGTTTTTCTCTTTTTATGGTGCTTTTCTTTTTTTCTTCCTTGCTATGACATCATCTCGCACACGGCTCGATCATTTGCATACTTTGGCTCTTGCTATTGTCGCTGCTATACGCGCGTCCGCGCTCTATTATGCTCTACAATGCTCGAAAAAGTAATTCCTAGTATAATGTCTAATTACCACAAAACAGATACTACACTATCTGCAATACTATACTACATTATCCATATACTATGTCCGCCCATTTTATAATAGCACATGGATTTTTAATAGTATTATTCGTCTTAACACAGACAGATACGAAATCGCCATAATTAATAGATTATTAGAAATTCTCATACAGGTCATTAGTCAGTGCTAACAACAACCAGTTGTGTTTCCTGGAGAATAAGACTTCCGAAATTTCTAGTATTTTCTACTTCTTTCGACTATCTTTGCGAATGAAGTTGCGTTATTGCAATAGCAATTTACAATTGCTTTCTCGTGGCAGCAACCATTAGTCTCAACTGGAATTTAGGCGGCAATAAGTTTCCCCAAGTGCCCAATCCTCTTCGTACTCATCCAATTCGGGTCTTTATAGTGCTTTCCTTCCTTGTTTCGTCCACCCTCCTTGACCACGCACGATTATTTGGTGTGGTGCCAGTTTTATGCTGACACTAAAACTTATTATTATTATTATTATTATTATTATTATTATTATCATTATTATTATTATTATTAATTTATTATTATTATTATTATTATTATTATTATTATTTATTTATTTATTTATTTTTTCACTTAATAGGAGCTTTCACACAGGCAATCACCAAAGATTTCTCCTCAAGAAAAAAAATGGGAGTCTGAGTGACAACAAGTCTCCCCAATTATCCAGTACTCTCCACTTCTTTTGATAAAATTTTAAAATTAATCTGCATTATCACAACAGCCGCTTACCATTGATTTCTCGTTGGCAGTGACCATTAGTTTTCACTGGTATCTGGATCGCAATAAACAACCCCAAGGTACCAGTCTTCGCCGCACTCATCCAGTAGAAGTCTGGTTAGTACTTCATCTCTTTGGTCGTTCCATCCTCCTTGATTCTCCTCGAGTATTTGGGATAGCAACACTGATGCTGTTACGTTTTATTTTATGAGGAGAGGGTTAACTTACAATTATGCAGTTTTGATTTTCTTGATTCTATGGAGTTTTTTTTTTGTGTTTTCATTCTGTAGCAATTTCTATATGTCGGTCAGCAATTGTGGCCAATGTGTATTAATCTTCGCATGCAAGGGTTCTCCTTAATATTTAAATAGTTTTCATTACTGCTATCCGTTGTAGCTTGTCAGTCATCCCTCTGATTCCAATTTCTCCCATTATTTTTTCAAAGTTTTTCGGAATTCTACCTAGTGCTCTTACTATTATTGTTGTTATCTTAACTTTCTTCATCTTCCATATCCCTTTCAGCTCTCTAGCTAGCTCTGTGTATTTGCTCTGCTTCCCAGTCTCCTCTGTGGTCTATTGAAACAGCGAAATTCTTCTGCTTCTTCTTCTTATTATTATTATTATTATTACTAATATTATTATTATTATATACTAACAAAGTGTATTCACATAGCCACCATCAACGATTTTCCTTTGAGAACAACATGTGCTGTTCTCTGGAGAAGTTACCTCAGATTCCCAGTACTCTTCATTTCTTTCGAAAACCTTTGCAAAAGAATTTGCGTTATCGCAACAGACGCTTAACATTGATTTCTGGTTGGCAGCGACCATTAGTCTTCACTGGAATTTGGCTGGCAAAGGTTCCAGTTCTCTTTGCACTCATCCAGCGGAGGTCAAGTTAGTGCGTTCCATCCTTGATCTTTCTATCCTACTTTTGCGTTATTATTATAATTATTATTATTATTATTATTATTATTATTATTATTATTATTATTATTATTATTGTTGTTGTTGTTCTAATTATGAATGAACCGCCCCCTTAAGTAAACATTTCAGCAAATCTCCTCACTAACGTAATGTACTTGCAATAACCCTTATCCCTGAGTGGCTTCCGGGCCTTGATAAGTGGTGATCACTGTGTAAAAAAAAAAAAAAAAAATTATTATTATTGTTATTATTATTATTATTGTTATTATTATTAATGTTATTATTATTATTGTTGTTATTATTGTTATTATTATCATTATTATTGTTATTATTATTATTATTATTATTATTACTATTGTTATTATTATTGTTGTTGTCGTCATCGTCGTCGTCGATGTTTTTCTTCTTATTGTTATTATTATTATTATTATTATTTTAGTAGTAGTAGTAGTAGTAGTAGTAGTAGTATCTCTTCTTATATAAACAAGGCACGTTGTGTGTATGTGTGTGTGTGTGTGTGTGCACGTGAGTTCGTTCTCTGTAGACTCCAAAACGGCTGGGCCATTTTTTAATCTGACAGTGTTGTAAGTAGGTTATGTATCGGGATACCCCTTACAAGTATTGAAATCAATAGTCCAAAAAATTCGATTAAAAAAAATTCGATTTTGACAAAACATCACAGGTGCATTTGAGAAGTTTTATCACCGCGCAAGCAGAACAGCCAGACGTATAAAATCAACAGTAGGTTTTTTGGTAAGGCTCTGGCGCATTCGAAATGAATATTTCGTTTTAGAAAACAATTGAACGATGATACTCGATTTTTACATTTTAAACTTTTATTGAAGCCGTTATCTAAATATAATTTTATAAAATCGACATTAAATTCTCTACAGTGCAATATAGGCTACAATTTATTGTGGACTAAGTCACTTTCCCATAGTGCACCGCAGCAGGACTCGACTAGAGCAGCCAATCAATTGATTTCGACGACAATAAATATATTGGGAATATGGAATATTCGTTGATCCTAATTCAATGCCCGGCAACGTCGGATTTCCCTGCTATTATTATTATTATTATTATTATTATTGTTTGTTCTTGTCTTTCTTGGAATTTTATTTAATTTTCTTCCTTTTCTCACAACCTGTCTTTGACGTCAAAGAAATGCTTTTCTATCGCCGGTGGGAGAACACGTGCTGCAGTCGACGTGAATCGACTCAAAAGATTTGCTTCATGGAACATGAGGTGTGCAGAGGCGGCGAAAAAAAAAGACAAACTTATCTTGCGTCCAATCGAGGGAAAGACTTCAAAAGGTGGCGATCTGAATTCACTGTTGCTGAACAAGAGTTTCGCCGGCAAACGAAAATACAAAGGCTAAAGTGTTTAACCTTCAGCAAAATGCAGTAGATTCCATCATTGCAAATCTGCCGTGCAAGCATCTATTTATGAAACTGAGAACCAATTTTAGTTACGGAAGATTGGTGGGCGTGTTTTGTTAATGGAAAGTGCTGAATAAAGGCAGGCAAGGCAGAACACCAGAAAATAGATTTGAGAGAACCACATATGTGCGATTCGCAAATCAACCAACCATAGCAGCTGAGTGTAACACTTACACCGTTCAGTTTTTTCTGGAGAATGACAATGGTGCAATGTTTAACGACACGGACTGACAATCTGAGTGCTCCAAGTTCGAATCCAGTTCTTTCCACAAAAATTCATTTCATTTAGAACGTTAGCAGCAGGGTTGGATCAAATACTGACTTTTAACAATTGAAATACAAATACTTTCGTTAAGGTTACCAGAAATACAAATACAAATACTTTTATTCCTAACTCTAAAAATACAAATACAAATACAAATACTAACGCTAAAAATACAAATACAAATACTTTTATTCCTCAATCTCAAAATACAAATAAAAATACAATAACTGATTTAAACAATCTGAAAATATGCGAAGAAAAGAAGAAAAAAGAAGAAATATTTCCTTCCAAATTTGACATCTACATTACACTCTATATCATGTCCTCATTGCATTTTATCATCATTAGAGCTCTGAAAGTTTCCGGGCCAAGTTTGGCTCGCTCTGGGGTATAAAAATTACCAGCCTTGCTGAAAACTCTTTCAGATGGTGACGATGTTGCACAGCACCCTAGAATATTTCTGGCGAAAGGCTTCAAAATCTTGAAGCTCTTGTTTTCCCGCCAGTACCTCAGTGGGTTGACGCCAAAAGCCAGAACACATTCTTCTAAGTAGGAATCGAGTTCTGCCTTTACCGCTGTAGTGTCGCTTATTGATGGACTTACATTTAGCTTCCCAGCTGGTGGCATGTAGGCAAAAAGACGAGGGCGTTTTGCATTCATGTCAGCCTCGTCTTGATTTGTGTTCACGGTCATGAAAAACTTCCTCTCTTGAACTGTGTTCTTCAAAGACAACTGAGTTGACTACGAAATAATTAGGTCCACAATCTTCGAAATATTTTTATTTTTCATTTTTTCACATGACAACCATGACAGCTTAAACCTGGGGTCCATGACAGCTGCAGCGATGACATCAGTCCTATCAAGAAACGGATGCAATCTCTTTTTGATAGAAGACTGTAGTGCATTAGCCAAGTTTAAGCAGTAGGTTGGTTTACTTTCCATGAATAGTTTGAGGCTGTGTTCAAGGCCAAATACAACTGGTGCAACGCAAGAAAGTGTCACCATGTTTTCTCCTTCCACTTGCGACATTGCCTCTTGGAATGGGTCCAAAATTTGCACCACTTCTTTTAGCATTGCTATTTCCACTACGTTCAATTCTCGTATGTTCTTGCACGATCCTAGGAGACTAGATAAAGTTAGGTCATCAGAGCAGGTACTACACTTTAATGTAAGCATTGATTGACAACGGGGACAGATTACATAAAAGAGATGTTTATAAATGTTTTTTTACGATTATGATATTAGTAACCATTTGGAGTTACAATCTATTTAGTATTACACATGAAATCTGAAGAAAACACTTACAATGAGTAAACATGCGAGTATAATCGACAGATTTCTAAGATGACAGCATAATTGAAAAGTAGTTGGTTATTATCTTAGACTCCACATCTACTTACCATTTTTACTAGTGCCATTTTTTCCATACCATATTTATTGGTACAATTTGTAAATAAGTTTCTATTTGTCAATCATATTCTTAAAAGAATTATGTCAGTCGTCAGAAGACAAAATTTACTCAGGGGATTGGAGGTATCAACTTAAAATATCTCTAAAATATTTATAAATTTAATTTTAGTCATAACTCTAAAACTAGACTTTGTTTCCAAGAACAATCTATGCGTCATTATTAAGGCAAATGTGTCTATAATCCAAGATAGTTAGAAAATCTATAATTATTGACTTTTAATTAAACATTTGGGACTACTCAGGAAAAAGTATATGAATACTTAAAAATATTCATTTTAAATACAACTTTAAATAGCTATAGTTATAAGTTTTCAAATTTCTATAAATTGAAAATAAATTAATTCAATTAATTTCAAAACACTACTTTTAAAGAATTTCAAACGAAAAATACAAGAATTAATTATTTCAGAGGAAATATACTCAGTGACCTAATTGGCAGGGACAAGGCGCCAGCACTAAAAAATGTCCCCAAAATGGTTTCATACTCAACTGTGAACTCTTTGAAAGGGTCCATATAGACATTTAGTAAGTAACTGTGAAACCGGATTAAACATTTAGGTGTGAGATTCGCTAGGTGCGAGAGGGTGTAAATCCATGAATGGGAGTGGGAGGTCAAAAGTTTTTTTTTTAAATCTACAAGTTTAGACATCCAAACAACTGTTTAAATTACTTTATTATAACTTTTTCTTTAATAATCCATATTTAATAAATATTTATATAAAATTATCCGAAAAAGGCCAAATTTGAAGCATAAATTTGAAAAAAAACAAACAAAAATTTTGAAAGCCAAACTGCTACAAAAAAAGCCAAATTCGTGAAATTTGGCCTTAAAACAGCCAAGCTGGCAACCCTGAATTGAAGCTACTTGACTCACAGACTTATCGTCACTCAACTAGCAGCAGCGTGTGTGACTGGAAGTGGACAGGGCTGGTAGACTGGTACACGTACGCAACATGTATGTGAACAGGGTTGGATCAAATACTGACTTTTAACAATTGAAATGCAAATACTTTCGTTTAGGTTACCAGAAATACAAATACAAATACAAATACTTTTACTCCTAAGTCTAAAAATACAAATACAAATACAAATACATTAAAATTGTATTTAAATACAATTGAAATACAAATACAATTGTATTTGATCCAACCCTAGTTAGCAGCTTTCTCGTGGTCCCACTTGTGAGTCGATAATGCATCCGTTCAGACTCAAGAGACAATGGGCACCCTGTCCTCTATTCCTCATTCGTTTCATAATGTCGTTTTAGAGCTAATAATTCCCTGCATCCTCTGTCCCACAAAAGAGACGTTGCGAGCCTATATCTGCTTTATCGTTAGTTTCATGGCAAGTGCTCATCCGAATTTCAACCTATATCCCCATCGCCAGACTTTCACGAAAAACACTCTGTTGCGTTATATCATAAAGGGGGATCGTGTGTGTTAATGTCGTGTGTAATACATGTACTTTTAACATACCTTCTGTGTCTTGGATGTTGGTCCATCTGGAATCATCTCGTCTTAGAGGGGAGACTTATACTTGTTTTAGACGAATATTCATTCACTCCAACACGATGAATTGGTTTTATAGTTTTTATTTCACTTTCCAGATGTCTCGCAGAATGAATGGAAAGTGAATCTGGCTCGTGTGGTTTCTTGGTCTCGTTTCAAAACCAAATCTCCACGATTCAGCTAACCTGATCACGTGAATCACACGCAATCCGATCAGCTGATCCTGACTTCCGGTCAACGTGTCTAACTATAATTTACACACCTCCCTCTCTCTCTCTCTCTCTCTCTCTCTCTCTTGATCCATTCTCTAACAACTCGTCTAGCCCAAAACACTAGCAACAATTTCCCACACTGTGCCTAAACCTAAACGTAGATTCCATGAACAAGGCTTCATTCTTAGAACTGCACGACTGTGGAATCTTCTTCCGTTTGCCTACTTTCCAGTTGACTACAATCTGATTGTCTTCAAGTCCAATGTAAACAAGTTCTTGATGAACCGACCCCCTAAGTAATCCAATTTACTAAAATCCCACTACTTATGTTTATTACGCTATAATCACAACCGCTAATATATTCCTATTAACCCTTATCCTCGAGTGGTCCCCGGGCCTTCATAAGTGATGACTCATATGTAAAAAAAATTCATTGATATGCAAATTAATGTAAATATACGTCTCCCACGATGCTTAAAGATCATCTTGCATAAACGCATGCGCGCGGCTTCCAGACACTACTCGTTTCGACAGCTAACGCTCACTACACGATTAAGCACAGCTAGCATCACTACTGGTTACAGACACTTTGGATGGTTTTTCCTTGGAAATATTTATTTTGCATTGCCCTAACAATGTAGAACATATAATTTTTGTGTGGATGTACTTTGTCTTTCTTTCTTTTGATAATGTCCTATCTTCAACAGACTTTTGAAAAGCAAAGAGAATAAAAGTCGAAAACAACAGAATTAGATCGTGCTTTTGAAATACAATTATAATTTTCTATTGTATCTCACTAGCCGTTTTTTTGTCAATTCCATTTGCGCAGAGAACGCAAGACTCGCATTAATTTGAGAGTTCAGTTCAACCAATTATTTAATTCATTAGTTTGTGTGAGAATATGTCGATTTCTAATGCCATTAGAGTAAGTGATACATTGTCTGAAATATATATCTGCGCCCGAATTGAGCGTTTATTAGCTATTAATTCCCTCCATCCTCATGGATATTGCTTGGCGGCTCACGGATAGAGGCTTAACAAATAGAGTCAAACGTGGCTTCCTGGCTGAGTTCGAATCTCCCGATTGGCATGAATTTTCATCCTCCACTGATGATTGCGTAAACATGAATCACTAGTCATGATTTATTATTATTAATTGTTATTTAATTATATTATGTATATATCGGATAATACACACACACACACACACACATATATATATATATATATATATATATATATATATATATATATATATATATATATATATATAGCAAAAATGGTAATTAGTAAAAACCTTAAGAAAGTGCTCAAATATGTGTTTTCTTTTAATATCATTTTCCAATCATAATAACCATTTCTGTAAAGTCTACCGAAGATGCTCGATCGTTAATACCATTCGGTAAGCGAAACATGTTTAACTAAACAGATAAAACGGTAATGAAAAACTAAAGCGCATATTTTCTCTAATAGCATTGAGCACTTTCTTCAGGCTTTTACTAATTACCATCTTTACTAAATATTGCTCCAACCCTGTTGAGCACTATATCCTAAACACTTGGATCATTACCTATTATTATGGAAAAGGTTGACTTCAATTTGTCCCCCAAGAACATACTCACGACAAGCAAAATAAACTACCTGTTAAACCTCACCCTATCTCGGCCTCCCCTATTTCCTCCCCCCTTTTTTTTCGCTTCTTCTAATATTTTTTTAATCATAATAAACATTTCTGTAAAGTCTGACGAAGTTACTGGATCGTTAATACGATTCGGTAACCGAAACATGTGTAACTAAACAGATAAAGCGGTAATGAAAAATAAAACACACACACACACATATCTATATCTATATATATATAAATATTAAAATTTAAGAATTAGAAAAACCAATGACATATTTATATTAGTTTGCAAATTTCTATATCAACAAACGTTTATGTGTACGATCGTTTCCGAAATAAAACATAACCATCAGAACAATACAATTAGAAGACCACAACAGCGACTTCTACCATCTCTATATTGTTAAGCAAATTCATATTTATTTCAACGAAAGTCTATATATGGAGGGGGTGAAAATAGCAATATCCGTATCTTCTTACAACACACACACACACACACAGACACACACATAATACATATATATATATGCATATATATATATATATATATATATATATATATATATATATATATATAAATGAATATTTATAAAATGAATAATTATTAAAAATCTAAAACAATGACCTAAAAAATGTCAATAATTATAATAGGTTGGTGAAAAGTGATAATGTGAAATGAATGACTCTCGACTGTTACAATGTGATTGAATGGCAGACACCAGATTTAATCTCATTCGAGTGAAAAATGACACAAGGCAATAATCATTGGTGTACAAGTGAATGTGGAGGAAATAGAAACGCAGAAAATCGGAAAATATTAAAGCAGATAAAAGAGAGATAAAAAGAAGTTAGAGAAAGTAAAAGTTGTATTTTCTGTGTAGGAATAGCTGGGGAGTAAAACAAAAGGATTTGACAAGTGAATTGAAAAAATTAGGACCCATTGCGATGAGAATGTACTTTAGAAGACTGCCTTGTTAGAAACCGCCAGAATGTAACGCCCTGAGAAAAGAAGATGCTGGTAGTCTATGGTCATTGGTTATAATGTGCCCATTAGCATAACATCGAGAATAACAACAGCCAGCCACAAAATGTGAACAAAAAAATTAGAATGATAATAAGTAATTAAGATAACGTACACAATCTAAAGCTTATACATAAATAAATAACCAATAGTAAAAAAGAGGATTATTTCATTGAAAATTCACACAAGAAATGCAAATACATATATGCACACAAATGCACATACATATAAACACACAAATGCACATACATGTATATATACACAAATGCACATACATATAAACACACAAATGCACATTCACATATACACACAAATGCATATACATATATACACGCAAATACACATACATAGATACACACAAATGCACATACATATATGCACACAAATGCACATACATATAAACACACAAATACACATATATATAAACACACAAATGCACATACATATATGCACACAAATGCACATACATGTATATATACACAAATGCACATACATATAAACACACAAATGCACATTCACATATACACACAAATGCATATACATATATACACGCAAATACACATACATAGATACACGCAAATGCACATACATATATACACAGAAATGCACTTGCATATAAACATACAAATGTACATACATATATACACACACAAATGCACTTGCATATGAACACACAAATGCATATACATATAACACACATACAAATGCATATACATATATACACACAAATGCATATACATATAACACACACACACAAATGCATATACATATAACACACACGCAAATGCACATACATATATACACACAAATGCACTTGCATATACACATAAATGTACATACATATATACACACAAATGCACTTGCATATGAACACACAAATGCATATACATATAACACACACACAAATGCATATACATATATACACACAAATGCATATACATATAACATACACACAAATGCATATACATATAAAACACACGCAAATGCACATACATATATACACACACAAATGCACTTGCATATACACACACAAATGTACATACATATACACACACAAATGCACTTGCATATGAACACACAAATGCATATACATATATACAGACAAATGCATATACATATATACACACAAATGCGCATACCTACAAATGATGGGGCAGTTCAAATATTTTTTTTCGATTCCGAACTAAATTCCCGATTCCGCTACAATTATCGATTCTGATGTTTTATGAATCACTAAATATCTAATTAGGAATTTGTTATTTTTTCCGATTTCCATGAAATGAAAACATTTAAATGTGCATATATCTTCTCAAATGTAAGAGAAACATACTTGTGATGGTGGTGGTGGTGGGGGGTGATCTATTGATGTTAGTTTATTGGTAATTTAAAATCAATAAAAATTTATGTTATCATTATTACCAGCAGTGGAAGATTTTGTTTTAAACAAAATCAACAAAACAAAAATAAGTAATTGTTTTCGGCATCAGACAATAGACACATATTATTTCGGTTGCTATGCCAACTCCGATATCCTCAAAATTTCCGATTTTCTCGATTTCCAATTCCAATTAATCATCTTAACACTAATACCTGCACACACACACCCACACACACAAACACACACACACACACATATATATGTATATATATATATTTAGTAGAAATGGTAATTAATAAAAACTGAAGAAAGTGCTCAATACTGTTGTAGAGCAAATATGCGTTTTATTTTTTATTACCGTATCTTTCTGTTAAGTTACATTATTGTTTCAGCTACCCGGCCGTTTTTTTGGCCGTCTGTAGCTTCCTCAGACTTTTACAGAAACCTGTAAAAGTCTGAAGAAGCTACAGACGGCAAAAAGAAAACGGCCAGATAGCTGAAACAATAATGTAACTTAACAGAAAGATACGGTAATAAAAATAAAACGTATATATATATATATATATATATATATATATATATACATATACATACATATATATATATATATATAAAGTAAATATACAAAAACACATGTGACAGCCACAGAACAATGCAACAAGCCAACAATGAAGACATTTTCTGAATTAATTCTCTTAAAAAGCGGGGTTATATGGTCTTGTTATATCATATTACTGATCGTGGCATTCAGTGCATTCCAATAATTTGTAGTCTGAATAAAAAGTTGATCCCTTGATATAGTCGTAAAACAAACATCGATTGCACCGAAAGATTCATTCAGCATTTTAAATCCGTTTCTTTTTTGCTGTTGGTTATTTTCCAAAAGGAAATAATTTTAGAAACGATCAAATAGTGTAAACCTCTAAGCATGAGGGATAATGTCTAAATCCATGATTTTTATAGATAAAACAATATAATAAACTCTTCCGTCGTGTTCAACGTGTGAGATTCTGAATATGATATGCGTTACTATACGTATGTATGTATGTATTTATGTATGTATGCATGTATGTATGTATGATAAGCCACCCGCCACCTCATCAGCGCAATCGGCCACAAAACAGTCTTGTGTTGCCAGATCTAACCTGTGTCAACTGCGAGCGGACGTGCAAAACAGCAGGGGGTTCGAAGAGCCATTTAAATATTCATAGAAGTGACCATCAAGAACGTGCTGTTACTGGCGCTCATGTCTGTATAATTTGTGCCAAAGAATGCCAGAGTTTGGTAGGGCTTAAAAGCAACCTTCGTGTGGCCCATCACTGATTTGTTTTCATATTCCTGTATATATATATATATATATATATATATATATATATATATATATATATTTTATATGTGCTATATCAAGTAATGGCAATGTTCGAAAACGAGTTTGCTGACATTATGCACACTTGTGAGCAAAAAAAAAAAAAAGAAAAACCTGGCCAAACATATTTTATGCATTTTATTGCACTAAAAGCTATATTGAACAATGAACAATTGAACAAGGAAACTAAAATGAGACTAATAACACAGAACAAGACATTTACTTTAATAAATGTTTAGTATGGAATCGCATTTCCTTTTTGATTTCTTTAAAAGATCAATCCTTTCAGACATGCTCTCAACCAAATTGGAACACTGTGAAGAGGAGATGCTATTCCATTCGCTTTCCACAGCTTTCCACAGTTTTTCATTGTTCAAAAAAGTTATTCCGGCCAATGGAAGAAATATTATGAACCAAATATTCTCTATTGAGTTTAAATCGGGGCTTTGACCTGGCCAAAATATCACATCAATTGAGTTATCAGAAAATCATTTTTCTGTGGCTTTAGCAGTGTGTGCAGGGGCTTTTTCATGTTGAAAAAATAATGTGCTGGGGTATTCCCAGCTTCTGAATACTTAGTAACAGTTCTGTTTCTAATATTCGAATGTATTCCTTTGCATTGATTGACTTTTCGCATCTAATAAGTTCCCTAACTCCTGCTGCAGTAAAAATCCCCATACCATTATCTCTCCATTCCCGTGTTTAACTGTCGTTTTTATGCAACTTGACGAAAATCGTTCTCCCATTCTTCGATTGCACCGTTCGGGAGCATCGGGAGCATCACTAACAAGTCAAAATCTTGATTAATCTAACACGAAAGCATTCCTGAAGTCTGTATCTTTCTTGCTATAATATGAGAAAAATCTCTTTCTATCATTGAAGTTCTTCTTAGATAAAAATGGATTCTTTGCACACCATTTAAAGGAAAATCCCATATTTTTCATTTGTCTAGGTATTGTATTTCTAGAACGAGAACAAAAATTCATGGATAAATATTGAAAACTCGATTTTCTCCTTCTTTCTCTCTTGGCCCATTTCTTTTTACTCATGAGTGTATGTATATATCTCCCCCCCTCTCTCTCTGTATATATATATATATATATATATATATATATATATATATATATATATATATATATATATATGTATACATACATATGTATATTAGCAGAGGGAACCGACGTTGCCCGGGATTGAATCAGGATCAACGAACATTCCATACCATACATATATTGTAATAAAAATTGGTAAATTATGCTCTTTTCAATACAATCCGTTGATTGCCTGCAAATAATCGGGGCTCTACTGCCGTGCACCAGGAGGAAGCTTTACATGTCTCCCCGCAGTGACTTAGTAAACATAATACATTACAGTTTACATTGCACTGTAGAAAATCTACAGTGGATTTTCTGAAATTATTTTATATAAATGTTTGGATCAAATGATAATATGCAAAATTCAAATATCATGGTTCATTTGTGCTCTAAACAGAAATGTCCATTTCAAACGCGCCGCTGTTTTATCAAGAATTAATTTGCTGATTTTATACGCCGGACCCTTTTGCTGATCCGGTGGTAAAATTTCTCATAAGCACTTGTGATGTTAGCTTTTATAAGGTATTAAATTTGTTCAAATTTAGATTATTCTTTTTTTTAATCAGATTTATCAATTATGGATCGACGATTTTTGATATCAAAAGCATTCTGATAGAAAAGCCATTGATAGTCCTAAATGCATAAAATATATTTGTGTGAAATTTCATAAAAATCAGCCTAGCTGTTCTTGAGTTAAAAAGGAAAGAGAGTAAAACACACACACACACACACACACACACACACACACACACACACACACACACACCTGAAAGAATTTATATATAAGTCGGGATATGGTAACTTCCGTCAGTCTAAACAGATTATGTATACCCACTATAAGGGCGCCTGCGCGTGAAATTTTTGTGGTAAGAGTTGCAAAGTTTCCAACCACACATCTCCTGAGACGGCGTTGCTACATACCAGTGGCAAGTGGACGTTCAGAACGACTGGAAACAATGCCGAGATAAGCGGAGGGCACATACAGCGTCTAGAATTCCAAAATGGTCACTCATCTCATACTAGCAAGGCTCAATGTTGCTTAACTTCGGTGATCTGAGGAAAACCGGTGTCAACTTGATTATTCCCTATAAGTAAAGATATGCACATATGTACACCCCCAATATATATATATATATATATATATATATATATATATATATATATATATATATATATATATATATATATATATATATAGTTATTAATTTATAAAATATATATGGCGATTAAGCTACACTGAATATTTCGCGTTTCATCCACTCTAGGACTCTTCAGGCTTATGCGCATAAGCCTGAAGAGTCCTAGAATGGATCAAACGCGGAATATTCAGTGTAGCTTAATCGCCATATATATTTTATAAATTAATAACTATATATATATATATATATATATATATATATATATATATATATATATATATAATGAGTGTGTGTGCGTTCGGTTGCTATGGACTCGAAAACTGGGTCGATTTTTATGAGATTTAACAAGAAGATACTTTGTGTTTGGTAGTGTATTTAAATAGGTTTTGTATCGAAATGTTTTCGATAAGTATCGATAATCGATAATCAAAATGATCCGATGAAAGAAGGAACAATCGATTTTGACCAAAATTACCACCTTACATAGCCTTATATCACAAATAAATTTGAGAAGTTTTATTACCGCACAAATCGAACAGCCCGACGGATAAAATCATATGTAGGTTCTTTAATATGACGTGGGCGCGTTCGAAATGAATGTTTGTATTTAAAGTACAATTGCACCATGATACTTGACTTTTGCATTTCAAACTTTAATTCAATCCATTATATATAAAATATTTGTTTTATAAAATCCACAGTATGTTCTCTGCAGTGCATTGGAGACTATACGATGCATTATGGACTAAGTCACTGCAGAGAGGCATGTGAAGCCTTCGTCCGGTGTACCCTGATGATCCCTATCTAGAGCATGCAATCAATCGATTTGATGGAAACATGTCGATGTCATCGATTTCGATAACAAAAATATGGGAATGTGAAACATTTATTGATCATCATTACTCAATCCCGAGCAACGTCTTGTCTCCCTGCTAGTTAATATATATATATATATATATATATATATATATATATATATATATACATATATATATATATATATATATATATATACAATGGGTGAAATATTAATAATTGTGAAATTAATAATCAAGTTTTTTAGGGGGAAAACATAACAAAATCAAAGTATTATGTTCGATCGTTTCGGAAACGATACCCCATTTATTCATTTAATATTTACAAATAAAACCAATAAAGGAATGAAGTATTTCTGGATATTGTCTTCTAGTCAGCATAAATGGGGTGAGTTTGGGTTAAGGGGTGGGAAGTCACCTAATTTTAACTAGCTTTTTGAAGTAAATTTTTTAATTGATTTTTAACAGATAACAACGCATATATATATATATATATATATATATATATATATATATATATATATATATGTACCACAAATAAACCTTTTTAATATATATATATATATATAAAGTTTATTTGTGGTACAGAATTTACAAATGACAGAAAAAAAGAATTCTTTTGGACCCTAGATGTCTTTCGCCACCCTCAACAGGGGCAATCGATGGCATTTTTAAAAATATTTAAAAAAAAATATGGGGAAGAAATTAAAATCAATGATGAAAATGAGAACACCTTATTTACAATTATAACAAACATACAGGGAAGAGGGAAAGGGAAAGGATAAAATAAAATTGATTAATGTATATATATATATATATATATATATATATATATATATAATGAATATTATTTTTAAAAAATTAAATTATTACAAATGAGAAATGATAACCCGAATATAAATATACAAGGGGAGGAGAAAAAAGAGGGGTGGGGAATCATATCTAAATATCTCTATAATTCGCCCAAAAGATCTAGGGTATTCACAAACTGTTTCTGCCTGCAGAGAGAGAGAGAGAGAGAGAGATAGAGAGAGAGGGAGATAGATAGATAGATAGATAGATAGATAGAGAGAGAGAGAGAGAGAGAGAGAGGGGGGGTTTGAAGCGGGCATATATATTAGTTTTGATTGTCTTTAAAATAAGAAGTACGTAATTTGCATGAATTAAAATATCATATTAAAGTGTGTCTTACGAGGAACGGGCAACGGTCGGCTAGTATATATATATATATATACGCACACATATAATCACATATCAATATTATTTGTTACATGTTATTTGCTGATTAATCGGCATCAAAATAACGACGATTTGTGCTGAAATCTAAGTAGAGTAAGAACACGGTGTAAACAGGAATTATTAGTTTGGAAGCATCACAATTTCTATCAGTTACATTGTAGTTAATTAATAGACTTCGAGGTATAAACTTTTATTACATAGGCATAACCACTTATCAAAGCCAAGAGACCACTTGAGGATAAGGGTTAAGAGTGTACAGTAGTCAATTGGACAGTATAGTAATCGTAAGTAATGGAAATTCGATAAATTTAACTTAAGTGGAACGGCTCAGCAAGAACTTGTTTACGTTGGACTTGAAGACAACAATATTGTAGTCAGCTGGAAAGCAAGAAAACGGAAGACAATTCCATAGGCGTGCAGTTCTAAGAAAGAAGCTTTGTTTATGGAATCTACATTTAGGTTTAGGCACAGATAAAGAGTGGGGGATTATTGATAGTGTTTTCAGCTAGACGAGTGTTTTATTTTATTAAGTCACATTGCATCTCAGAGATCAGTGCTCAGATATGTTTTCTACACCGCACCTGTGCCCTTTCGTGAGAGTTAGCTATTTCCGCCTTAACGTCGTGCGCTAAATTTTTCTATTCTGATAAACAAATTAATTCTACGAGCTAAATGCGCTGATGTATTGTGCTACATGGACGTTCCAATCCTAGTTCGCAGGTGTTGGTCCCTTTTCATTTCTTAATTATTTCAATAGCACAGAACAATAGTAATTAGATAACTTGCAAAGTGTTGATATTTTAGTAAAAATAAAACCAGCGCCGATATTTGTAAATTTTTCGTGGATTCAAACATTTTTATTTATTTTTTATTTATTTATTTATTTTTTTATTTATTTATTTTTTTTCATCATGCCCCTCGAGTCAAGATCAAAGTGTAGTATCTGTTCTTCAGATGCTGCACTTCAATATCTTGTTCTCTGTCAGTGGAGGAGAAATCCTTCACGACTGAGACAATTTTTATTTTTGTTCCTTTTCTCCACATTAAAAAACGACCCTGGTGTCTAACTCTGTCCCGTGGGGAGACATTGCAAATAGGAACATACGAAACCGACTTCGAAATCTAGTGTTGAATGATCTCATCTGTTTCCCCAAATTAGTTAGTCGTCCTTATTTTTATTCTCACTTTCGTTTCATTCGACTTTAGTCGAAATTCTCAATACCCAAGGGTCCGCCTTCCTGGGACTAACACTGGATATCTGTAATAGATATATAGATGTTAGAATATTCCATTATATTTCTCGTTTATGTCAAACGTTGAGTTAATAAAGAAGTTAGTAATATTAATTTTCCTTTCACCTATTTATCAGTTAACTACTAGCATATATTTCTATTAGTCAATTGGTTTTACGGAATGTTAGCACAAGAATTCATCTATTCTCGTAGAGTATCCAGCTATGTTTTACTATAGGCAACATCACTAATAGAACGGGCACCAATCTTCATATACACCATTTTAAGTAGTCATGTTATGACCCTTTAGGCTGTGATCATAGTGTAGTACCTGTATTAACTGTGGCAAGTAGGACAAAGGGTCAAAACATTATTAATATTAATAATAATAATAATAATAATAATAATAATAATAATAATAATAATAATAACAACAACAATTGATTCGAGCAACGGCGGGTCGCTGGATCAATTATTATGATAAGGAAAATAAACAACTAACTTGGGAAAAATGATTGGCATGTAATATAATAAATATCGCAAAAGGAATGTAAAAATAGAAAATATATGTAAACATTGTTTTTGGTTTGCATAAACAAATAACTAGATTGGGGGCATTAGATTGGTCTGAGACACATAATGATGTGACTTAAAGAAGCACGTGATGTATGTAGATTTGGGGAGATTCTAGGAGTCTATAGCTGGACATCAGAGACAACGGACGACTCAAGATAACGTGGGAAGTGGCGTCACCTCGGACAGCCAAGATGTAAAGAACATGTAATCTCTGAAAATGCCGGCCAGATCGTGAGAATAAATGTTCATAAATAATTCAGATATGTGTTGTGTTATTTACATCTGTTAAAAAAGAACTGTTTGTCTACAATTGTTTCGATACGTCCACGTCAATCGTTTCCTGTTAGAAATGCTGTATAAATGTTAAAATATACACACTATACGATCAACTAAATGATACAGTGTGTATGCACACACGCATTTACACGTACACGAATAAACAGATAAAATATAAAACCCTGCTATTCAACATATACGTCGTTATAGAACGTGTTCATACACCTGCCTATATAACAGTCACAGATTGGAGGAGGGCTGAACGTCGAAGCTGAGGGTTGCAGTGATGAAGGTTGCTGTCCATTAGAGACTGGTCCATTCTGTTGTTGAGGTGCTGACGGTTGGGTTGGCTGTTGAACGTTTGACTGTAGTTGTTGTTGAGCCAGTGGAGTTGAAGTCGTATGCCCCTGGGATGTGGGCTGTTGTGCCTGTTGCGCCTGCTGTCCAGGATTGGTCTGTTGCTGCTTAATTATCTTTTTGTACTTAGAACGGTAATTCTGAAACCATATTTTCACCTGGGAGAAATGAAAATAAAACAATAATAAAAACATTGTTAGAAAAATCAAAATTCAGGTTCAATTTGCTTATGTAGATCTAAAACACTGTAATTGTATTTTTAGAAATGTATCAAAAATGTTTACATCTCGAAATATAAAAAGAAATTATCTATTATAAAAATCTCACCTGTCTGTTTAAATATATGTATGTATGTACGTTTGTATGTCTGCCTAAAACTTTTGACAGAAGCGACGGATTCTCACGAGATCGGTATCGTTTTAAAACTCGACCCTTCAGACGACCAATATATATTGATATATTGAATATTTCATCAGGTTTTCATTGTAGAAGGAAAATATCCCCATATTAGGTTGTCCTGAAAAATCCCTGTACAGAGAGACTTACACACTCGAGGACAATGCCTAGTAGGCATTCAAGTTCTCTCTAATTTTCATGGTTGTGTAAAAGCACGCGTTCCCTCACAAAAATCGCCGTCGTTTTTTTCACTTTCATCTTCTGTTTTGATTATGTCGTATTAGCGATCACCGAGGAGGCGATCATAGGTTCACATGGTAAATAAACACCAACCTCGACACATTCTGTAGATATGAATTTTACTCTGGATGTGTGTGTTTGTGTGTGATACCATCGATCCTCTAAACTATTTATCGACATCTCTTTATAGTCGCTTGACATAATCACATCTCGGTATCTCCCAAACCAACATCTGTCATCAACTGTCACTAACTGTTAACTATCGTCAACTCTCATCAACTCAAGACATGCTCACCACCTAAATTATTCATAAACTAAACATATTAAATTTGTGTCAATTTTTTTATCACAGTCACTAACTCACATTGATTAACAATCCAATTTAAGATAGTCTTTGTGTGCCTTATTGAACCACTGATTGCCATTGTCTTTCTATTAATCTCACTTCTTTTAAAGTGATCTTCTGATAAATGTTTTTCCTTTTTTGTTATTGATTTTCTCCTTTTTTGTTTTTCGCAGTAGGTGCTCGCAGGAGTTAAAATCAGGTTCCTTCCCCGCAACACCACTCCGCTTACGAATATTTCCAAACTTGTATCTACAACAAAGGAGAACTTTAAAGAACTACATCACGGGAATGTTTTTCTGTTTCAAATATAATATTAGTATTTAATTCCAATGTTTATCAGTATTTGTTATATTTATCTTGAATAAAAAGTAAAATCTCGCCCTTTTTATCAGTCATTTCCAATCATCTCATAGTACTATTCATCAAAATGCAAAAATAAAATTCGTCTTTTCAATCCAAACAACCGCCTAGTTTGATATCACTACTGGCACCAGACTTCGTCTGTCTCTCTCTTTGATCTAACATGTCAATTCCATTTATACATTTTTCCCGCGTGATTTCACGTGATTTTCCGTGACTTCCGCCAGCGCACACCTTTTAAACCTATGGGCGCCTTCTTGATTTCTCTCTCTTTCGCCAAACCTTCGCCCGACACACACGCAGTAAGACTTCTCTTCATTTGATCTGGGTTTCCCCCCTTTCCTTTTGCTAACTTTAAACAACAATATATAATCAACCCTAATCTTCGAGTGGCGTTTTGAACTTGGTAATCAACAAAAAACATCTATCCAGTGACTCGCTTCGTTTTATTTTACTTCAATTGAAGTTCTCAGAACTTCAAAACCCCTTTCTGGGGCTAACGCTTGATCTCTATATGAGATGTATATATATATATATATATATATATATATATATATATATATATATATATATATATATTCGAATGGTCAATTAAAGTTCCTCTTTACATCTAAAAACACTAAGTAAAGAAGTTAAGAACACATTTTTCCTCCACACAATTAACCATTTATGTTATAATATATCTTTCTTGTGGTTTCTTAATCTCAGGACAAAAGTTCATCTAGTCTGGTGGACTGTCGAGCTTTGTGCTGTTACTTAAAGTGACATTACTTCCAGAAGGTGCACCAGTCCTTATAAAATCAGTCTCATTTAGCCATACTGAGGAGATCTTATTTGGCCAGCGAATGTAATGTAATATTTAATATTTGGTCAAGGTTTACTTGTGGGTAAAATATCCTCATTCCATGTTGTCCTGACAAACCCTTGTACACAGAGACATAAGGCACTGGCCGGTAAGCTTTCAAGCTCTCTCCAGTAGGCATTCAATTGTGAAAACGAACGCAAAAGGTCGATTCTTTAGACAATTACGATCGATATTGATTAGCTAAAATTCGACGCTGTTTTGTCAGCGTTCGATATTTTGTTCGTTTTTTATGGTTCGACACAATAGTAAATTCTGGTTTTATACTTTTGTTTAGAAGCTAGTTAAAAGATGCAGACATAACACTGTTAACGTCTTTGATGCAAGAATCCGAAACGACTAAAACATTCCATTGCGGTAAAAGAAAAAAAAACAACAACTATTACGCACAGAAAACTTGAATAAACATTTCTACGTACATAGAGGTCATCCACGTCTATAATATAAAGGTCAGTTGTCTCTGTATTTTTTAATTTATTTCACTTCAGTATGTTTTAAGAGATCAAGGGGCTAATCCCTTCTGGAGCTAACACTTGATTCCGTTATGATTTAAATGTATATTCGAGGGCTCTTTTAAGAATAGACGCTGTTCCCTTTATGGCTGCTATTTGTATTTCCTTACAACTTGGTCTTCCAGGGATTGCTTCTAAGTATTTCTGAAGATTCTTTTTATTAAGCCAGTTTCTCCTATCACAATCGATATAATGTTATATGTGTGCATGTTTGTATGTCCAGTTAAAAGTCTAGAACTACTAAACCAACACTCACAAAGTTGGTATATTTATCATCAGCATCAAATAAATAATGTCTAAAATGTACACAAAATTATTCATACATTGATCCCAAAATTTCGTCAGGGAGAACTAAAGAGAAGTAACTCTGAGTTTTTAATCAAGAGTTAATTCCCTTATGCCGAGTTATTTCTTGAGAAATCTATAAAAATATTCGTTGTCTATTTGTGTGTATATATCCAGATACATATACAGCATAATCATGTTGACACAACTGTTCTCGTCAGATCACCGAAGTTAAGCAACATTGAACCTGACTAGTACCAGTGGGTGATCATGTAAGGGGACCGTTACGCTTGAACCTTTCTCCCACACCGCCCGCCACCACCGAAAAGGAACAAACATGAATAAATAAATCCAACTTGGATTTTATTTCTTTTTAACACAAGTAGTTTATTACAGTTTTTCTTTTTCTTCGTCTTGACACCAATTTAAAAGTCTTTCATTGCCACATGTCTGTCTAGCCTAGTCGCGTTTCTCTTTTTTTCGACCGCAAGCCAGCCACAGCCAGCCCATTATCATCCTTGACTTTACAGGTCACGCCAACTCAGCACACTTCCTAATTTGTATATGTGTTTTTAACTACTGCTGCTACTAATCTCTCTGTAAGTCAGCCATTCTTTTGCTACTGGTAATATTTTCCCACATGCTCATATTCACTATGTTACAACCATTTGGGAATTCCAGGCGCTGGATGTGCTCTCCCGCTTATCTCAGCATTATTTCCATTTGTAATAAACCTCCACTTGGTATTTAAAAACGTCGACTTCGTTACATACGTCGAGACAGGAGTCCCTTAAAACTTTAAATGACATTTTTAATGAAATTATAACCGTATGTATATGATATAATAATTCCTAAAGTTTCCAACATTTCAGCTTTTACGGACAATAATGAAGAGCTAAACAGAAAGCATACTAAAAATGTATATATTACTGAGAAAAGACGACATGACTCCATTTCCGTTTGATGAAATCCATTTTTTTTTTGCAGACCATCTACTAGTTGGCCAGTTGTGCACAAATCCCCCCAAATCGGTAGGAGCCTTCTATCATATCTGAAAGTGACACAATGTTAACCGAGCGAGATCAGAGATGCGCCGCTGTACAACACATGCTCTCTACCGATCCAAGTTATGACAACAGGACCATTGCTAGCACTCTCAAAATGCAAACTGGGACAACTTAAACAAAGTTTCCGGTTACGTTTCTGATCTTTGGTATGGTTTCAAGTCATGGCTACATTGTTTGCGTCCATCTTCGAAGTCGGCTTGAAAGTCAATACCAAAGTGTACTTTGATTTGTTGAAGAATGTGGTAATCCCCTGGTGCAGTCAGGTGACCGCTGGCAGACTCTGGGTGTGGCAGCAGGATTCGGCGCCGGCCCACAAGCTTAAAGAAACTCGAGTTTCGCTTCAGGAGGAATCCTACGAATTTGCACCCTGTCTCACTGGTCCCTCCTCCCCGATCCGAACCCGCTGGAGTACTTCGTTTGGTTAGACGTCGAGAGCATCAACAACATGACGTCCTAGGACACCAAAACGTGATCGCCATCATTCAACGAATATTCGCCGAGCTCCGGCCGGCGCTTGTAGAAAAGACATGCTTCGAAATTAGGACCCGTAACGAGGTGGTTATGGCGGCTGAACGTATCTATATTCAATAGATGTCAGCTCTACTATATAATCAAGTTACATTAATTGATTTTTTTCAATAAAAGTTTTGAAATAAGCTGTAGTGTTGTTTTCTTTAAGGCAACAAATTTATCGTTCCACCCACATAGTAATCTTCAGCAATCCCGAATAACGTCGATTCTTCCTAGTTATATATTACAAAAGAACTATCTCAGGTTTTTCGAGACTTTTAACATGGGCGATTTTAACGAACTACCGTTTATCGAGGTCAAAGGTAAAAACAGCGGCTAAATGTTCAAACTTTAGACCGATTCGATCAATATTGATTAGCGAAAATTCTATGATGTTTTGTGAATGTACGACATTTGCTTTTTGTGTTTATTTCTACAATCGTAAATTTCTGTCTGTGGTTTAAAGTTTTTCTTTAGAAGCGATTGAAAAGAGGCAGACATATAACAGCGTTAGCGTCTTTGACCGACAAGAATCTTGAAAGACTAAAACATTCGATTGAGACCAAATAAACTCCCCTCCCCCCATTAATAAAAATATCTGCCTCTTGCTCACACAAACTCGGATGAACATTTCTACAGGCGTAAAGAATCATCAGAATCATCATTAAATATCCATTAATTTTGTTAAGATGATGTTTACTGCTTTATTCACCTGGCGCTACCAAATCAGGTTGTCGGAAGAGACTGGCTTCCTGACCCAAAATTCACCAAGTATGGATGCTATTGTGTTTATATTCGTTTCCTTTGAAAAACTCAATCATGTTCTGCAAGGTTGAAAACATTTTCTTACTTCTAGAAAACGCCCAAACCAAAAAGCATTAATAAATGTTTGAAGATGTTGCCAAGTTTGCTGCAAAACGGTTAAATCTTTTTCAGTAAGTAATGTCCTCCTTATACCCGAGCAAAACCTACCCTAAAATTGAGTATTGTTGCCACATCTGGGTAGGAGCTGCTCAGAGTACCCTTTCCTGGCTTGACAGAATGCAAAACCAGTTTCGAAACCTAGTAAGTGATTCCATTTTTTCTCCTCCTTGCGACATCTTTCCAACAGTAGAGACGTGATGAATCTGTGTCTGTTGAATTGTTATTTTCATGGCAAGTGCTCGTCTGTGATCTAATCTAATCGACGGCATTTCGGTGAATCTGTTTAGTTCGTATCTTTATGAATATACGTAGAAAGAACGAGTGGCACAAATAACTTCGGGGTCCTGGATATGACCTTAAACTATATCCGATGGTGAGGCCCCAGCTTGTGGCCTTTGGGGAGTGTGCAGCCACTCCTTAATTGCCATTGCTCTCATGTCCACTCTGACCCGGAGTGGTAATACCTGTTAGGATCCCAACTATGGGTTAAATAGAAACGGACTTGAAAGAAAACAAATATATTCTATTTAAAATAAAAATTCACAAAATAACTGGATTTGGCATTAAATCTTTTTTAATTACATTTTCACCCCAAACAAGGCATATTGCCACTTTGTTGTAGGGAGCTGCTATCGGGGACATAAACATCAGGGGTACTATGTAGGAAGTTGGGCAGCAAGATGTCGGTTCACGTTGCACTTGAACTTCTGCATGGCAGTGTAGTCGGGGAAGCAGGGACCCGGAAGGGAATTCCAAAGTCTAGCTGTTCTGGGGAAGAAACTACTGGAGTAGAAGGCTCTCTTGCATCTAGGGATCTCTACTGTGAAGGGGTGGGATTTAGCTGCTTGTCGGGTTTGTCGGGGGTATTTACGTCGTGGAGGCACAAGCGCTTGCAGTTCGTCAGAGCATTCTTCGTTAAAATACTTGTAGAACAGACAAAGGGATGCAACATTTCGTCGATGGGACAGAGGCTGAAGTTTAGCTGACAGTTCAGGACCTATCAGATTGGCGACTCTCTTTTGAGCCTTGTCTAGGAGCGAGAGACTAGTGGCAGATACACCAGCTCAAATATGACAACAATACTCCATACATGGGCGATGGTGGCCTTATAGAGATATAGGATACTTTCAGGCGTTAGTAGCTTTCTAGCACGGTAGAGAGAGCCGGCCCTGGCAATGTTCTCAATGTAATTGTTCCAACTCATATTTCCTGTGAACGTTAGGCCAAGGAGTTTAAAAGATGTACTTTCAGATAAAGAGTCATTGGCCATTGTTATTGGCGGTAGGGAAGGGATCTTGTAATTATTGAAGGAAACAAGTTTTGTCTTGCCAGTACTGAATGTGACCATCCATTTTTGTTCCCATTCCACTACGGATCGGAGGTCATCCTCTAGTGTTTCTGCCATTTCTTTAGATATGTGTTCATTTGTTTTCCTGTCGTGTCTGTTATAGAGCGTGGTGTCGTCAGCATACATACCCATCTCAGAGGCAATTTTGTCAGGGAGGTCATTTATGAATATTAAGAATAGCAGAGGTCCAAGAATAGACCCCTGAGGCACTCCCGCATTTATATCATATTGTTTAGATGTACGACCGTCAAGGACAACCTGGATTTTTCTCTTATCCAAGAAGGATCTAATTATGTTATGTATTCTTCCAGTGATGCCGTATGATCTGATTTTCTTGAGAAGACCCTCATGCCATACCCTGTCAAAAGCCTTAGATATATCTAGAGCTACCGCTCTGCCCTCCTCCGCTTTCTCTAGTGACTGGTATATACGTTCTGAGATTACAATTAGGATGTCTGCTGTGGAACGGGCTTGCCTAAATCCATATTGTTGGTCAATCAGAAGTTTAGCATCTGTAAGGTGATGGACTAGAGCTTGGTTAATTATGGTCTCAAATATTTTGGCGAAAAGTCGGAGGAGGCTAATGGGACGATAATTTACTGGGTCAGTTCTTTCGCCAGAATTCTTGAAAACTGGCACTACAGAAGCAGTTTTCCAGCAGGCAGGAAAGGAAGATTCATTAAGGCATTTGTTGTAAAGTTTGGAGAGAACTGGAGCTACTTCGGCTGGCAATTTTTTAATAGCACAGCTGGGATGAGATCAGGTCCACATGCTTTTGCAGTGTCAAGTTTTCTTACGATAGCATGCACTTGAGCAGGAGTGATTTTCAGATCATCTAATGTGGCGTCTGTCCGCAAAGGAAAGTCAGGGAGGGGGTGGTTAGCAGAGTCCAGTGTGGAGTTGGAGGCAAACCGTCTGGCAAGCAAGTTAGCCTTCCCAGTTGCAGAGCAAACAACTTCATGATTGTTGGATAGTGGGGGAATTATTGATTGCCCATTATTTACTATACTGTTGTAGATTTTCCAGAAGTCTCGGGGTCCTAATTTTTGTGCTTCGATGCGTTTTTGGTGGTTTCAGTAAATTCCCTCTTAGCTGTCGCTATTTCTTTCTTACAGTTATTTCTGGCTTCTATGTACTTCTGTCTGTTTAAACAGGACTTATGTCGGTTAAATCTGCGGTATGCATGCTGTCTTTGCGCTATGGCAGCTGCACAAGTTGAAGTGAACCATTAGGGAGAGTGGGGCTTGGTATAGAATTTGCGTGTAGGAACATGTGCTTCAATTGCCGCTTTGAACCATTCAGTGGTTTCATTAGCGCAATATTCAGCCGGAAGTGAAAAGATATTTTGCCATGGAGCATCTCTGATGAGGTTCCTGATTGCTTCCCAGTCAGACTTTTTATAATATCTCGTTGTTTTGAGCAGTGGCTCTTCAGTTTTGGCTTTAGAGTTTATGGCGATTTCAAATATTACCACTGCATGATCGGCGTTCCCAAGTGGACTGTGAGCATTCGTTACACAGTCATCGGGAACTGTGGTCAGAAACAGGTCTAGAAGAGCTGCATGTTGTTCTTGCTGGTCTGGGAAACGGGTTAGAAACGTAACCATCTGTGATAGGGAATGAGATATAGAGAAGTTACGTGTTGTGCTGCATCTGTGTGAGTAGAAAATCCAAGCCAGTTGCTTTGGTGGACATTGAAGTCACCAAATACATGAACTTGTGCGCTCGTGTCGAGGCAAAGTGCCTTATCTATGCTGTCAGAGACTTTGTTTATTAGGGCACAGTCCTGAGTCGAGGGAGAGCGGTAGAGAAAATACAAGTAGCTAATGTTATGTTGTATGTTAAGTCTAAAACGCATAAAGGCTTGATCATCCGATTCTAGTTAAGTTTCTCTAGTCAAGGGGAGGGTGTTTCGAATGTAGACTCCAAGCCCATGCATATGTCTTTCAGAGTCCTTACGGCAGAGTGGGAGATATCCAGACATATTAAAGTAGTTAGAGGGGTTGGAGGAGTGTAGGCTAGTCTCACTTAGTGCTAAGATATCCAGGGTGTTTGTTAGGAGAAATGCTTCAACATCATTTAAATTAGTTTAAGCCCACGGATGTTCGTAAATACGAGCCTCAAGGGAGAAGGAAGATTGTTTTTGTTTGAGTTTTGGCCTGGTTTGGGCATAATTTTTTTAATGTACTGTCATTTTTATTTTTAAGAGTTTCAGTTTAGGTAAAGGGTGCTGAAAAGGGTTGATATGCCGTAAAACAAAAACAAATAAATTCGGCGAAATCCTTTGCCGCATCGCATACATTTATTCTACATAAATTATTTTTAATTTTAAATAAAAACTAAATTGAAATTAAAAATAAAATCGTTGCCTCGGTGCGTTTCATTTAACTCGATCTTGGTTTTTGATCACAAGGTCTACGATATCGCAAGTGACAGCCATGTTAATATTTTACTGATTCAATGGTTACACATTTTAATCGTGCATTTCTCGAATTTAGATAAAAATTTTAAATGAAATGACTCGTCATATAATAATGTTTGAGATAAGAAATATTTTTAGTGTCTTGTTATTCTGATATCACTCACAAACCCTATTTGGGCACATTACCAAAAGTTCATACAAAATTTCAGCCAGATCGGCCCAGTGGTTTCCGAGAAAATACAGAAAAAGACAGATAGACATAAAAACTAAGAGAAATATAATATTCATTTTGATTTGAGAATAATGAAATGTATATATTAGTGATCCTGATTCAAACTGGAACAAGGTCAACTCTTCTGCTAATATATATATATATATATATATATATATATATATATATATATATATATATATATGTATAGCGATGTGTGCGTATATAAGAGAAAGGCTTTTGGGTTTTTTAAGGAATATTGTTATTGGTATCATATTAAATATTGATCTTTGTCCATCTCTCTCTCTCTCTCTCTCTCTCTCTCTATACATATATATATATATATATATATATATATATATATATAGAGAGAGAGAGAGAGAGAGAGAGAAAGAGAGACATGTATATATATATATATATATAAAATTCTTAGATTTTTTACCCTTCACCGGACTATCCATTCATGTGAAATCTTTTTATCATTTTTCTTTTACCTCCTATTCCCCTTACCTCACCCTTTTTTTACCAAGTAAGATCTGTGACTTACTTGTAGCTTCATTAAATACTTTTACATGCAAAATCCGATCCCGCATTATGCTAATTTCTGCCCTCTGATGAGAAGGAGAGTATTTCTTCGAAACTCCGCGGATTAAGGACTATCCACTTATCTTGTGCTTCCTTTTTTTTAAAATTAAATATGTTTTTAACTCTTTTTCAAGATGTATTTTAACATGTTTTATTAATCATTTGTTCATATATATATATATATATATATATATATATATATATATGTACAGTGCCGGCAAAAAGGAAGTCAACACTTGTAAATTTTTTAAAAAACTGCAAAGATTTTTTTTTAAATTGACGTGAACACTAGAATATTCCAATTAAAAGTCAAATATGAACAGAAAAAATTATAGAAGAATAAAAGGGGAATAAAATTAGGTATAGTTTGTTTAAACAGTTACATAAAATTTAGCTTAAATTTGCAGTTTTTGAAAAAATTTCAAGTGCGGACTTTCTTTTTGCCGCCTGTATATATATATATATATATATATATATATATATATATATATATATATATATATATATATAAGTAGGCTGCCCAGCGGTTCCCGCTCATAAAATACTTATAAATGTTATATTTTAATTAATACAGAGACTGAGACATGTGCATGAGAGTATTATTTTTTTTCTGAACAGTTCACTTCTTGTAAGTAAAAAAAAATATAGTATCAGCTTAGATCGAAATTAAAACGTAAAGACAGTGAGTGGAGTACGATAACCATTAGGCCAGATTGATACGATATTTAGAAAGTGTTTTTAAACCTTCTTTTTTTTAAACATAATAAATCTGTCATGTGAAACATTCACACATGCACATTCGTGGAGCAGTTAGTAAGCAGATAAATACCCGACGACACCCTCACGTACAAAATTTCCAATTTTGACCCATTAGCACCCCATTTTCTGAATGAAAACCGATTAAAACGTTTTCTACATATTTGAATATCCTATATGCCAAATTTCATGTATGTAGGAAATAATCTGTAGAGTATATAGGTTTAGAAGTGTCCTCACACACATTTTCACTATTATAGATATATAAATATATAGCTTGAGTGCGTGTGTGCATATAGGAGAAAGTCTTTAGTTTTTAAGGAATATTCTTATTGGTTTCATGTTCAATATTGATCTTTGTCCATCTGCCGTATCTATAAATACAAGAATCTCGACAATACTCTAAGTATGGGAAATGGACAGATAAGAGAAACACGTCGGTGTCAAGGGAGAACGAAGGTGTTTAGAAAAAAACAAAAACAAAACAAAACAAAAACAAAACAAAACAAAACAAAAAACTGGCAACGCAAAAAGACACAAGCAGAATATTATTGACTCTATGTACAACTATATACCTCAATATGACCGCATTAATATAATGCGATTTAATTTCCAATCTTCGATAGCAGAAACACTCAGAGAAAAGAAAATATTGGCGGCACCGAAGTTAAAGTTATTTGCAACGTAAAATACTCTTCTAATCCCCGGTTGCTTGCTGGCGCTATATTTAAAAAAACATCAAAAATAGCTAAATACATAAATATATATATATATATATATATATATATATATATATATGCAAAATGTTATCTATCCAATTTATCTATCATATCTATAAAGTGATAATGTGTGCGTGTGTGAGGATACTTCTCAACCTATATACTCAATGAAATTTTGATCTACAGATTTGAAATTTGGTATATAGGGTATTCAGACACGTGGACAATTTTTAATCGGTTTTCACTCGGAAAAAAGTGCTGCTAAGGGGTCAGAATTGAAAAATGAGTACGTAGGAATCATCGGATTTTTATCTTGTTGCTGTTTCACGACTGCGCATTCGCGAATCATCCAAATAATGTTTAAAATAAGCAGGTCTGAAAGCATTTTTTAAAGATTGTGTAAAGTTTGCCTAATGTTTTGCATGGTTGTCTCACTGTCTTTCGGTTTCGGTTTCGATTTCATCTCGTTTATTCTTTTTACTTACAAGTAGTGATATATATATATATATATATATATATATATATATATGTTGATCAGGTCGTCCCTCCATCTCATTCTTGGTCTTTCCTCTAATATTCATGAGGTGTCCATTTCATTGTTCTAAGGGACCATCTATTTCCATGTTCTTTATCTGCGTGCCTTTTCCCATCCGTTTTTGGATATTTTAATGGCAGTATCTTGTTTGTTGGCGGATCCAGATGTTCGAATTTCTCTTTTGCCAACCCGCAAGCCAAGCGTGGCGAGTGTGGCAAAACCCCATGACTGTATGTATAGATAATTAAATATTAATCATTCTTTATACCTACAGACACTAGTGTTTTATGTTTACGCAATCATTAGTGTAGGGGGTGATAATTTTTGCAGAACATGATATTTGAACCTAACCACAAAACAACCTTTTGTTCCATTTGCCACGATATTACCTCTGGTCTATCAAGCAACTGCCGGCGAAATGAAGAGAATATAGAACTATTAAAAGCCGAATTCGAGCGAATATATAAGATTATCTAAAGTGTTCGAACGTGCTGAATTCATGAATATTGCATGAACACTAATTGACTGCCTTTTAGTTTTTATTCCGCAGACAGTGCACATCCTTACGTATTCTTAAGTAGCATACTAATTTTAATTAAACAAAAATATTCCTTACACCTACATACTAATTTTAATAAACCAAAAATATTCGTTACACCTATATACTAATTTTAATTAAACAAAAAATATTCGTTACACCTATACACTAATTTTTATTTAACAAAAATATTCGTTACACCTATATACTAATTTTAATTAAACAAAATATATTCGTAACACCTACATACTAATTTTAATTAAACAAAAATATTCGTTACACCTATATACTAATTTTAATTAAACAAAAATATTCGTTACACTTATATACTAATTTTAATTAAACAAAAAAAATTCGTTACACCTATATACTAATTTTTATTAAACAAAAATATTCGTTACACCTATATACTAATTTTAATGAAATAAAAATATTCGTTACACCTATATAATAATTTAAATTAAACAAAAAATATTCGTTACACCTATATACTAATTTTAATGAAACAAAAATATTAATTACACCTATATAATAATTTAAATTAAACAAAAAATATTCGTTACACCTATATAATAATTTAAATTAAACAAAAAATATTCGTTACACCTATATACTAATTTTAATTAAACAAAACCTTTGTTACAGCTATATTCTAATTTTAATTAAACAAAAAATATTCGTTACACGTATATACTAAATTTAATTAAACAGAAATATTCGTCACACCAATATACTAATTTTAATTAAACAAAAAATATTCGTTATTCCTATATACTAATTTTAATTAAACAAAATAACATTCGTTACACCTATATACTAATGTTAATTAAACAAAAAATAGTCGTTACACCTATATACTCATTTTTATTACACCAAAAATATTCGTTACACCTATATATTAATTTTTATCAAACAAAAAATATTCATTACACCTATATACTAATTGTAATTAAACAAAAAATATTCAATTCACCTATATACTAATGTTACTTAAACAAAAATAGTCGTTACACCTATATACTAATTTTAATTAAACAAAAATATTCGTTACACCTATATACTAATTTTAATCAAACAAAACGAGCTGTTACACCTATATACTAATTTTAATTAAAGAAAAAAAATATTTGTTACACCTATATACTAATTTTGATTAAACAAAAATATGCGTTACACCTATATACTAATTTTTGTTAAACAAAAATATTCGTTACACCTATATACTTATTTAAATTAAACCAAAATAGTCGTTACACCTTTATACTAATTTTAATTAAAAAGAAATATTCGTTACACCTATATACTAATTTTAATAAAACAAAACTAGCTGTTACACCTATATACTAATTTTAATTAAACAAAAAATATGCGTTACACCTATATACTAATTTTGATTAAACAAAAATATGCGTTACACCTATATACTAATTTTAGTTAAACAAAAATATTCCTTAACCTATATAGTAAGTTTAATTAAACAAAATATATTCGTTAAAACTATATACTTATTTTTATTAAATACATTCGTTACACCTATATACTAATTTTAATTAAACAAAAAATATTCGTTACACCTACATACTAATTTTAATAAAACAAACAATATTCGTTACACCTATATACTTATTTTTATTAAACAAAAAATATTTGTTACATATATATACTAATTTTAATTAAACAAAAATATGCGTTACACCTATATACTAATTTTAATTAAACAAAATATATTCCTTACACGTATATACTAATTTTAATGAAACAAAAAATATGCGTTACACCTATATACTAATTTTAATTAAACAAAAATAGTCGTTAAACCTATATACTAATTTTAATGAAATAAAAAATATTCGTTACACCTATATACTAATTTTAATTAAACAAAACTAGCTGTTACACCTATATACTAATTTTAATAAACAAAAATATTCGGTACACCTATATACTAATTTTAATAAAATAAAGAATATTGGCAACACCTATATACTAATTTTAATAAAACAAAAATATCAGTTACACCTATATACTAATTTTAATTAAAGATAAATATTCTGTACACCTATATACTAATTTTAATGAAACAAAAATAGTCGTTAAACCTATATACTAATTTTAATTAAACAAAATATATTCGTTACACCTATATACTAATTTTAATTAAACAAAAAATATTCGTTACACCTATATACTAATTTTTATTAAACAAAAATGGTCGTTACACCTATATACTAATTTTAATTAAACAAAAACGATTCGTTACACCTATATACTAATTTTAATTAAACAAAACTAGCTGTTACACCTATATACTAATTTTAATTAGACAAAAATATTCGGTACACCTATATACTAATTTTAATCAAACAAAGAATATTCGTTACACCTATATACTAATTTTTATTAAACAAAAATATGCGTTACACCTATATACTAATTTTAATTAAACAAAAATATTCGTTACACATATATATTTATTTTAGTTAAACAAAAATATTCATGCCACCTATATACTAAGTTTAATTAAACATAAAATATTCGTTAAAACTATATACAAATTTTCATTAAACAAATACATTCGTTACACCTATATACTAATGTTAATTAAACAAAAATATTCGTTACACTTATATACTATTTTTAATTAAACAAAAAATATTACTTACACCTATATACTAATTTTAATTAAACAAAAATATTTGTTACACCTATATACTAATTTTAATTAAACAAAAAATATTCGTTACACCTATATACTAATTTTTATTAAACAGAAATATTCGTCACACCTGTATAATAATTTTAATTAAACAAAAATATTCGTTACTCCTATATACTAATATTTATTATACAAAACAACATTCGTTACACCTATATAATAATGTTAATTAAACAAAAAATATTCTTTACACCTATATACTAATTTTTATCAAACAAAAAATATTCGTTACACCTATATACTAATTTTAATTAAACAAAAATATTTGTTACACCTCTATACTAATTTTTATTAAACAAAAATATTTGTTACACCTATATACTAATTTTAATTAAACAAAACATATTCGTTACACCTATATACTAATTTTAATTAAACAAAAATATTCGTTACCCCTATATACTAATTTTAATTAAACAAAAAATATTTGTTACACCTATATACTAATTGTTATGAAACAAAAAATATTCGTTACACCTATATACTAATTTTAATACACCAAAAATATTCATTACTCCTATATAATAATTTTAATTGAACAAAAATAGTCGTTACACCTATATACTAATTTTAATTAAACAAAAATATTCGTTACACCTATATACTAATTCGAATTAAACAAAACTAGCTGTTACACCTATATACTAATTTTAATTAAACAGAAATATTCGTTACACCTATATACTAATTTTGATTAAGCAGAAAATATTCGTTACACTTATCTACTAATTTTAGTTAAACAAAAATATTCGTTACACCTATATACTAATTTTAATTAAACAAAATATATTCGTTAAAACTATATACTAATTTTTATTAAACAAATACATTCGTTACACCTATATACTAATTTTAATGAAACAAAAAATATTACACCTATATACTAATTTTAATTAAACAAAAAATATTCGTTACACTTATATACTAATTTTAATTAAACAAAAAAAATTCGTTACACCTATATACTAATTTTAATTAAACAAAAATATTCGTTACACCTATATACTGATTTTAATTACACAAAAATATTCGTTACACCTATATACGCTAGTGTTTCATGCTTATGTAATCATCAGTTGAGGGGGTGGCAATTCCTGCCGGTTATGAAATTCGAACCCAGCTACGAAGCCACTTTTTGCTCCATTTGCAAAACCTTTACTCCAGGGCCACCAAACAATTGGCGCGAGAATTTCTTACGTGCTATTTTAATTGGGAATACAATAACAGTTATGTATGTTATTGTTGTATATTTTAACAATCATCCGCTACAGCTGCTGCTGATTTCAAACAAGGATAAACGTCTCAGGCTTTTGGGTATTATGTATCGTTCTTTATGATATCACATGACTTTTGGCAAAATAAGAAACATGATAAAAATCACGATCCACAGGCTACTGTTTAAGCAGTAGGATCTAAGTTCCATGTCAAGTGTATCGCCGGTTACAGGGTTTGCCAAGCAGTCTGCATTTTTAATCGATTTTGTCCAGAATGTATCAACATGCGACTTAAGATCGGCTTTTAAATCGCGTGTTTTATTTTTCAAATTGTTTGAAAAGTTCATCACTGATTTGCTGTTCGGTCTGATTTTACTTAATGGTCTCTTCTCGAAGTTTCTTTTTGGCATAATTGCTAAGTTTCGGGTCCGGATTACCTTTTCCTCTTCTTCATCTGAGACAATTCCAGCCAAAGTATCTGCATAAACTTGAAGATTAGACATTACAGATCTCCATTCCGTATTTGAAAAAAGGTTCTCCTCACCGTCGCTCACATCGGAGTCTTTATGATCGGGATGCTTTGAGTACACCTTCTTCTTTTGCAATTCGTACTGCTTTTTCATTATTAACCATTTACTCAGATAGGACGCGCGAACTTTCTCGAGATCTTCCGGTTGCGATTTGCAATTCGCCTCAAAGAACGCTTTGAACCAGATTCCAAAATTAAACAGGTCTTTGAAAGATCCGTTGATCATCCCATCGATCGGAACATCAACTTTGACGTTTAAATTACTGAACGCCGCCTGCAACCGCCTGAAATTCAGCCTCTTAAAATATTCCGCCGTTTCGGTCACTTCTATCATTCGTTTACCAGTCACACCCGGAAACAGCATGTCTATGCCGATACAAAAGTCGACGCCATTACCCAGTTCATCAAGGGACATTAAAGTCGGTGAGATGTTTTCGCGGTACCATAGCAACAATTCTCTGTAACTGACCGTTTTTACTTTGAAATTACACACGGCCAATTCTTGAGAAAGATATCTGCAATTAAAGTCTGGCATTTTTGAACCAGTTTCTTTTAGATATCGAAACAAATATATTTACTCCATAAAGTAAATCGAGGAACTGACTAAAACATTCTTATGGTCGCTTTGACGTCATAAAAATTTGACGTCATGAATAAACTTATCTCGTCATTATCACAACACACTGCACTAGTAAAGTGAGTCTCGTGTTGTACTGATTGACTGCATCTGCATCGATGACACCCACAGGCGATACTAGATCGCACTGATTGAGAGCGAGATGAAGAAACGGCGGCTCAGCTCATTTGGGCATGTGCTTCGAGCGAACAACGAAACCGTCGCTAAATTTGTCTTTGAAGTCACTAAAAAGCAACCAAGAGGAAGGCCGATGATGATATGTGAAGACTACATGCACAAAGATCTCTCTAAAGCTGACCTTCGCCCGGACCAATCATGCGATCGTGTAAAAATGGATATAAAAGGCTATCGTTACAAACTCCGCCGTAGCTCGGGATTATCGCATAAGCAAAAGAAAACCCTGTAATATCGAAGAAATGAAAATTCGCGATTTATTCGCATGAACTTGATATTGCGGTACCTATCTGTCGGTGCTAGTGCAGAGAGTAGTTCGCGCTATTTTAAAAATCGTATTCCCAAGTTTAATTAAAGTTTTATGATATGTTTTTTTATTCAATTGTAAGGTTAAAGTATAGTATAGGTACAAAACACCCTCCCCTCCCCATGTTAAGAATGGCTTTTTAAATAATAACGTTATTATTTACGTCCGGATCTCTCTCTGCACTAGTACCTATCTGTCTCTTGGGACTCGTAAGTTGTTCATTCTGGTCTGTTTTTAAGATTCCATTTTTCCAGGTGTTACCTTCAATTTTAAGACGTCGATGGAGTAATTGTTATCTTTTAAATTGTTTGGAAATAGATTTCTTAATTGCTAATCGCCCGAAATGCTCCTCATTGAGAATTGTCGAGAGATCCGATTCAGGGAATTGTCGTATGTTGTCATGAAACTGGCTATAAGCTCCTCCGTGATGCTAACTCATATTAGAGATTTCACAGGATTACCGGGAAGCTACAACCGATTCTGATTTCGCAGATTGATTCGTTTTGTTTTACACTCCTCTAAAGTTTCCTTCACTTCGCCTCCACACATACATACATACATATACACACGTACATGCACATACACACGAACATACACAAAGCCGTTTCGTACGCCCACAAACACACACATGCACACACACATACATCCGCATACACTCATACACAACCCACATACACATATACACGCGCACATGCACACATACACACCTATATAGGACGCATAAAGACACATACACACGTACATACACATACACGCATACAAACATACACACACATGTACACATACACACGCATATACACATACACATATACACACAAACACACATGCAAACATACACGTATACATACATACACGCACACAAGCATACACACATACAAACATACACATATACATCCACGTGCAGACATGCACACACTTACACACAGATAGAAAAGTACCTTGGCATGCACTGTCAAATGCTGATGACTCCGCAAAGAAAATTTGTATATCTGGTCGAACTCATACACACATACACACATATACTGTATTTATTTGCTTCCCCACCAAAGCAAATTAGGCACAAGGCCGTTTTTAATGTGGGTTAAAAACCAGCTCCCCTAAAAGTAGGCAAAAAGGGGACACTTTGGTTATCAAAAATAATGATTGTCCCAGTATAGAGGGTTTCCCCTCCAATGACTGGTACCAATTACCTTAAGTGCAGCATCTGCAGAACAGATGGTATTTATTTGCTCCCCCACCCAGCAAATTAGGCACAAGGCCGATTTTTAATGTGAGGAGTGAAGGGAGGGGGAATGGAAAAAGGGGACCAGCTCCCGAGAGGTGGGAAATGCTGGTTAAAGGTCAGGCATGTGGGGCTGCCCCCACATCTGGTCTTTGCTAGTCATAGCTGGTCTTTGCTAGTCATAGCTTGCAGCATCTGCAGAACAGATGGTATTCATTTGCTCCCCCACCGAGCAAATTAGGCACAAGGCCGATTTTTAATGTGAGGAGTGAAGGGGAAATGGGGACCAGCTCCCCGGGGAGTAGGGGAGCTGAATAGTGACAATTAGTATGAAGGGTTGCCCCTACATTGACCAAGGTCTTATATGTGGGGTCGCCCCCACATATGGTCTTTGCTTGCAGTATCTGCCGGAACAGATAGTATTTATTTGCTCCCCCACTGAGCAAATTAGGCACAAGGCCGATTTTTAATGTGAGGAGTGAAGGGAGGGGGAAGGGAAAAAGGGGACCAGCTCCCGAGAGGTGGGAAATGGGAGCTGGTTAATGGTCAGGCATGTGGGGTTGCCCCCACATCTGGTCTTTGCTAGTCATAGCTAGTCATAGCTTGCAGTATCTGCCGGAACAGATGGTATTTATTTGCTCCCCCACTGAGCAAATTAGGCACAAGGCCGTTTTTAATGTGAGGTAAAAACCAGCTCCCCTAAAAGTAGGCAAAAAGGGGGCACTCTGGTTACCAAAAATAATAATTGTCCCAGTATAGAGGGTTTCCCTTCCATTGACTGGTACAAATTATCTTAAGTGCAGCATCTGCCGGAACAGATGGTATTTATTTGCTCCCCCACCGAGCAAATTAGGCACAAGGCCGATTTTTAATGTGAGGAGTGAAGGGAGGGGGAAGGGAAAAAGGGGACCAGCTCTCAAGAGGTGGGAAATGGGAGCTGGTTAATGGTCAGGCATGTGGGGTTGCCCCCACATCTGGTCTTTGCTAGTCATAGCTTGCAGCATCTGCCGGAACAGATGGTATTTATTTGCTCCCCCACTGAGCAAATTAGGCACAAGGCCGTTTTTAATGTGAGGTTAAAACCAGCTCCCCTAAAAGGGGTCACTCTGGTTACCAAAAATAATAATTGTCCCAGTATAGAGGGTTTCCCCTCCATTGACTGGTACAAATTATCTTAAGTGCAGTATCTGCCGGAACAGATGGTATTTATTTGCTCCCCCACTGAGCAAATTAGGCACAAGGCCGATTTTTAATGTGAGGAGTGAAGGGAGGGGGAAGGGAAAGGGGGGGATCAGCTCCCGAGAGGTGGGAAATGGGAGCTGATTAAAGGTCAGGCATGTGGGGTTGCCCCCACATCTGGTCTTTGCTAGTCATAGCTAGTCATAGCTTGCAGTATCTGCCGGAACAGATGGTATTTATTTGCTCCCCCACCGAGCAAATTAGGCACAAGGCCGATTTTTAATGTGAGGAGTGAAGGGAGGGGGAAGGGAAAAAGGGGACCAGCTCCCGAGAGGTGGGAAATGGGAGCTGGTTAATGGTCAGGCATGTGGGGTTGCCCCCACATCTGGTCTTTGCTAGTCATAGCTAGTCCTAGCTAGTCATAGCTTGCAGTATCTGCCGGAAAAGATACTACACTTTGATCTTGGCCAAAAGGCCAAGAACAACAGAAAAAAGGCAAGACACACATATACACACACATACAAACATACACGCACATACAAGCATGCATGTATACATTAACATACGCACAAACACACACTATCGCACGCACACACACACGACAAGATCAAAGTGTAGTATCTGTTCTTCAGATGCTGCACTTCAATTTCTTGTTCCCTGTCAGTGGAGGAGAAATCCTTCACGACTGAGAAAATTTTTTATTTTTGTTCCTTTTCTCCACGTTAAAAACGACCCTGGTGTTCAACTCTGTCCCGTGGCGAGGCATTGTAAATAGGAACCCCTGTCTGATGCTGACGGCTTCGCAAAGAAAAATTGTATACCTGGTCGAACTCGGGAATCTTTATTTCAGAAATCTACACGGAATTTCGAACGGAATTCATAACCAGCACAGGTGACACCAAAAATACAACTACAAATTTTTGTAGACCATCTATCTAACTCATAGATATAGAGTACGGTATCCCAATTAATTAAATACAACGATTCTTGGAAATTCTGTTCAGATTCCAGTGTGCGACAGAAATTTTTTCCGAATTCAACACAATACACATGGAAAAGGTCGCAGATTCGTTGTTTCATCCAATGCAGTTGGCGCAGGTGAAACGTGAACAAATTACTATTGTCACTTTTCTCGGTCGACACTTGCAGCAACCAGCTCAGTCACTGCCAGGCCAGTTTCCTCTTCAATAATTGATTACAATGTTACACATGGACGTCACATTCTCCATTTTGCGTCTGGAGTCCAACGTAGTTGCTTTCCTACTGGTTCAACATGACCGGCAAGTGCTAGACGTCTCTGTCTCACAATATTAGAACCACGGCGTAAGGAACCATACAATAACTTGTTTGTAGGGTGACTTTTCCAGGATATGTTGTAGGCTAGTCGAAGTATTCTTGTATACTTACTATCGAGATGTTTTCAGCTTGATGCGATCAGCGTCCATGATTCTGATCCGTACAGAAAGATTGACTCTATGTAGGCTTTGAAGACCTTGGTCTTGGTTTCTTTCTTGATTGGATTCGCAGATTATATTGGCCATGATTTTGTAAGAATAACACTCATGACTAGAACGATAATCCAAACAATCCGAATAATCGAAATTATCAATTCTCATCTAAAAAGTTAAGAAAATAATTCGCAAAATAAATTTATAAGTTTATTCTCGTATACATACACGAAAGTAGTTAGTATACACGGTAGCAACCGGGGTTCAAAATACGGCTGTATGGAGTTCACGTTTGGACCATTATGTAAAATAGTTATCAACAGACAAATCGAAAAATAAATATAATATACAACAGATAACTTATACCAAACGCAATGAAATTATGACTTGTAATGCATTTATTTAATTACACAACTGTTTAATAATTATTACAAGCTTGGAAAGCTACAATATATACATAAAGATTAATTGTGCTAAATTAATAATTAACTAAAACGACACTGGTCATCAACACACTTTTGGGGGGTCAGCTATCTAAGGAATCGTTGTAAACTATTTAATTCAAAAGGTCAGATTGTTTATATTTGAGAGACAACCAAATACCAAACGCAATGAAATTATGACATGTAACATATTTATTTAATTACAAAACTGTTACCTATTACAAGCTTAGAAAGCTACACAATATAGATGAAGATTAATTGTGCTAAATTAATAATTAACTAAAACCACACTGGTCATAAACACACTTTTTTTGGGGGGGGGGGACAGCTATATCAGAAATCGTGATAAACAGTTAAATTCAAAAGGTCATATTCTTTATATTTGAGAGACAACCAAATCATCAGTGTTGGTAAATAAATAACAAAACTTAAAAGGTTTTATATTCACAGTGTAATACTGAAAGGGTTCTTTTTCAGTATTTCTGAAATTATTATTTTAACATGAACTTTTTAAATTTTGTTATCTATTAATCAAAATTGATCATTTCGGTTTTCACACAAATATAAAGATTATAACCTATTGAAAGTGACTTTTGTAGAACTACGACAATGTGCCAACCTCCTACGTCAAAGTGACTTTTGTGGAACCACGAGAAGGTTGCCAACATCCTACGGGAACGTGACTTTTGTGAAACCACGAGAAGTTTGCCAACATCCTATGTGAAAGTGACTTTTGTGGAACCACAAGAAGGTCTCCAGCATCCTACATTAAAGTTACTTTTGTGGAACCAACTGGATTCAAAATAAAAATACCCATGATAGTGTCATCAAAATAATTTAATTTTAGAAATATCAAAAAGAAAACTACCACCGAGATCGAGTCAGTGAAGGAATTTGTTTTCAAGCATGTGACGAAGCTCTTTAAAATGTACCCATACTTCAAGTCCAATCAAGTTTTTTTAAAATTAAAGTTAACGAGTGTCACTGACTTTATTAGTTCTATTCGCGTTTTTTTTTTCTTTCAACCAACAAATTTGTGCTGAAACTCACGGATAAATGTTAAAAAGTGTCATTATGTTGTATATGAAGCCAATTATAATTAACTCAGAATTTTGAGCTGGAATAGTCACTATGCTAATGATAGCTATCAATACATGTACTAATTGGATTAAGTCTACCCTAATTACTAATATTATCATGGGAACTCCGAAGGTAATTGTGGAAATTCAGAAAGTTTCACTTCAATTTTCATGGTCTTGTTGGCTGCACATTAGCGTTCGATTTAATCAGGTAAATGATCAGTAATTCATCGATAATTTACTTCGGGTACAATGATCATTTGTTCATTGATTTCGAAGGATGATAGCATCTCTAATTTTAATTTCAACAAGATATACTTCCACTTGTATTATCATTGCTATAAAATTCAATATTAAATCAATATAGGTTTATTATGATCGACTATTATGAATTATATCAGGTTATGAATGCATGTTTAGTCATCATTGAATAAATATATTTAATCGAAACATTTTATAAAACTATGCAACTTAATAGTATCCTTTTATTCAATAACTTTGTAATCGATAATTCACTTTTTTTTACTAAATCTACTTTACGTTGAAAATTTCGTGTTCAATGAACCCACTAGTAAATGTCTTCAATACGCAGTGTCTCAACTATGCCGATAGCATGATTAATATATGCTGAAATACAGAGTGGCTCAGCTATTGCTGCCATACGTAATTCCTCAAATATTTCTACAATACGTATTGAGGCAAATATTGATAGTGGGTCGAATATTGCTGTAATACGTAATATTTCTGTTGGTTGGTTGTTTTTGTTTTATGGCATATCAACCCTTTTCGGGTTATTTAATGCCGAATCCAAAGATTTTGAAGAAAATTTTTTAATAGAATATATTTGCTGTTTTTACGTCGGTTTCTATTTAACCCAGAGTTGGGACCCTAACAGGTACTACCACTCCAGGTCAGAGTGGACCTGGGAGCAATGGTAAATTAAGGGTGGCTCCACACTCCCCAAAGCCCACAAGCTGGGGCCTCACCACTGGATATAGTTTAAGGTCATATCCAGGACCCCCATTGAGGGACTTTTACCCTCTGCATGGGGGCCATCGGCGTATTCTAATGCCCCACCGACAGGGCCAATATTTCTGTAATACATAATATTATTGTAATACGTAATATATATGTAATTGCTGTAATACATAATATTATTGTAATATGTAATATTGCTGGAATACGTATGTAATGCTGTAATACGTATGTAATTCTGTAATACGTAATGCTGTAATACGTATGTAATCCTGTAATACGTAATGCTGTAATACGTAATCAATGCTGTAATACGTATGTAATGCTTATCTCGGCATTTTTCCTGTCGTCCTGGACTGCTCCTTGCCACTGGACTCAAGCAGTGACGATCTAAAGGAGAGCTGTTGTTGGAGACTGCACAACATCTGCCACACAGTTACATGTGCAGCTGCCACAACAGGGGGTACTCTTTGTCTTTTGAGACTGAACGGAGGCATCGACGTAGTGGCTCAACTATTGGTTTAACTATTAGAGCTATAAGTAGTGACCCAGATATTGCTGCAATACCGTATGGCTCAAAGAATACTAAAGATACAATGGGATTACTGCTTCTATACCTTCACCTTCATCAGCGTCACCTGTCCCATGCCCGCTGCAATTGGGGCGCTACAGATGTCTTGTCAACCAGTCTTCTCCATCCTTCCCTGTCCTCCGCAGGTTTGACCGCCTCACCAAGCCTTAATCCTGTCATTCTGTGATGTTGTATTCCCATCTCTTCTGTCTTCGGTTTTCTGTCTTCCTCTCTTATTTCCTCCTTCCCTGGAGCAATGTCATGGCAAGCCTCTCTCCTCTTGTTACGTCTCCGAACCATTTCAGTTTATGTCTCCTGAGTGTTGTGTGAAGATCTTCATAAGGACCAATGGATTGCCTTATTCTGTTTTTAACTTCCTCATTCGTTATGTTCAATCTGTAAGACATGTCAAGCAGTCTTCTGAAGCATCTCATTTCTGATGCCTGCATTCTCTTCTCTAATTCCGATGTAAACGCTCATGTTTCACAAACATACAGGAAAACTGAGTGGACAAGGGAACGCATAATCTTATCTCTGAGCTAAGCTTAATTGCCTTGTCCTTTCAAATGATGTTAAACTTAGCTTCCATACAAACGGCCGCAAATATTAATAAACTACATAGCAATCCAGCAACTTCTACCATGCGTAAAAGCTCAAATATTCCTGCAGTACCCAATGGATAAAAAATTTCTATAACACCCAGTGGTTCAAATATTTTTTGCAATACATGATGGATCAAATATCACTGTAGTACGTTCTAGCACAACGACTAGCTGAAACCACCGTCAATAATTTTCCCCACTCTTTATCTGTGCCTAAATCAAAACGTAGATTCCATGAACAAAGCCTCATTCTTAAAACTGCACGCCTGTGGAACTCTGTTCTGCTTGCCTGTTTCTCTCTCGACTTTAAGTCCAACACAAACAAATACCTGATGAACCCCCCCCAAGTAATGACACATTACAAATTCTCCAATACTATTGCTACACTATCCCTTTGATTACTGTACACACAATAACCCTTATCCCTGAGTAGCCATTGGGCCTTGATAACTGGTGAACTCCATGTAAAAAAAATGTTTCTACAATATGTAGTGCATCAACTACTGCTGCAGTACGTAATTGCGTAAATATTGTTTAAATAACCAGTAACGTCGTAACTATCTGCAATACGTACTATCACAAATATTGTTGTAATACACAATATCACAAATATTGTTGTAATACATAATATCACAAATATTGTTGTAATGCATAATATCACAAATATTGTTGTAATACATAATATCACAAATATTGTTGTAATACATAATATCACAAATATTGTTGTAATACATACTATCACAAATATCGTTGTAATACATAATATCACAAATATTGTTGTAATAAATAATATCACAAATATTGTTGTAATACATAATATCACAAATATTGTTGTAATACATAATATAACAAATATTGTCGTAATACATAATATCACAAATATTGTCGTAATACATAATATCACAAATATTGTTGTAATACATAATATCACAAATATTGTTGTAATACATAATATCACAAATATTGTTGTAATGCATAATATCACAAATATTGTTGTAATACATAATATCACAAATATTGTTGTAATGCATAATATCACAAATATTGTTGTAATACATAATATCACAAATATTGTTGTAATACATAATATCACAAATATTGTTGTAATACATAATATCACAAATATTGTCGTCATACATAATATCACAAATATTGTTGTAATACATGATATCACAAATATTGTTGTAATGCATAATATCACAAATATTGTTGTGATACATAATATCACAAATATTGTTGTAATGCATAATATCACAAATATTGTTGTAATATAATATCACAAATATTGTTGTAATACATAATATCACAAATATTGTTGTAATACATAACATAACAAATATTGTTGTAATATATAATATCACAAATATTGTTGTAATACATGATATCACAAATATTGTTGTAATGCATAATATCACAAATATTGTTGTAATATAATATCACAAATATTGTTGTAATACATAATATCACAAATATTGTTGTAATACATAACATAACAAATATTGTTGTAATATATAATATCACAAATATTGTTGTAATACATAATATCACAAATATTGTTGTAATGCATAATATCACAAATATTGTTGTAATACATAATATCACAAATATTGTTGTAATACATAATATCACAAATATTGTTGTAATACATAATATCACAAATATTGTCGTCATACATAATATCACAAATATTGTTGTAATACATGATATCACAAATATTGTTGTAATGCATAATATCACAAATATTGTTGTGATACATAATATCACAAATATTGTTGTAATGCATAATATCACAAATATTGTTGTAATATAATATCACAAATATTGTTGTAATACATAATATCACAAATATTGTTGTAATGCATAACATAACAAATATTGTTGTAATATATAATATCACAAATATTGTTGTAATACATGATATCACAAATATTGTCGTAATACATAATATCGCAAATATTGTTGTAATACATAATATCACAAATATTGTTGTAATACATAATACCACAAATATTGTCGTAATACATAATATCACAAATATTGTCGTAATACATAATATCACAAATATTGTCGTAATACATAATATCACAAATATTGTCGTAATACATAATATCACAAATATTGTTGTAATACATAATATCACAAATATTGTCGTAATACATAATATCACAAATATTGTCGTAATACATAATATCACAAATATTGTCGTAATACATAATATCACAAATATTGTTGTAATACATAATATCGCAAATATTGTTGTAATACATAATATCACAAATATTGTTGTAATACATAATATCACAAATATTGTTGTAATACATAATATCACAAATATTGTCGTAATACATAATATCACAAATATTGTTGTAATACATAATATCACAAATATTGTCGTAATACACAATATCGCAAATATTGTCGTAATACATAATATCACAAATATTGTTGTAATACATAATATCACAAATATTGTTGTAATGCATAATATCACAAATATTGTTGAAATACATAATATCATAAATATTGTCGTATTACATAATATCACAAATATTGTCGTAATACATAATATCACAAATATTGTCGTTATACATAATATCACAAATATTGTCGTAATACATAATATCACAAATATTGTTGTAATACATAATATAACAAATATTGTTGTAATACATAATATCACAAATATTGTCGTAATACATACTATCACAAATATGGTTGTAATACATAATATCACAAATATTGTCGTAATACATAATATAACAAATATAGTTGTAATACATAATATCACAAATATTGTCGTAATACATAATATCACAAATATTGTCGTAATACATAATATCACAAATATTGTTGCAATACATAATATCACAAATATGTTTGTAATACATAATATCACAAATATTGTTGTAATGCATAATATCACAAATATTGTTGTAATACATAATATCACAAATATTGTTGTAATACATAATATAACAAATATTGTTGTAATACATAATATCACAAATATTTTCGTAATACATGATATCACAAATATTGTTGTAATACATAATATCACAAATATTGTTGTAATACATAATATCACAAATATTGTTTTAATACATACTATCACAAATATTGTTGTAATACATAATATCACAAATATTGTTGTAATACATAATATCACAAATATTGTCGTAATACATAATATCACAAATATTGTCGTAATACATAATATCACAAAGATTGTTGTAATACATAATATCACAAATATTGTTGTAATGCATAATATCACAAATATTGTTGTAATACATAATATAACAAATATTGTTGTAATACATAATATCACAAATATTGTTGTAATTCATATTATCACAAATATTGTTGTAATACATAATATCGCAAAAATTGTTGTAATACATAATATCACAAATATTGTTGTAATACATAATATCACAAATAGTGTCGTAATACATAATATCACAAATATTGTTGTAATACATAATATCACAAATATTGTCGTAATACATAATATCGCAAATATTGTTGTAATGCATAATATCACAAATATTGTTGTAATACATAATATCACAAATATTGTTGTAATGCATAATATCACAAATATTGTTGTAATACATAATATCACAAATATTGTCGTAATACATAATATCACAAATATTGTTGTAATACATAATATAACAAATATTGTTGTAATACATAATATCACAAATATTGTTGTAATACATAATATCGCAAAAATTGTTGTAATACATAATATCACAAATATTGTTGTAATACATAATATCACAAATATTGTCGTAATACATAATATCACAAATATTGTTGTAATACATAATATCACAAATATTGTCGTAATACATAATATCGCAAATATTGTTGTAATACATAATATCACAAATATTGTTGTAATACATAATATCACAAATATTGTTGTAATGCATAATATCACAAATATTGTTGTAATACATAATATCACAAATATTGTCGTAATACATAATATCACAATTATTGTTGTAATACATAATATAACAAATATTGTCGTAATACATAATATCACAAATATTGTCGTAATACATAATATCACAAACATTGTTGTAATACATAATATAACAAATATTGTTGTAATACATATTATCACAAATATTGACGTAATACATACTATCACAAATATTGTTGTAATACATAATATAACAAATATTGTTGCAATACATAATATCACAAATATTGTTGTAATACATAATATCGCAAATATTGTTGTAATACATAATGTAACAAATATTGTCGTAATACATAATATCACAAATATTGTTGTAATACATAATATCGCAAATATTGTTGTAATACATAATGTAACAAATATTGTCGTAATACATAATATCACAAATATTGTTGTAATACATAATATCACAAATATTGTCGTAATACATAATATAACAAATATTGTTGTAATACATCATAGTACAAATATTGTCGTAATACATAATATCACAAATATTGTCATAATACATAATATCACAAATATTGTTGTAATACATAATATCACAAATATAGTTGTAATACATAATATCACAAATATTGTTGTAATAAATAATATCACAAATATTGTTGTAATGCATAATATCACAAATATTGTTGTAATACATAATATGACAAATATTGTTGTAATACATAATATCACAAATATTGTCGTAATACATAATATCACAAATATTGTCGTAATACATAATATCACAAATATTGTTGTAATACATAATATAACAAATATTGTCGTAATACATAATATCGCAAATATTGTTGTAATACATAATATCACAAATATTGTTGTAATACATAATATCACAAATATTGTTGTAATGCATAATATCACAAATATTGTCGTAATACATAATATCACAAATATTGTCGTAATACATAATATCACAAATATTTTCGTAATACATAATATCACAAATATTGTCGTAATACATAATATCACAAATATTGTCGTAATACATAATATCACAAATATTGTTGTAATGCATAATATCACAAATATTGTTGTAATACATAATATCACAAATATTGTCGTAATACATAATATCACAAATATTGTCGTAATACATAATATCACAAATATTGTCGTAATACATATCACAAATATTGTCGTAATACATAATATCACAAATATTGTCGTAATACATAATATCACAAATATTGTTGTAATACATAATATAACAAATATTGTTGTAATACATAATATCACAAATATTGACGTAATACATACTATCACAAGTATTGTTGTAATACATAATATCAAAAATATTGTTGTAATGCATAATATAACAAATATTGTTGTTATACATAATATCACAAATATTGTTGTAATGCATAATATCACAAATATTGTTGTAATACATAATATAACAAATATTGTTGCAATACATAATATCACAAATATTGTTGTAATACATAATATCACAAATATTGTTGTAATACATAATATAACAAATATTATCGTAATACATAATATCACAAATATTGTCGTAATACATAATATCACAAATATTGTTGTAATACATAATATCGCAAATATTTTTGTAATACATAATATCACAAATATTGTCGTAATACATAATATAACAAATATTGTTGTAATACATCATATTACAAATATTGTCGTAATACATAATATCACAAATATTGTCGTAATACATAATATCACAAATATTGTTGTAATACATAATATCACAAATATTGTTGTAATAAATAATATCACAAATATTGTTGTAATGCATAATATCACAAATATAGTTGTAATACATAATATCACAAATATTGTTGTAATACATAATATAACAAATATTGTCGTAATACATAATATCACAAATATTGTCGTAATACATAATATCACAAACATTGTTGTAATACATAATATAACAAATATTGTTGTAATACATATTATCACAAATATTGACGTAATACATACTATCACAAATATTGTTGTAATACATAATATAACAAATATTGTTGCAATACATAATATCACAAATATTGTTGTAATACATAATATCGCAAATATTGTTGTAATACATAATGTAACAAATATTGTCGTAATACATAATATCACAAATATTGTTGTAATACATAATATCGCAAATATTGTTGTAATACATAATGTAACAAATATTGTCGTAATACATAATATCACAAATATTGTTGTAATACATAATATCACAAATATTGTCGTAATACATAATATAACAAATATTGTTGTAATACATCATATTACAAATATTGTCGTAATACATAATATCACAAATATTGTCATAATACATAATATCACAAATATTGTTGTAATACATAATATCACAAATATAGTTGTAATACATAATATCACAAATATTGTTGTAATAAATAATATCACAAATATTGTTGTAATGCATAATATCACAAATATTGTTGTAATACATAATATGACAAATATTGTTGTAATACATAATATCACAAATATTGTCGTAATACATAATATCACAAATATTGTCGTAATACATAATATCACAAATATTGTTGTAATACATAATATAACAAATATTGTCGTAATACATAATATCGCAAATATTGTTGTAATACATAATATCACAAATATTGTTGTAATACATAATATCACAAATATTGTTGTAATGCATAATATCACAAATATTGTCGTAATACATAATATCACAAATATTGTCGTAATACATAATATCACAAATATTTTCGTAATACATAATATCACAAATATTGTCGTAATACATAATATCACAAATATTGTCGTAATACATAATATCACAAATATTGTTGTAATGCATAATATCACAAATATTGTTGTAATACATAATATCACAAATATTGTCGTAATACATAATATCACAAATATTGTCGTAATACATAATATCACAAATATTGTCGTAATACATATCACAAATATTGTCGTAATACATAATATCACAAATATTGTCGTAATACATAATATCACAAATATTGTTGTAATACATAATATAACAAATATTGTTGTAATACATAATATCACAAATATTGACGTAATACATACTATCACAAATATTGTTGTAATACATAATATCAAAAATATTGTTGTAATGCATAATATAACAAATATTGTTGTTATACATAATATCACAAATATTGTTGTAATGCATAATATCACAAATATTGTTGTAATACATAATATAACAAATATTGTTGCAATACATAATATCACAAATATTGTTGTAATACATAATATCACAAATATTGTTGTAATACATAATATAACAAATATTATCGTAATACATAATATCACAAATATTGTCGTAATACATAATATCACAAATATTGTTGTAATACATAATATCGCAAATATTTTTGTAATACATAATATCACAAATATTGTCGTAATACATAATATAACAAATATTGTTGTAATACATCATATTACAAATATTGTCGTAATACATAATATCACAAATATTGTCGTAATACATAATATCACAACTATTGTTGTAATACATAATATCACAAATATTGTTGTAATAAATAATATCACAAATATTGTTGTAATGCATAATATCACAAATATAGTTGTAATACATAATATCACAAATATTGTTGTAATACATAATATAACAAATATTGTTGTAATACATAATATCACAAATATTGTCGTAATACACAATATCACAAATATTCTCGTAATACATACTATCACAAATATTGTTGTAATACATAATATCACAAATATTGTTGTAATACATAATATCACAAATATTGTCGTAATACATAATATCACAAATATTGTCGTAATACATAATATCGCAAATATTGTCGTAATACATAATATCACAAATATTGTTGTAATACATAATATCACAAATATTGTTGTAATACATAATATCACAAATATTGTCGTAATACATAATATCACAAATATTGTCGTAATACATAATATCACAAATATTGTCGTAATACATAATATCACAAATATTGTCGTAATACATAATATCACAAATATTGTTTTAATACATAATATAACAAATATTGTTGTAATACATAATATCACAAATATTGTCGTAATACATTATATCACAAATATTGTTGTAATACATAATATCACAAATATTGTCGTAATACATACTATCACAAATATTGTTGTAATACATAATATCACAAATATTGTTGTAATGCATAATATCACAAATATTGTTGTAATACATGATATCACAAATATTGTTGTAATACATAATATCACAAATATTGTTGTAATACATACTATCACAAATATCGTTGTAATACATACTATCACAAATATTGTTGTAATACATAATATCACAAATATTGTTGTAATACATAATATCACAAATATTGTTGTAATACATAATATCACAAATATTGTTGTAATACATAATATCACAAATATTGTCGTAATACATAATATCACAAATATTGTCGTAATACATAATATCACAAATATTGTTGTAATACATAATATCACAAATATTGTCGTAATACATAATATCACAAATATTGTCGTAATACATAATATCACAAATATTGTTGTAATACATAATATCACAAATATTGTCCTAATACATACTATCACAAATATTGTTGTAATACATAATTACTGAAATATTTACGCAATACATAATGAGTCAAATATTTCTGTAATCCATATTAGCGCAAATATTGTTGTAATTCATAATGGCTCAAATATTTCTATCATACATTATGAGTCAAATATTTATGTAATATGTAATTGCTAAAATATTGCAGAAATACCCAATAGTATAACTATCTGCAATACGCATAGCACAAATATTGTTGTAATCCATAATAGATCAAATATTTCTGTAATACATAATGGCTCAAATATTTCTGTAATACATAATAGCTCAAATATTTATATAATAGATATTAGATCGGAAATTTCAGTAATACATAATAGTTCAAATACTGCTGCCATAAGTAGAGGCGCAACTATTACTAGAATATGTAGTGACTCAATCATTGTTAAATTCCTAATATTAACTAAATAATATTGCGGCAATACGTAGATTCGTAACTCTCGCTATAATAAACAGTAGCTTAACTAAACCTCCGTCACTAATTACTCGACTATTGGTATAATACGCACTGACATAACGGTTGTCGTAATACGAAGTGTATTACCTATCTATACAATATATAACTGTTAAAATATTACTTCAATAATAGTTGCTCAAACGTAATAAAATACTTAGTGGAATGCTGGAACACGTAGTAGCTCAAATGTTGCTACAATACGTAATAACGCAAATATGTAATACATAATGACTCAAATATTTTTTAATGCGTGATGGCTAAAAAATCCCTACAGTATGTGGCTGCGCAACCATTGTTAAATACGTAATGGATCAAATATTTTTGTAACACATAATGACTCAAATATTTTTCTAATAAATGGTGGCTCAAATATTTCTGCCATGCTTTGTGGCTCAACTAATGTTAAATATGTAATGGATCAAATATTTTTGAAACACATAATGGCTCAAATATTTTTCTAATAAATGGTGGCTCAAATATTTCTGCAATGCTTTGTGGCTCAACTATTGTTAAATACGTAATGGATCAAATATTTCTGTAACACATAATGACTCAAATATTTTTCTAATACATGGTGGCTCAAATATTTCTGCAATGCTTTGTGGCTCAACTATTGTTAAATACGTAATGGATCAAATATTTCTGTAACACATAATGACTCAAATATTTTTCTAATACATGGTGGCTTAAATATTTATGCAATACTTTGTGGCTCAACCATTGTTAAATCTGGAATGGATCAAATATAGCTTCAATACGTAGCGTCACAGCGACTGCTGCAATGTATAGTGTCCTAACTACGAAGGTTCATTCGAAAAGTAATACATGTAATTTTTTAACTAAAAATGTTGAAGAGCTACGAAGACGGAGTGGCGCCATTAAAATGAGCGACTTTTTCTGCCGAGGAATATATTTTTCTACATGATCACCACCATTTTCAACGCACTTTTTGCGAGCAATGCGGCAGTGGCTGTGCATGGCGTAAAAAGCCACGCTCTGTCACTAACATCTCTATCGCTACTTTGAAATCGGCGAGCCCATTTTCTTCCTCTGCTGACATCAATTGCATCAAAGTTCAAAAAGTGCCGAGGAATGTTGATTGGTGCAATTTTATTTGCATGGAGGAATTCATGACGCATCTCTGCTTCTGACGTTCATCCGCGACAGGGTTGTTTTGTTTTGTGAGTCTCACACGGTCAATATATGCAACAGAAAGATGAAATGCTCAGGTTATGAATGCATGTTTAGTCATCATTGAATAATTGTGTGGACAATATTTAAAAAGATTCAATTTAATATTTACATCGAAGTCAAATCTAGAATTACATTTTTCCTTTCTTTCGTTTACAAAATCATTTACGAAACCATTTTAATTGATGTTATTTATTTTTGCTTGTTTCATTTTTATGTACAGCGCTTCCATAATAATAATAATAATAATAATAATAATAATAATGATAATAATAATAATAATAATAATAATAACAATAATAATAACAACAACAATAATAATAACAATGATAATGATAGTAATAATAATAATCATAACAATAATAATAACAACAATAATAATAATAAAAATAACAACAATATTAATAATAATAACAATAACAATGATAACAATACTAACAACAACAATAATAATAACAATAATAATAATAACAACAATAATAATAATCATAACAACAATAACAATGGTAATAACAATAACAACAACAATAATAATAACAACAATAATAATAACAACAATAACAATAATAATAATACTAACAACAACAATAATAACAACAATAACAATAACAACAACAATGATAATAACAACAATAATAATAATAACAATAATAATAATAATAACAATAATAATAATAACATCAACAACAATAATAATAACAATAATAATAACAACAGCAATAATAATAACAACAATAATAATAATAGTAATAATATTAATAACAACAACAATAATAATAATAACAACAATAATAATAACAACAACAATAATAACAATGATAATAATAATAGTAATAATAATGATAATAATAACAACAACCATAAACATAATAATAATAATAATAATAGTAACAACAATAATAATAACAACAAAACAATAATAATAACAACAACAATAATAATAACAATAATAATAATAACAACAACAATAATAATAACAATAATAATAATAACAATAATAATAACAACAACAACAATAAAAGGGAATCTCTATTTAGTATATTAGTATTTTCAACCATAAGTTTCTGAAATCGTGAATGTGGGCAACCATGTTTTTCCAAGTGTTGACAAACTCAAATCAGAAAGATGAAGTGTAATATATATATATATATATATATATATATATATATATATATATATATATAAGACCAGCATGTTTTCCTTTAGACATGTTATTAAATGGCATGGTATATTTGTTTATTTTATTTTCAATCTTTTCCAATTTTCGAATTGTTCTTTTTATATTTTATTTTTATATTTATTTTTATTTTTTTTGTCAAAATGTTGCAAGTGAAATCCATATGTTTCTTTTTCTTCCATGCAAGCGTTTTCGACTGAGACTTTCCATTGTTACCAAGCAGGTTATGTGGTCTAAGCTTTAAAATGTTGTAATTTACGGTTTCAAAGTTACGTATGAGTATCAAATGTGTGTAAAATTTATAGTTTTTATCTTGGTCTTGGAGGTGTGACTATATATATATATATATATATATATATATATATATATATATATATATACGCACACACATACACACATACGCACATATATATATACGCACACACATACACACATACGCACAGACATACACATACATACATACGCATACACATACGCACACACATACACACATATGCCTACACTCATACGCATACACGTGCGTACACACATATGCTTAACACATACGCACCCAAACGTACGCATACCTGTAACACAGTGCATATAAGCGTGTGAGAAAATATCAGCAGCAGCAAAGGATTGCTGGCTTGCGAAGAGATTAATAGCAATAGTAGCCGAAAAACGCGCATATGCAAATTAGGAAGTGTGCGCGAGAAAAAACGCAGGAGAAAAATACACCACGAGTAGAGAGAAAGAAGGTCGACGTCGAAGAAAATGGACGTGTGAAGTTGAGGACAAGAATGGCCCGGAAGAAGAAGAAAAGTGCACACCGTGTCTCTGGCCGGCATGTGGTTGGTGGAAAGTGAAAAGTGTATAACGGGCGAGATGTACGATAGTGAGAGACTTGAAAGTGCTGTCGAGACGGGAAAGTGAAACGTTTTGTTAAAAAAAAATGCCGACCTAAATTTTTATTTATTTCCTTTTTGTTTATTTGTAATGGCAACGTTATATACTTGCATACGCACACATATGCGCAAACATACATACGCAAACACACATACGCAAATACACGTACGCAAACAAACATACGTAAAGACACACGTACGCACACCCATACCATCTTTCTCTCTCGTTCTCTGAAAAAATAAAGAAATATTTATTTTCAAGTGCCGTTTACACATTTCATCACCGATCGGCCAACACATATCAAGATGAATTCGTTGTTATGGGAGAACCAACTACTCGACCATCGGAACATTACTTCGCCCACACTATCTAAACAATATAGTTTTGCAGAAACTGGCGAATAATAATAATCCAATTTCCATTCAATTTAAAGATATTTTTCAAGGTTGGAGAATATCAATTGAAGAAAAGGTAACAACATAACGAGTCGAATGATTCTTTCTGTCAATCTAATAAATTGCAAAGTGCAGGAAAGTTTTGCTTAATTTGAAAATGCTGATTAAAAAGAGAGCGAAAAGATGCTTGAAATGGTGGCCGCATTCCAATACAGGTAAGGCGGTAAAAATACAAAAAACAAAAGTATTAAAAAAAAAAAATACGTGGTTCGAAGATGACGGAGGCGGAAGTGTTACAGGTGATGGGGTGATGTTGCAAGATTCGTAACGGTGAATTGTCCAATCAATCAGACGATAAGATAATCGATTTCTGCATTCGTCTAAAACAAAACAACAAAAAAGAAAAAAAACACGTGCTTCTGTAAAGTATTGTTCCTTCTTAATTGCAAGAAGTTCGCGCATACCGGTGATCGCTCACTGGAAAAAAGTGATGCGCCCGATGTCTGTTTGACACAAATATACTACGTTTTATTAGGTCACGATGCAACGCACATTGTGTTCTCGCAACAGCCGTTTGCAATTGAATTATTGCCGATAACGCATGACTAGTTGTGCTGGAATTTGAGTAAAAAAAAAAGACTCAATGTTAAAGTGCTCCATTTATACGTCCGTGGATGTTTGGATGGTACTTTTGTTTCACTCAGACTCCTGAGCACCATTTTTATATTGCCGTACACAACGACGATGCTGTTATGCTATGAGTCAAGATATATGATATCACTTTTCTTATATACCTACCTGAGCAGTTTCAGATACACTTTGTTAACTAGCAGGATCCATGTGATATCAGAGCAAAATTTTTCTGTCTCTTGGTTGGCAAACCTTCAAGCAAGAAGAACGTTTCTAGGGTGCTGTCCACAATGAGTATAGCGAGACGAACTGTTTGTCTATCTATCTATCTATCTATCTATCTATCTATATATATATATATATATATATATATATATATATATATATATATATATATATATATACACTTGTGCCCGATATTATTCATACCCCTCGGATCTTTGAGATTTCTATAAGAATATTGCTCAAACCAGAAGGTAGACAATATTAAAGGGATTTCAAACAATAAATCAAGCATAAGCATTTAATTTAAACTCAACAAATAAATAAATTATGCAAGTTTGAAACATTATACAAAGAAAAACAATAATGGCACTAGTTCAAAATTATTCATACCTCTCTTACTAATAGTCAATAGCATGCCCTTTATTCTTAATAACTGCCTGTAACCGTTTTGGATATTTATCAACAAGGTTTTATAAGCATCAACACTGATTTCTGACCATTCTTCAATGCAGTAGTTCTCCAAATCCCTCAAATTTCTAGGTTTCCGCTTTTTAACCTCAGTTTTCAATATGTGCCAGAGGTTTTCGATAGGGTGCAGGTCGGGACTCTGGCTAGGCCATTCCAAAACATTAATTTGATTATCCTCAAACCATTTCTTGACTATTTTGGCAGTATGTTTTGGATCATTATCCTGTTGAAGGACCCAGTTTGGTCCTAAATGGAGCTTCTCCGCATCCTGTCTAATGTTTTTCTGGAGTATCTCCAAATATTGCTCCTTCTACATGGTTCCATCTATCTTGATCAAACTACCTGGACCACTAGCCGAAAAGGAGCCCCAAAACATTAGGCTACCACCACCATGTTTCACCGTGGGTATGGTGTTCTTTGGGTTGTAAGCTTTTCCGTTCTTCCTCCAAACGTAAGAAGCATCCATATGGCCAAACAATTCAATTTTTGTTTCGTCAGTCCACAAAATACTTGAGAAAACGGACTCTGGAGAATTCACATGGGTCCTAGCAAACTTTAGACGTGCTGCAAGGTATTTTCCGGTGTGCAATGGAGTCCTTCGTGGTCTTCTTCCTTTCAGACCATTTTCATGCAGAGTCCTTTGCAATGTTTGCCTTGATATTTTTATGCCAGAAGACTCCAGATTTTCTAAAATGTCCTTAGTAGTGGTGGTTGGATTTGCATTAACACTTCTTACAATATTCCTGGTGGCTCTAGCAGACAGTTTCCCTTTCCTTCCTCTACCAATCAAGTTGTTTGTTGTGTGGTGGCTCTGGAATTTTTTGATTATGCTCTGTACTGTTGCTGTAGGGACCTCGAATTTCTTGGAAATTGACTTGTAACCTAAACCATCCTTATGTGAATTCACAATTTTAGTCCTAAGATCATTACTGAGCTCTTTTTTCTTCCCCGTTCTAATAATTTTTATTCTTTCATTGGTTTTCAGTTGATATCATTTTAATTTCTGAAAAATGCAAAAAACGAAATGAAATTAATCAAAGGTTGTATAAAAGCATTCAAAATAAGAATCAAACAAGAAACAAACAGTCAGAAACTCGATTAATACTGAAAAAATATGATTATTTTTGAACATTGCAGATTTTATAAATAGCTGTATATTTCTTTTATTACAAGTATCCCGAAATTCTAAAATGACGAAAATGATCAGAAGAGGTTTATTAAGAATATGAATCAATATGGACGTAAACAATAAATTCTTACAAAGTTACACCTAATAAACTAAATTTTCAAGGGGGGGTATGAATAATATCGGGCACAAGTGTATATATATCTGTCGTTCTATCTTTCCCATGCGTACACATGTAGCCTGAAATAATATTTTTGTAACATAACGCGGACGAACGTATTCAAATGCGTCCGAAATGAGTTCATTTGTAAAAAAGTATAAGACTTTAAAAGGGATCATGTTCGAGATCACTTGAGAGATGCGAGGGATGCCATAACGGTAACGAGAGGATGAGGAAATAAAAGACGTTGTATATATATATTACTTTTATGCACGTAGTAATTATTAATTAATTAATATATATATAATAATAAATTCCACAGCCAAACAAGGCCGCAGCCCACAAGAGCCATGAAATCAACGAAGCGGAAGTCCAAGACTCGAGTTTCGCCCTCATTTGGGCTCATCAGTATGACACATCCGAACTCAGGATTCGAAACCCGAGCCTCTTGCACGCGAGGCAAGTACTCTACCAACTGAGCAAACACCCCGCACACAAGAATTCCACTTAACCAACACAGATCAAGCAAACCGCGCTGAAATCCGACTGTGAAATGAACCGTCTTAACAAGGGAGGCTGTCATCCAACCAGCTAATAACTCCAAGCCGATGTCTCACAAGTAGGAGTTTTAACTGGAAAGGACGATACCATCCAGCAATGCTAACCAAGCGAGCAACTTATGATAGGATTTTCAGAATGTGAGAGATTGTATATAATAAATTTCACAGCCAAACAATGTCGCAGCCCACAAGAGCCATATGTATAACGAGTTGAAGCAATTTTCTATATTTTGTCTTTTTTTGCGACTGAGCATACAACGTGTTGATTCCCGGACTACATTACATTTTTACTAATCTTTTTATATGACAATTATGACAACAACAACATTATAAAACCAACTTTTATTAGAAATCAGGGATATATTTGACTAGCAGGGCCACCCGGCGTTGGCCACGAACAAAAATAAAAAAAATAGAAAGTGTTACATAATGCCAAATTTTACACTCACCACCTTCAGAAAAGATTTTTTTGTGAGAAGGGAAAGAATAAAATTAATAAAATTAATAAAACTAAGGATGCCTCCAGAGTACTATTAAACCTAACTTTCTCCCACTCCCTTTTTTTTTGTAAATAACTGACAATGATTAAGAATCAAATTAAATTTGGGCTGGTGCATCTGCTACTAGTCTCTCGCTCCTTGACAAGGTTCAAAGAGAGTCGCCAATCTGATAGGCCCTGAACTGTCATCTAAGCTTCAGCCTCTGTCCCATCGATGAAATGTTGCATCCCTCTGCCTGTTCTACAAGTGCCTTGGGATCTCAACAGTGTGGTGGTGGGATTTAGCAGCCTGTCGGATTTGTCGAGGGTGCTCACGTCCTGGGGGCACAAGTGATTGCAGTTCTTCAGAGCATTCACCACTAAAATACTTTTAGAACAGACATAGGGATGCAACATTTCGTCGATGAGACAGAGGCTGAAGCTTAGATGCCAGTTCAGGGCCTATCAGGTTTGCGACTCTCTTTTGAACCTTGTCAAGAAGCGAGAGACTAGTAGCAGATGCACCAGCCCAAATATGACAACAATACTCCATACATTGGCGAATGGTGGCCTTATAGAGGTACAGGATACTTTCGAGTGTTAGTAGTTGTCTGAATTGGGTTATATTGTCTGTCTATAAAACATGACGTTCGTCGTTAAATTATTTATTTATTATTTATTTTTTTCTTACATTATATCTTTTATTTTGAAATTAACACCGACTTTTTAATATGAGATCAGATTTGGCTTCGCCAAGTAGCCTGGAAAATTTGCACTCTTTAATTGAACACTATCAACGACCCTTGTTGAAATTCAATTATTCTTAAGTTTTGGATATCTTTCTACCTGCAATATATATATATATATATATATATATATATATATATATATATATATATATATATATATATATATATATATATATAAGCATTTGGTCTGCATTGATAAGTACGGAATCTATTTACACGTATTTTACGATTGGTCAACGCCGGGCGCCCCTGCTAGTCGTTTTATAAACATATCACATATTTTGAAATCTAATGAATTTGGTTTGTTAGGAAAAAAGAACGAAAACATTCTTTTCGCCATTCACTAAGAAAAGTCATGTAATGATACTCCAAAATAAGGTCGGAGGTTACATCGGTCGAAACATTAAAAAGATAACGACCAAAATAAGAGCAGTAGTCTAAACCATTAAAATAATACGTAGTTTCTATTTGTTTTCTACTTTTCACATTAATCTTTTGCTGATTCAACAAAAATGGAACCGATTAAGTGAGCTGAAAAGCTGTCCCCCTTACGACGTGAATAAAAACTCCGCCGCGCTCTCTAGTTTTAGGAGTCGGGTTTCTTTTAACCGATTCAGACATCCGCTGTTGGCAATGGAGAAGAAAACAGATTTAAACTAAGGCTCTTGCTTTGCAACCGATAAGCCGCGAACGAGTCGTCCACATCCGCTTTGATGGTCGCAAATCAATTTACGCCTCAGGTGTTTTATTCTGGTAATGCAGCGCCTATTTGTAGGCTCTCAATCACCCGAAATCGATTATAAGAGGAAAAGCAATATTTATAGTAAGAACATGGCCTTTTTAGTACGCTTTATTTTCCAGTAAGTTTGCTTCAGACATAGACGCGTAAGTAATAAATTTTATCAGCAAGCTTAAGTATAAAATTATTTACTGGGCCACTTTATCAAACCTTGACGGAGATAATTGATTGGAAACGATACTAACCCTATGCAGGTTTAACCGGCTTTGTCCAAGGGATGAAGTTTCATGGGATAATGAAATGCACAAGCGGTCCCCAGTCGCATATATATATATATATATATATATATATATATATATATATATATATATATATATATATATATATATATATTTAAATAAGGGAGTAGTCACCAACACTGTGTATTTTTTTAACATTATTTTATTATTCCGTGTCTTGGTTTTTCATTGAGAATTATGTTTGGATCATTGTAATAATGTTTTTAAGTCAATGACTTAAAAACATTATTACAATGATCCAAACATAATTCAATGACTTAAAAACATTATTACAATGATCCAAACATAATTCTCAATGAAAAACCAAGACACGGAATAATAAAATAATGTTAAAAAAATACACATTGTTGGTGACTACTCCCTTATTTAAATATACATCTTTCTTTCGTTGGAATTTCTTAACCCATTTTATTTAAATATATATATATATATATATATATATATATATATATATATATATATATATATATATTTCTGTTAAAGGAATGACGACGTTGAGTTTTTTCAACTCTTGCAGGAAGGTGTCGACGTCCTCCTACATACAGCATCTGGAATTCCCAAATTGGTCACCCATTTTAGTAATGATCAGACTAAGCGTTGCTTAACTTCGTTATTTCGAAACATCACTAAGTAGAGAAGAGATCCTTTGTAGCACTACCGCCTCCCCGGGAGGGTTACTTGGTTGAGGAATGTCTTGGGAACGCAACCAGCTCCCCGGGGAATACACCATATCAAACGATATCTAAACGATAGACACATGCTGGAAACGTCAACGAAAACGGGTCGATATGTCGTCGGCTATAATTGTCTAGCATGGGTCGCATCTTCTGTGGTCATTGCAGCCATCTTCCCATCGTCGGCATTAATGGTATGCTGAAATCGAATACTTGTATAAAAATAGCGACAACTGCATTTTTATAAAAAAATATATAATTTCACAGTTAACAAGTTGGAAGCATATTTTGTCGACCCGTCGCGTATAGCCAGAAAATCTCAACTGTGTTAAAACAATAAAATTATATTTAATTTCTCTCTTTCAATGAACAAAGAGATAGAAAGGGAGTGAATCAGAGAAACAGAGAAAGGAAGAGAGCGAGAGCGAGAGAGAGAGAGAGTGTGTGTGTGTAAGAGAGAGAGAGAGAGAGAGAGAGAGAGAGAGAGAGAGAGAGAGAGATGCGTTTTACACAAAATTATTTGCTTTTCAAAATTTTTCAAAATGTAACATAGTTTGAACTTTTATTATGCCCTGAAACATAAACATGTGTCAATCTTCGAGTCCCGACAGTTTTAACCTTTAAGGAAATGTATCCGCACTAAAATTAGTGTGCGTATGTGTGTTTGCCTCCACATAGGTGCAGGCCAAGTTAGAGGCAAGGTTCATTAATATAGAAGCCCTTAACACCCTAAAAAAGGGGCTACGAAATTGTGCCACATCTCGTCCCTCCTTTTTGTGACCTTTGCTGTGACTAGCAAATGTCATTATATCGTCGGGTCGTTGGCACAATGATTATTTCACAAATTCTTTCTCTCTTCTCTCAATTAATCACTCTTTTTTTTAAGCATAAATTCTTTCGATCATTTTTTTAATAAATATTATCTTTTTATTTATTTATTTATTTATTTTTGAAAAAAACTTAATCTTCGCCTGTTAATTTTTTCATTTAATTTTAGGGACTTTTTTTTTTCTTTTCAAAACATTCATTATTTTGATCATTTTTCTTTTTTATAATATTTGATCAATTTGTTGTATTTTTTTTTTCGAAAAAACTTTAGTCGTCCTTTGTTTCGTTTTATAGTCATTTGATTTTTCATTGACTTTTTGTGAAGCTTTATTTGTTTGGAATTTTTCAACATTTGTGTGTGTGTGTGTGTGTGTGTGTGTGTGTGTGTGTGTGTGTTGGTGACAATTTCTCTTTGCTCCTCTGTATATATTTTTTTCTTTTCTTTTTCGAAATTCTTGGCCGTTTTCAAACGTTTTTTGTTTTGTAGTCGGCTTCTACTTATGATGTAAGACAGGGGTAAATTCGAGAATTCTGTAAGTTGTGGATTATCAAAATATTTTCTAAGCGTTTGAGAGTTTTGGGATTTTTGTCTGAAGGGATTTATCACTGAGAGACCCTTCTTTTTCCGAAAGGAAAAGTCCTGTGAAAAGCCGGCAGTTTTTCTGAGGCTTTTAGTGTTCACAGGTACCCCTGGTGTGGATAAGTGGGAGCGTACTTTAATTGCCTCTGTTACAGGTGTCCTTTTCCGAACTGAAGATCGATGTCGACGGGGTGAATTCTGTTTTTGTTTGTTGGAAACTACTCCAACAGTGCTCGTCGATGCAGTACATGGCGGTAACTTGACTCTACCACTGGTATTATTATCAGTATTGTTCACTTGACTCTACCACTGGTATTATTACCAGTATTGTTCACCCCTTTAACCGTTAGTTGGTTAGAGTGAAAGGTTATTTGGGGTGATTCCTTTGCAACCAGTCTGCACCTAATATCAACTCCCAATCTAAGCCAGGGGTGATATAAAACCTAGACAAAATTTGCGCCTTCTTTATTTTAATAGGCAGATGGGTCATACTTTTTAGTGGCATCCTTTGCCCGTTTACCAGAGTAACTGTTAGGTTACAATCTCTTAACTCTCTTCTATGCGTTTTTATCTCCTAAAAAGCTGATGTTTTGAGGAACGAAACTTCCGATCCAGTGTCGATCAGTGCCTCTATCGGTCTACCTCTTATTTTAACTATACACTCCATTTCGGAGTTCTGGTTCGGGATTTTATTTCGTCGGGTCTCTATCTTCCCGAGTTCTCTTGACCGATTTATTTCTTTGGTGGGCCCGTTTAGGTCTGCTCTCACCACGTTCTAGACACTCATGACCTCTGGTATTTATCCTTCCCAGGGTTACTCCTTTCTTTGAGGGTTTGTCATGGTTGCATGTCCGTGTTTTTGACCTTTGTGGCGGTCGGTGGTGAGTGGGTTTCGAGTGTAACCTGGCCTTGCTTTTTCCTGAATTGAAGTTATTTAATCTTTCTTCAGGTGCGCATTGCCAGGCTCGTTCTAGCCTATTATAGCTGGAACGCCCTCGCTGCAGTCTTGCCGAAGCACACTCACAAATATCTTACAGCGTTACAGATGCTGTAAGGTTCGGTTTTGGGTATCCTAATCTAATTGGGGCCCTACTTGGTCCCTGATACCTGTTAAAACTATTATTTAAGAAAGCTTGCTCTTTCTCGTGGCCACTTTCGTGTAGCTCATAAAGCATTTCGCTTAGTCTAGCAGCAGAAAAGGCCTCCGATAATGTTGTTGGAATCGATCGGACCACATCTCTCTTGATAAAGGGGTTACTTAACGCATCTATGAAGAATCCAGTTAAGTGCACTTGCACAGCTGGACTTTCCCTCATCTCCGCGTCCCTATAAGCTAACTTAGCAAGTTTATTCATCCTGCTTGCTAAATCGGCGAGTACCTCACCTCGATCTTGTTTTATTCTTATTAAAGCCCGAGCAGCGTCGGCAGCATTTGTAAACTCGCCATACTGGGCTGCTACTTGATTGAGCAGATCCTTACTGGTTCAGTTTTGATGATCATCATTTCCGATACTAGTCCGTTTGTATAATCATACGCTAAGTTTACTAGGTCTGCGTCTGTAAGCTGGTAGATCCGCTCTTTCTTTTTCAGAGCTACTAGCCATGCCTCAAAGTCGGATGGTTTTCCAGTGAAGATTGGGATCTTCGATCCACCTGTGAGGACCCTGTTAAATTGGGCTTGGTTAGTGTTAGCCATTTTGTCTAAATATATATTTTTAAATAGCCGACGTTTAAACAAAAAGCTCTATCAAAAAATAATTTTTAAAAATTATTAAAACCAACAAATTTACAGAGTAACAAAAAGAGCAGAGAAAATAGTCACCTTAGTTTTTCTTAAGAGTTCTGGTGTCTTTTTTTTTCTCTGTAGATGCTGGGTTGAAGTGTTTTTGAGTTGAGTTCTTTGTTGTTGTCTTTCCGAGGACTTTGATTAACCTTGTGTTTCTTTTCTTTGGTTTTTGTATCCGTGGATTTTTATTTATCTAGTGGTTGATTTAAAAAATGTTTTTTTGATCTTGTGTCCGTGGATTTTTAATTGTCTAGTGGTTGATTTTTTTGATATTGTGTCCGTGGATTTTTCCGTAGGGTCGTGCTACTCTCTATGCGAGAAACAATCCTGGATTTACGGCACCAATGTGGCACTACTGCATCTCCTGGAGGGTTACTTGGTTGAGGAATGTCTTGGCAACGCATCCAGCTCCCCGGGAAATAAACGATATCCAACGATATCTAAACGATAGACACATGGAAACGTCAACGAAAACGGGTTATACGTCGTCGGCTACAACTGTCTGGCATGGGTCGCATCGTGTGTGGTCATTGTAGGGATCTTCCCATCGTCGCCATTAATGGTATGCTGGAATCAACTACTTGAATAAAAATAGCGACAAATGCATTTTTATAAAAAATATATAATTTATTTAACAGTTAACAAGTTGAAAGCATATTTTGTCGACCCATCGCGTATAGCAAGCAAATCTCAACTGCGTTAAAACAATAAAATTATATTTAATTTCTCTCTTTCATCATTAAAATAATCATTGAAAATTTTATATCTATATCATTAATTTCTAGATGAAAGATAATGTTTTTAAATTACAACAAAATGTACATTATATAAAATAAATCCAAGGTAATTTTTTGATTCATTAAATTAAATTTTTATACCTTACTTTGTAAAATTTATAAAAGTGCACTTTGAAGATAAATAAATATCAAATTGAATCTTGTACCAGTATTTTTAAAGCCTATAGTAAAAACATTTTGTTTAACAATTTTCGTGCTTTGGATGAAATGCTTTTTTAACTTGTATCTTATCTTTTTAACATTATATTCTAAAACTCTTTATTTCTCTCTACTTCAGTTTGTATTTCTCCTCACACCACAACTCATTTTTGCACCCCCTCTTTGTATTATTACAGGTCTGAATATTCTCTCTGTTTCAGTTTTTATTTCTCCTCACACCACAACTCATTTTTTGCAACCCCCTCTTTGTAATACAAGTCTGAATAATGAGAAATCTGAATTTTTTTAACAAAAACTTTATAATAATTTTTTTAGATTAAATTTTTTAAAACTTCTTTCAGAATAGAACATCTTTAAAATTTAATAAGGAAAATATTTCATATAGGTTTCATTTACAAATATTCAGTACATAACGAGAAAAATAGAGATGGAAATTTCAAAAGGACTGTATAACTGGTTACGGTCAATAGTAGTCCTCGCCAGCGAAAGTCTTTGTTACTGTTATTCTATTATTATTTAAAACATTTTGTGTCCTGCTCTTTCGCGCGAGGACTTATTTATATGCATAAATATATATATATATATGTATAGATATATGTATAAATATATATATGTATTAATATATATATATATGCATAAATATATGTATAAATATATATATATATATATATGCATAAATATATGTATAAATATATGTATATATATATATATATATATATATATATATATGCAGATGTAAATCATATATCAATGAAATTTTCGAAGAAGAGAAACGCACAAGATTGATGGTTTTTGTTTTCTGAAATATTGAAAAATGCAAATGCTCTATTTCTCCGCCTGAATCCTATTGCATTTATTCATGTATGCCCATTCATTAAAAAAATGCACCTCCGTAAATAAAGTCGCTCTATTCATTGGGATTCCAATTTTAAAACATAAAAAATGCTTTTTTTGAAATATTAATTACGAGTTCATATTAGACCAGTGTCGCCTGTTTAAGAAATTTGTTTTACAATAAATATTATACAATACGTGTAACATGTTTTGTACGATTTCGAAAATATCATTTAAGCTTGGTTTAAACATATATAATATGTTATAATTCGCACACACACGATATATATATATATATATATATTTTACACAGTGATCACCACTTATCAAGGCCCGGAAGCCACTCAGGGACAAGGGTTATTGCAAGTACATAACGTTAGGGTGGAGATTTGATGAAGTGTTTACTTAAGGGGGCGGTTCATTAGGAATTTGTTAACGTTGGACTTGAACACATCCAAGTTGCAGTCCGGTGGGAAGCAGGCAGACGGAACAGAGTTCCACAGGCGTGCAGTTCTAAGAAAGAAGCTTTGTTCATGGAATGCGCGTTTTGATTTAGGCACAGATATAGAGTGGGGGAAATTTTTCACAGTGGATTCAGCTCGACGGGTGGTTTTCGTGAAAGATTGGCGAGGGGGGACAAGAGATTGGAGTTCAGAATAGCACCTGCCATGGAAATAACGATAAAACAAGGATAGGCTTGCAACGTCTCTTCTGTGGGAGAGAGGTTGCAGGGTAGAGAAAAGGGCATCTCCCACTAAGCCACGAAGTCTATTTTGTACTCTGTCAAGGCAGGATAGGCTGTTTTTAGCAGCTCCTGCCCAGATATGGCAACAGTATTTCATCCTTGTACGTACTTGGCTTTTATATATAGAGAGAATTGCATCAGTAGTGAGATATCTTCTGGAGCGGTAGAAGGATCCCACCATCTTTCCAGACTTGATGTACGTGTTCCATTTCGGATCAGGAGTAAAGGTCAAACCCAGAAGCTTGTCAAAACACGGGGCCTCACCCAGACGAGAGCCATGCATCACAGTTGATGCCAGATGGGGATCAGAGCGTTGATGATGTAAGGATAGGAGTTTGGTTTTGGATGCATTAAAGGTAACCAGCCACATCTTCCCCCACTGAACCACGCGCTCGAGATCAGAGGAGAGAGAATCAGAGAGAACTTTGTCATTTACAGCCTTTGATGTGTTGCCGTAGATGGTCGTGTCATCAGCATAGATGTCAACGAATGATTTAAGTATGCATTTAGGGAGGTCATTGATGTAGATCAGTTAGAGAGTTGGGCCCAGGATTGACCCCTGAGGGACTCCAGCATTTATATTGCAGGCCTCCGATTTTTGTCCATCTACCACTACTCTTATGAGCCTATCGGAGAGAAATGATTTAATGATTGAGAAAACATTTCCAGTTATACCGTAGCTGGAAATTTTGTGAAGTAGACCCTTATGCCATGGCAAAGGCTTTTGATAGCTTGTCTGTCCCTATTTCTATATTTTATTTTAATATCAATTTTTCAATTCTTTATTTAATATATTTTTAGTAAATATATGTTTAAATTTATTTCATCCTATTCTGTTCTTAATTGGCATGGCTTAATCGATTATTTCTCTAAGGATCGAAGGGAGGTAATTAATGTACCTTGTTAATTCTTTAAACTTTTGGTCCCCAGTTTTATTTGAAATTAAAAATTTTTTTTATTGAAAAATTGATATTAAGAAATATGGACAGACCAGCTATAATAAAGTTTAAATGAACATTATTATATATTACCATTATTTACCATTAACTGCCCCAATGTAAAACCGACGGTACCAATGTTTTTCTGACTTTCTTCTGTACAGTTTTTAATAAATAAATGATAAGCTCTTATATTGAAATGTTTTCTTTGTAATCGAGCACTTTGTTGGAATTCTTTCCCCAAGAAACAGTAAACAAATATATATATATATGTCCCAAAAGTCGCGCACCATATATTTATATTTATATTTTTTTGTTTCAGATTTTATTTGGCTTAGAAGTCGCGCACCATATATTTATATTTATCGATGCATGTATTCAGGCTGAAGGTGAACAATTTGAGCATCTATTGTGATTTTGATTAATAAAATTGATATTCATTGATTTTCATATTTGTTTTTATATAAATCTACATGGTGCGCGACTTCTGTGACACCCTGTATATTGAAAAAAGGAGGGCGACGACATTCTAAGAAAACAGAATTACCCTTTCATCGCTTAAGAAAACGAGATCAAATACCAAATGCAATGTTTCAAAACAGATGATGTCATCTAACACGCACACAAAAAACGTGTTGCTCTTTAATTTTGATACTTAAAAATATGGAAGTTGTACTTTTGAAGCAACCCTCATATGAAAAATTGCTCCCCCCCATGCACAACCATCATTCATCACCGGCAAGAATGCATGGAGAATGTTGGTGACTATGTGGAAAAATAAATTCTGGAGCACAAATTTGACTCGTTTTAATGATGCCACTCCAGTCTTCGTAATTCTTCAACATTTTGAGTTAAAATAATAGAAGCCTTTACTTGTGGAACAAATCTCGTGTGACAAAGTGCGTTTAAAATGCTCATGCATTGCTAATGTTAATCGTTAGCTAAAGTATATTGTGATGCAGAAAAACAAATTTTGGAGTCTAAATCTCGCTTGTTTTAATCGTGCTACTCCCGTGTTCGTAATTCTTAAACTTGTTGAGTTAAAAAAAAAAGGAGTTTTTATTCTGGGGGCGGGGAAACACCCATAATAAGCAATTGTAACACTACAAAAAGATAGGCTAAATTTAAAGACCATTGAGGAGAGTTGCACATGCCATATTAACCAAAGATTTTTGGATTGAAAGTACTATTCAGAGATACTTACAGGAACATATACGTTTATTCCTAACATTGTGAAAGTGGCTTTTTTTCTACAACTTCTAGTCAGCAAACATTTGATAAGTGAGGGAATATACCCTGGTGTGACAATGTTTGCTGACCTGATATATACGTTCCCGAGTTTAAAGTAAGCTAGTGACTCGGAAAGCTGTTCATTTCACGGTCTGACAAATAAAACGTGCCTATGCAAGCTTGACGGCTTGGCAGAACAATCCGCATAATCAAACAGTAATTTCTATAGACACAGACGGAGTAATCCCCCTTTTCTAAAATAAACGTTCACCATTTTTTGCTTTTTCTTTCAGATTTCTCGACCTTTTTTTAAAAGAAATAAATTAGAGAACAACGACGCAAAATAGTGAGTGATATTAATATTTGAAATGAAATGTAATTTTTCAATTGAGATTTGGTGTTTGTAAATTAAACTACGACTAAGTATTACGGCAATTTCTTTCCAAATGGTGTTATTTGAATTTAATAAGAGACATTGTACATTCTAAATTTATAACTAATCTGACTATCTACGTGCTATCTTAGATGGATATGTATATATATATATATATATATATATATATATATATATATATCTTTTTGTATTCCTACACGTCAACACACAGGAAATAAGTACAGAAAAGATATAAACATTCATATATTTTTCGTATTGATTTTTTATTGATACATATTTAAATATATATATATGTTATCAAGTAAGATCTTTGACTTACTTGTAGTTTTATCAAATACTTTTGTATGCAAAATCCGATCCCGCATTTTGCGAATTCCTACCCTCTGATGAGAAGGAAAGTATTTCTTTGAAACTCCGCAGATTAAGGACTATCCACTTATTAAATGTTTCCTTTTCAAATTAAATATGTTTTAACTCTTTTTCAAAGTGTTTTTAATTAACTATTTGCTCTTATTATAAGCTCTATCTCCTATTTGGTTTTATCGAGCTTTTACATCTGGTTGAGGTTACTTTATAAATATTAATTCTTTAATATTTATAATATACTTATTTTTACCATCTTGGATCATTTTGATGAATTCAATTGTACTTTTTATTTTATATATATATATATATATATATATATATATATATATATATATATATATATATATATATATATGTAAGTAAATTCTTGGTACAGCAAAATGGAAGGAGAAATTTCAGAGGAAACATAATTTAATTTAAATCAAAAAGATCAAAGAAACAAAAAAACGGGCAGGTGGAATCGTTAAGATTTCCTTAAGGCCTTATCGTCTGACCCTCTAAGAGGAAACGTCAGAATGATAAATTAAAAGCTAAGAAACGAATGAGGGAAGAGGGGAATTTTGGTTTCAGTTGGAAAACCAGTGAGAGAAAAAAATATATATATATATTGTGTATATTTAGGCAGCATTTTCTCATTTAGACAAATATTATTGAATAGCACAGAGTTATTCTGTTTTACAATTTTCCTTTTTATCTTCTCCAATCTCCGAATAGTCATTTTTGTGTTTTTCTCGGAATTGTATCAGTTGGATCCATAATCGCGAACGTTTTCGGCAGAAGTACTTCTATCATCCTCAGGCATATTGTAGAAATAAATGTAGAAATTGTTTTATAAATTACGTGTTTATACGTTTTTTCCTAGTCACGTGGTAATTTGTTACAAGTTAGGTTGGCGGAGTTTTTTTTTTTTTTACATATATTAAATACATTTATATATACAAAAAGATATATATACATATTCAAAAATTTATCCCAAACATTTAAAAACGTTCCGGCTGCATTCATAATTAATATTATTTTTTTTAGGCTTCTTTGTTTTAATGTAAATGCTTCGAGTATTCTTAGCCTATTTACATTTCTCTCACTCTGCAATACTCTTGTATTTTCTACCATAATTCTTCGAAATTCCGAATGGTGGCAGTCATGTCCCTTCAAATGTTGTGATATGGAGCTAATTTCCCACTTCGTCCCATAATTTCACAGGTGACAACATCAATATATAACCTAACTAAAAAAAAAATCAACGAACTGATCACACCGTATTGACCTTGTAAATACAGTGTAAAATCTACGGAAGAACATGCAGATTCTACAAGTAACTAAAATCGACAATAAAATCACCGCCTCTTTAGATGTTGAAAATCTATTTACAAATATACCAGCGAACGAAACCATTGAAATTATCATAGAGAACATATATAACAATCCGACCCTTCCTCCACTTAAAATGAGTTCAGTAATCCTAAAAAAATTATTAGTAATGTGTACAATCAAAGTCCCATTTTTGGATCATCTGGGAAATACATACACACAGGTGGATGGCTTGGCCATGGGTTCCGTATTGGGACCAACATTTAGTAATTTTTATATGGCTGATCTAGAAAACAATGTTTTTAATTTAATAGAGAAACCTTCTATTTATGTTCAATATGTGGACGATATACTAATCCTTGTCAATAACACAGAAGAAATAGAATGATTAAAGGGTATCTTTCAGAATAATTCAGTTCTTAACTTTACATATGAATTAAGTACTAATAATAAAATCTCGTTTATAGACGTTCTCATTGACTCTAGTAGCGATGAATGTATCACCTCCGTTTTTAAAAAACCTACATCCATTAATTCCTGTATTTAAAATTTTAAAAGTGAATGTCCATTCCTTTATAAAACGAATATAATAAGGAATCTTATACACCGTGCAAAGGTTATTTCCTCCAGCAACAAAAATATTCTTTAATGAATTAAAAAATATAAAGCAAGTGTTAGTAAATAATCAATTTCCTAACTATCTTGTAGATAAAGAAATAAAACTAGCCATTAGTAATTTGAATCAAATTAGTAATATTCAAGAAAATTATCAACCTGTTAATATATATTACCGTAACCAGTTACACAAGAACTAAAAAATCGATGAGAGTATTCTTAAATAGATACGTTGCTCCCAATAATAATAATAATAATAATAATAATAATAATAATAATAATAATAATAATAATAATAATAAAATAAAATGTATTATATATTATAAAAAATACAGACAACAAGCCTTGTAATGGTGAACAACATTTCGCAAACAAATGACCTGTTGGAAAGAACCAATGTAGTTTACAAATTAAGCTTCCCAATAGGAGAGCGTATCTTCAATATTAGTAGCTACATTGGTTCAAAAACTAACACATTGTCGCGAAGATTGACTCTCCACCTCTCTGACTCTAGTTCCATATCACAACATTTAAAGGGACATGGCTGCCACCATTCGGAATTTCGAAGAATTATGATAGAAAATACAAGAGTATTGCAGAGTGAGAGAAATGTAAATAGGCTAAGAATACCCGAAGCATTGTACATTAAAACAAAGAAGCCTCAAATAAATAATATTAATTATAAGTGCAGTCGGAACGTTTTTAAATGTTTGGGATAATTTTTTGAATATGTATATGTCTGTATTTGTATATATAAATGTATTTAATATATGTAAAAAAAAAAAAAAGTCCGCCCTCCTAACTTGTAACAAGCTACCACGTGACTAGGAAAAATGTATATATACCTAATTTAAAAAAAACAATTTCTACATTTATTTCTACAATATGCCTCAGGTTGCTAGAAGTACTTCTGTCGAAAGCGCTCGCGATTGTGGATCCAACTGATACAATTTCGAGAACACAAAAAGGTCTATTCGGAGATTGGAGAAGATAAAAGGGAAAATTGTAAAACAGAATAACTCCGTGCTATTCAATAATATTTCTTTCTCTCTCTCTCTCCCCCCCTCTCTGTCTGTCTGTCTGTCTGTCTGTCTGTCTCTCTCTCTCTCTCTATATATATATATATACACTTGTGCCCGATATTATTCATACCCCCCTTGAAAATTGAGTTTATTAGGTGTAACTTTGTAAGAATTTATTGTTTACGTCCATATTGATACATATTCTTAATAAACCTCTTCTGATCATTTTCGTCATTTTAAAATCTCGGGATACTTGTAATAAAAGAAATATACAGCTATTTATAAAATCTGCAATGTTCAAAAATAATCATACCCCCTTATTTTTTCAGTATTAATCGAGTTTCTGACTGTGTGTTTCCTGTTAGATTCTTATTTTGAATGCTTTTATACAACCTTTGATTAATTTCATTTCGTTTTTTGCATTTTTCAGAAATTAAAATGATATCAACTGAAAACCAATAAAAGAATAAAAATTATTAGAATGGGGAAGAAAAAAGAGCTTAGTAATGATCTTAGGACTAAAATTGTGAATTCACATAAGGATGGTTTAGGTTATAAGTCAATTTCCAAGAAATTCGAGGTCCCTACAGCAACAGTACAGAGCATCATCAAAAAATTCCAGAGCCACCACACAACAAACAACTTGATTGGTAGAGGAAGGAAAAGGAAACTGTCTGCTTGAGCCACCAGGAATATTGTAAGAAGTGTTAATGCAAATCCAACCACCACTACTAAGGACATTTTAGAAAATCTGGAGTCTTCTGGCATAAAAATATCAAGGCAAACATTGCAAAGGACTCTGCATGAAAATGGTCTGAAAGGAAGAAGACCACGAAGAACTCCATTACACACCGGAAAACACCTTGCAGCCCGTCTAAAGTTTGCTAGGACCCATTTGAATTCTCCAGAGTTAGTTTTCTCAAGTATTTTGTGGACTAACGAAACAAAAATTGAATTGTTTGGCCATATGGATGCTTCTTACGTTTGGAGGAAGAAAGGAGAAGCTTACAACCCAAAGAACACAATACCCACGGTGAAACATGGTGGTGGTAGCCTAATGTTTTGGGGCTCTTTTTCGGCTAGTGGTCCAGGTAGTTTGGTCAAGATAGATGGAACCATGAAGAAGGAGCAATATTTGGAGATACTCCAGAAAAACATTAGACAGGATGCGGAGAAGCTCCATTTAGGACCAAACTGGGTCCTTCTACAGGATAATGATCCAACACATACTGCCAAAATAGTCAAGAAATGGTTTGAGGATAATCAAATTAATGTTTTGGAATGGCCTGAACCCTATCGAAAACCTCGGGCACATATTGAAAACTGAGGTTAAAAAGCGGAAACCTAGAAATTTGAGGGATTTGGAGAACTACTGCATTGAAGAATGGTCAAAAATCAGTGTTGATGCTTGTAAAAACCTTGTTGATAAATATCCAAAAGGGTTACAGGCAGTTATTAAGAATAAAGGGCATGCTATTGACTATTAGTAAGACAGGTATGAATAATTTTGAACAAGTGCCATTATTGTTTTTCTTTGTATAATGTTTCAAACTTGCATAATTTATTTATTTGTTGAGTTTAAATTAAATGCTTATGCTTGATTTATTGTTTGAAATCCCTTTAATATTGTCTACCTTCTGGTTTGAGCAATATTCTTATAGAAATCTCAAAGATCCGAGGGGTATGAATAATATCGGGCACAAGTGTATATATAATCGTTTCGTTAGGATTTAAGAAGCTGTGATAAATGAGACCGGTCACAGACCACCAAGCACTCACCATAACCGTTTTTTGGTACAATTTCGACTTCCAGAAGTTTTGTGGACCTTCGCCGGCATCCAGCCACTGTGCTGAACGTTGCCGTTTGTCGTAGAGGATCCACTTCTCATCACACGTCACACACCGCTCGGGAAATCGGTCGTTTTCGTTGCACAGAAGGAGCGTAGAAGACACATTCCAAACGACGATTTTTTTATCATCGTTTAATTCATGCGGCACCCATTTATCCAACTTTTTTGACTTTCCTATTTGCTTGAAATGGTGAACGACTGTTGAGTGGTCGAATTCGAGTTCAACATCAACTTCTCGTGTGGGTTTGCGAGGATCGGCTTCAATTAAGGCTTTCAAATGTTCGTTATCAACAGCAGTCAGCCAGCTGTGACCGTGTTCATCTTCGAGGCTCTAGTCACAATTGCGAAATGTCTTTAACCACCGTTGTGCTACACGTTCGTTAATGATTCCTGGGCCAAACGCATCATTTACATCAGTAGGTGTTTTGGCAGCTTTTCGGCCTAGTTCGAACTGAAACCGGGAAAGTGTGCGGATTTGAATTTTGTCCATGCTGTTGAAAAGCCTACATAAAAAAGCCGAATGAAGAGATCGAGAACGGTAACGAATCACACGATTCAATAGAGCGGAAGATGCGCTTCAAAATGATATATAACATGGCTACATATATCAATGAATTAATTCAGAAACCATATATAAACGTAACATATGTGAGAACACGATATTATTTTTGCACCAACCTAATTTATATGTCTGGCAGTGTTCTTAGATATGTTTTGTACAGAAATTCATTCGAAAAGTATCGAAAATCGATAAAATCTGATCTAAAAAATTGTCTTCCTTCTTTTATAGATGTAAAAGAATTTTTACAGGGACATATTTTACGTTACACCGGTTTAACCTAGACCAGTATAACGTAAAATATTCTCTTGTAAAAATTCTGTTTTTTTTTTATCTAGAAAAGAAGAAAGATTATTTTGAAAATCATCAAACCCAACTGATGTTATATTGTAAACACAGACGGAATTAGAAGAACGTAATTAATATTATTATCTTTTTTTTTTTTTTTTTTTTTGCGAATTAGTCCACTGGGTAAATTATTCCTCGTAATATATAATATTCAACAGATGATAAACTCTATAAAATACCAAAAAAAAAAAAAAAAAAAATTAAAATATCATGTTTAAGCGTATTGTACGATCGGGCAATGCCAGACGGCCTGCTAGAATATGCACGCACACGCACGCACACACACACACACATATATATACACATGATTACTTAATTTAATTACATAAGTTAATATACGAAGATATAATTTTAGGTGTAAATGTTCAGTATTTACTTCAACAATGCTCAATACATAGGTAGATCCAGGTATATATATATATATATATATATATATATATATATATATATATATATATATATATATATATATATATATAAAAATAAAAATATCAGCGGTGGTTGACGTTATGTTTTGAGAAAAATAGAAAAGCCGAATGAAATTACTAAAATAACCAACGTTTCGTCCCTATTTCAGAGACATCTTCAGGATATTGAAGTAAAAATGCAAAAAAGAAAAAGTCATAGACCATACGAAAAGAGAACAGTTTTTGAATCCTACCCATGTCGGGAAGGACAAACATATGTGTGAGTATGGGAAGGGTGGGTTGTTCAATGTCTATATATACATTTTTAAAAATGCGTTAAATAAATATGTACACTTTTTTTTTTCTTCTTTCTCTAAACTTAATCATTTTCTTGAAATATTTAAGGAAAAACGGTTAACCAGGATCTGTTTTGATATTTTGTCTTTGATTATTATTTTTCCTATGCTAGGGGCATTTAGCCTTTTAGAAGCCTTTTCTTTGCGTAATAGTATTCGTGTTTAATATTAGTGCTGATTCTAAAAGTCCTCTTTTAGCTCTATCTATCACGTATTTTATCATTTTCGCATGATCTAAATTAAACGAGTGATCGTGTTCCGCACAATGTTCTCTTTTTCGTATGGCCTATGACTTTTTCTTTTCTTGCATTTTTACGTCAATATCCTGAAGATGTCCTCTAAAATAGGGACGAAACGTTGATTATTTTAATAATTTCATTCGGTTTTTCTATTTTTCTCAATATATATATATAATGTATTTAATGTAAATACAATAAGGTTATTTCGGAGTAAACTTTATCTAGATAAAAAATATAAATTAATTTCGTAAATTAGTATATGTCTATTTGCATGTTCTGAGAAATCAAGACAAAATCAAGCAGGGTAGTGTACTATCGTTTCAGAGGCGAGTCTAGTAATATCTAAATAACGCACCTAAAATCTCTTTAACTTATCTTCCATTAAAGACTTCCTTAGTAAAATTACATTTAAGTAAAGTTCTTAAAATTCTCTCGTAGGCACGGATGATGGAAGCCCGCTTAGCTGGTTTCATAAATAACTTTATTTGCATTCAAAGATTAATTGGCGGTTGCCTAGGGGGAGACACTAGACGGCAATGACAATGTTGGTTTGGCTGACGTAGTTGGAATCCTTCGACCAGAAGTAATTTTTATTTCCTGCACTGAGGATTGCGTAACACTAATGTCTGTAGCCATAGAATAATTGTTAATATTTGTTGATATACACACACATATATATATATGTATATATGTATATCAACAAATATTCATATATATATATATATTTATATATATATATAAAGATGAAGAGAGAGAGAGAGAGAGAGAGAGAGAGAGAGAGAAAGAGAGAGAGAATAAATATAAAAAAGGCACCCGACGTCATTTTGCAACGAGTACCTTTCATCCGAAACATTATTTCATTAATATCATGCTTTATCATCGCAGCTGTTACAATCTTCAGTTACTGTAAACGTCGGCTATCCAAATATTAATCTACAAAAAAGTAAAAACAATTCTTCCCATTTTTTTTTTCTTCTTCTTCTTCTTCTTCTTCTTCTTCTTCTTCTTTATCCTTTCCATCTTCATTTTTTCTCTCCTCCTCCCCATCTTCTTCTTCGTCTTACTCTCCTCGTTCTTTTTTCATCTTCACCTTATTTGCTCCTGCAAACTTCTTCTCATTTCTCATCTCCCTCTTCTTTTTCTTCCTCATCTTTCTGATTCCTTTTTCACCCCTTTTCTTCTTTTGCTCCCTCATCCTTCCATTGTTGTTATTGTTCTTCTTATCGCCCTTTTTTCTTCTTCTTTTCCTCCCTCCTCATCCCCCATTTCTTCTTATTTGCCCCTCCATCCTCTCCCTCCTCCTAACCTTTTCTTCTTTTAAAAATCACTCAGCAGCTTTTTTAATAGTTTTAATGAGAAAACGTGTTTTCTCTGTATTTAATGTTTATTCATAGGGACAGATAAAAGTTTTTTTTCTTCTTTTTTTTCTTTTTTTTTTTTTTTGCAATACCAGGAATGGCGAAGGAGCATGACAATAGGCCGAGTCCACGTGTTTATTTCGAATGGGGACCGATGATAGGAAGCGGAAAAAAGAAAGAAAGAAAGGATGGCGTGAGACACGGAAGATACGGAATCAGTTTAATAGAAACCGGTTGATAAAAGTCGGGTGAAAGAAGGGATGAGAAAGCCGAAAGAAGTCGAAGAGAAAGATGGGGATGAAGAGAAGAAAGACAGGTAATCATCATCCAAATCACCGCTACCACTGCCACGCCCGGTCCGTCTTGGCGCAGTGCGACGCGTAAACACCAATCAGCAGCGCGAAGAGGCAGTCGGCGAATCGATAAGGAACCAGGCGGGTTAAAAATCCGAAAATCTTCCAAGAGCTCTGCAGTTCTTCAAGAGAGAGGTCGCTTCCTGGTTCAAGTGATTTGTTTTTGAATGGAGAGGAAGATGGATAGGAAGAGGGATGAGGTTAGAGGGGAGAATAAAATAACCAACGAAAAAATGATGTACTTGATTTCAAACTTCCCCGGTTTGGTAAATAAATCCCTCCTTGGCTGCTGTGCGTAAGCGTGGTCTACTGCATCTGCCGATCAACCAATATAATTTTCCCTCATTCACAAATTCTCTGTCCTGTCGCGCTCCGTTTCTCTCTTTCTGTTTTCCTATTTCCATATTTTCCAACTCTATGAAAAGAGAAAGAGATACAAAGGCTGTATTTATACACGCAGATACACACGCATTTTTACACACACACACACACACACACATATATATATATGTATATATATATAATCATCACCATACAGTACTGTTTCGTTTTTACACAACTCATCAGTGCGGCTAGACAGGCAACTGCCTGAAGCCATGCCTATATATATATATATATATATATATATATATATATATATATATATATATATATATATATGATAGTATGTATGTATAGATATATAGTAGGTATTATAGCTCGATAAATAGAGTCTAAATTGATTGGCTGTTGACGTAGCATAAGTGCTCTCTCTCTCTCTCTCTCTCTCTCTCTCTCTCTCTCTATATATATATATATATATATATATATATATATATATATATATATATATATATATGAAGGCTTCCTTCAGTCTTGACAGACTATGGATACCCACTGTAAGGGTGCCTGCGCGTGAAATGTGTGTGGCAAGAGTTGCGCAATCTCAACCACGTCTCTCCTGAGTCAACATTGTTGCATACCAGTCGCAAGTTGAGGTACAAGACGACTGGAAACAATGCCGAGATAAGCGGAGAGCACATACAGCGTCTAGAATTCCCAAATGGTCACCCATCTGGTATTAGCCAGGCTCAACGTTGCTTAACTTCGGTGATCTGACGAGAACCGGTGTGTCAACGTAATTATGCCGTATATATATATATATATATATAGTCATCCACATACAGTACTTTTTCGCTGTTTCACAGCTCATCAGTGGTGCTAGACAAGCAACTGCCTCAAGCCACACACACAAACACACACACACACACACACTCACGCATACACATATATATATATGTATAGATATATAGTAGGTATTATAGCTCGTTTAATATAGTCTAAATTGATAGGCTGTTTACGTAGCATAAGTGCTCTCTCTCTCTCTCTGTATATATATATATATATATATATATATATATATATATATATATATACACATAGTTTTGGAAGTTTTTAACGTTTAAAATCATATTAAAAAAATAACTTATTTAATGTTTATATTTTTATCATTTGTTAGAAAACTATTTAGTCAGTAAACCATTTAATCACTTGCAATCAATGCATCAACTTGCTCCCTCGAATTTACTATAGTACTAATGTCAATGTAAGGGATGATCAGTTTGTTTTTTTTTACCACGAAACACTCTTTTGGGGATTTAAAAATAAAACGGTGTATTAAATCATGGCTCCCCAGCAGTGTTGATTAAACACCACCTTTTTTAATCGCAAGAACTATTTTTTTGTTACAGATATTAGATATAGTTTCCTACTCTTGAGTAATTTAGCAAGCCTATTCATGTTATAAAAATGTATTCTTTACCTGTGAGATGCGTCTGTTTCCAAATGCAAAATGGATATATTTTTTACTTCCAAATGGATATTATATATATATATATATATATATATATATATGTGTCACAGGCTCCTTCAGTGTTTGACAGACTATGGATAGCCAGGTAGGAATGCCTACGCGTGAAATTTTTTGTGGTAGAAGGTTTGCAATCTCCAACTACACCTCAACTGAGTTGACATTGTTAAATACCAGTGGCAAGAGAATATATGGACAAGACGACATGAGACAAATGCCGAGATAAGCGGAGAATATACACAGCGCCTGTTACTTCCAAATGGTCACCCACCTGGTACTAACCAGGCATTATGCCGTATATATATATATATATATATATATATATATATATATATATATATATATATATATATATATATATATGAGCAAACAGTTAATGAAATATGTTAAAAAACACTTTGAAATGAGTTAAAAACATATTTAATCTGAAAAGGAAACACTAGATAAATGGATAGTCCTTAATCCGCGGAGTTTCGAAGAAATACTCTCCTTCTCCTCAGAGTGTAGGAATTAGCAAAATGCAGGATCGGACTTTGCAGGCAGAAGTATTTGATGAAACAACAAAGTCAAAGATCTTACTTGAAAACAAAATAAGTTAAGCAGAGGGAATATGGTAAAGAAAAAGGTGATTACACATTAATGGATAGTCTGGTGGAAGATAAAAAAATCCAGTGACGGTAAAATTCAAATGTAAAACTTCAAGAAAGTTAAAAGAATTTCCATTTGTACAAGTAAAATCCAAAGAAATCCCGTAATTGGAAGAAGATGGTCCATAATAATACAATAATATAATTTTATATATATATATATATATATATATATATATATATATATATATATATATATATATATATGAGCAAACAGTTAATAAAACATGTTAAAAAACACTTTGAAAAAGAGTTAAATCCATATTTAATCTGAAAAGGAAACACTTGATAAGTGGATAGTCCTTAATCCGCGGAGTTTCGAAGAAATACTTTCCTTCTCATCAGAGGGTAGGAATTAGCAAAATGCGGGATCGGATTTTGCATACAAAAGTATTTGATGAAACAACAAGTCAAGGATCTTACTTAATAACAAAAATGAAGCAGACGGTATATGGTGAAGAAAAGGTGATTACACGTGAATGAATAGTCTGGTGAAAAGTAAATAATCCAGTGACGATAAAATCCAAAAGTGTAAATCCAAGAATATAATTAAATTTCCATTCGCACAAGTAAAATCCAAGGAAATCCCGTAATTGGGAGATTGTCCAAAATAATCCAAAAAGCCGAAATCCATGGAATAATTCACAAATATGTACAAAGAAAAGAAAAGGTGGACATTCCAATAATATTAATAAAAGAAAAATAAGATACGCTTTTCACACGACTGCCAAGATATACAGAATAAATGACAAAAGTTATATTCCAAAGTTCTTAATGTTGACCATTGGAATAGAACTTTTTTTTCATTTATTCTTTATATTGCTCTGTGATTACATTGAGCTTCTTATATAATGATAGATATATAATAAGAAAATGTCTCTCTAAAAAAATATATATACAAATATATATATATATATATATATATAAATACATATATATATAAAGATATATATATATATATATATAGATAGATAGATAGATATATCTATCGCGGCACTTTATTGGTCAAACAGAATTTTTAACTAGATTGGCATAAGAGTTGCCGAGGAAATTTTAAACGAACATATATATATATATATATATATATATATATATATATATATATATATATATATATATATATATATAGTAATTTATAAAATATATATGGCGATTAAGCTACACTGAATATTCTGCGTTTCATCCACTGTAGGATTCGTCAGGCTTATGCGCCTATATATATATATATATATATATATGTATATGTATATATATATATATATATATATATATATATATATATATATATATATATATACTAGCAGTTCAGCCCGGCTTTGCTCGAGCCTTATGTACTGTTCATAACTTTATGTGCGTATGTATATACATATATATATATTAAAAATGTGACTTATGTTCAGGTAGCCTACATCTAAAATTTCAAGTGTTTAGACCCAAAATTGGTGGAGGATTTTGGTAGATTTTGCAGCCAAATTTTCGCCACAAAACTGCTTAAATAGCTGCATGTATGATTAGTTTTCATGTAAATTTCAAATTTTTAGACCAGCAAATTGGCTGAATAGTTTGATAGAGACTACAAAGGTCAAAAGGTCAAATCCTTTGTATTTTGACCTCTTTGGCAACTCAAATTTTCGGCAAGAATTCGATTAAAACGCTTGCCCTATGTCTGAATACACTTTATCTAAAATTTCAAAAATTGGCTGAGAGGTCAATATTTTAAAACTTTTACCTCAACTTTGACCCCTTAATATTTATTGTTTTGGGGTCAAATGAAATTAAAATGTTTGATTCATGTCCAAAGAGACCTACATCCAGAATTTCAAGTGTTGAGACCCAAAATCGGCGAAGGAATTTTGTAGAGTTCTGAAAGTTCAAATCGTTGAACTTTGACCCCTTGACGGACAAATTTTTGGCCGAAAACCTATTACAAAGATTTTCCCAAATCTCAATACCCCTAATATCAAATGTCGAGTATGTGGACTGAAAATTAAAAGAGTAGTTTGGTAGGGGAATGTACACAAAAAGGCACACACACAGGGAAATATACACACAATGACACACACACAGACAATTTAACTTTTATAGATACATAGATGAGTCGTGATTTTAATAGTAATACAAAAGTATTTGGGTGGAATCAGCTAGAATCGAAACCGAAACCATAGCATTTAAAGTTGGTGACGTTATCACTGCACCCACGTGACACACACATAAACCGATTAAAAATTAAAAATAAACTAAGATCAATGTATACAATTTATAACGATATTTTTAATTTTACCGCATTTTAGAACCCTAAAAGACTATTTTAAGCGGCTGAAGACCCATAAAAGAACTGTCCATAAAAATACAATAATTTGAGGCTCCTGGCGCTGCTTTCCGACTTTTAGTTTCGGAGGAGATACTGTTTGAAAATATGGAGACAACGAGACAGACAGACAGACATACATATATATAACCTTTTATATATTAGATTTTTGAAATCATTACTATATATATTGAGTGCAATATAATAATCAATAGACAATTTGCTCTTAATTAATAAATATGAAATCTGCATAAATTAAAACATATTTAAGAGTATATCACGACTTGGCAAATCCAGGCGCCATGCTAGTTTGTACATAAGTAAAGAGAATTTGTCTTGAGTATTATTAAATATATCTTCCCTTAAAGATTATGTTCATTATTTTAGACTAGCAGGACCCGTGGAAATTCTACGGAATGGGAAATATATATAATCAACAATATATTTTGATAAAGGTGATATTTTTCAGGATAGTTTTTTTTGGGAAAAAGATTACGTAGCAGATATAAGTTTAATTACATTTCTATGAAAATAGCGCCCATTGTAATTTTAAATTTAGAATTGACCCAAATAAGAAGAGTACAAATAAATACGCAGAAAGTAATATTGTGCTACATAGTTCAATGCAAATAATGAAATCACGTTGTAAGAGACAATCTTTAATTTACTCATTCAGTCCAGCAGCTTTTGGCAGACAATTTTTTATTTCCTGTTTCTTCCGAATTTTCACTTTTCTACGTAAATATTTCGTTGTTTGTTTTTCTGTTATTTTTTTTTTTAGTGAAGAACTGCTGCGCGTAGAAAAGACTTTTCTCACCCAATTACAACAATGATATATGATTATAAATGTCGAAAAAAAAAGGCTACATCCAAAGGAAGCCAATATAATAATTCTATCGGAGGTTACTAGATTGACCTTTTTAACAGCTAAATACGTTTTAAATTTTTAAGTTTCTAAGAGGGGAGTTTTTTTTCATCCCAAAACAAAGCATATCATTATTTGGAACGTTTAGACTATTATTTGAGACCATGTCTAACAGGGGACTGTGGGGAGTTGAACAACAAGGTATCTGTTCGAATTACATTTAAATTTCTAGTGCGTAGTCAAATCAGGGAAGCAGGAAATAGGAAGGGAATTGAAAAAAAAACAACTGGCAGTCCGAGGGAAGAAACTATTGGAGTGGAAGTAGTTATGGCATCTAAGAACCTCAAGAGTGAATTATAACGTTGTTATTTAAAAAATGAAAAAATATATCCATGTGACCTGCGTGCACGAGCTTGAATTTAAACCGAAACCAAAACTTATATATATATATATATATATATATATAATAAATTCCACAGCCAAACAACGTCGCAGCTCACAAGAACCATGACAGTCAACAAACCGGAAGTCCAAGACTCGAGTTTCGCCCTCATATGGGCTCATCAGTAAGACACATCCGAACTCAGGATTCGAAACCCAAGCCTCTTGCACGCGAGGCAAGCACTCTACCAACTGAGCAAACGCCCCGCACACAAGAATTTCTATCAACCAACACAGATCAAGCAGACCGCGCCGAAATCCAACTGTAAAATGAACCTACTTCGTCTCGACAAGGGACGCGGCCATCCAACCAGTCAATAACCCACGCCTCCAGAAATTCCGGGACTCGAGTCTTGGACTTCCGGTTCGTTGACTGTCATGGCTCTTGTGAGCTGCGACGTTGTTTTGCTGTGGAATTTATTATATACAATCTCTCACATTCTGAAAATCCTATTATAAGTTGGTCGTTTGGTTAGCATTGCTGGATGATTGAGAGCCATCAGCTATAACCGAAACCGAAACTACAACCTATAAAAAATTCTTAGTAAAATTAGTTATCAAACGACATTCACTCGGAAGAAAAAAAAATGCAAGCGTGACACACAAAATAAATCACACATTTTATCCAATTAATGTATAGATTCTCTTATCTAGATTATTAAGAAATGTGTATAAATAAAAGAAATATTTCGATTTTCATAAAAAAAAAATATGAATATAAAAATGTACGTCCAGACACCAAATGTTTTTCTAGATACAGAGAAACATGTTTAAATAATAACAAAACCTACATGGTCCCCTGACTGATGCCTTGAATTTAAGGATAAAAATAAAAATTAGCTCTAAAAGTTGTGTTTTTTACCCCCTTAAAAACCCAGAATTTTTCCAGGGCAAATATTACGTGTCCAGATGTATATCCATGTGGTCTTGCTTTTGGGTAATTTTCAGCAAAATCTAATTCCAGGAAAAGATTCTATGTCCCGGAAAGTGCCTTTTTTTGGCCATTTGATCCCGTTTCACCCCCTAGAGACGCAACTATAATTTTTAGCCAAACTTAATGTCTGAAAAATATTCTATGTCGCAGAAAAGTGTAATTCTTGGCCATTTTGACCTCTTTTGATCCTCTTAACCAGAATTATTATTAAAAAATCTAAGAATGTTACATTTCCTTCCTTGGGTAGTTGTAACTTCATGCAAAAGTTAAGAAAAATATAACTAATAATTATTGAGAATTTGGGGAACAAACGGATGAACGGACGTGGGTTAATTCTAAGGCCCAAATCCGAGTAAGTCGGTGGACCAATAATAAATATTTCCATAATCCCATTAAAAAAAAAAGTAGAGGGTGATAATGTACGTACGCAAATCAAATTCTTCAGCTCATTTTTTACTTGATATAAATTTTTTTTTCAGAAATAAAATAATATATATTGTCATTATCCCACTTTCTTTGAAAACTAAAGGAGGTGAAGGGTGATGATGTAGGTACGGATATCAGATATTTTATCTCATTATTATTTAAGTGTAGATATATGTGTGTAAATAAAAATAATATGGCGGGTGATGATTAGGACTATAACAACAGAATTTTTTTTCGTTGTTTTAATTCTCGAGTATATTTGAAATACGAGGTGCCTTAAATAAGTTTCCAGATTCTTGTTGTTCAAACATTGAAAATTGTCACAAAATGTTGAAAATTCAGTGCATTATTACTAGGGTTATGAATACCAACATATTCTTTTCATTGTTTCGACACTTGAATATATATTCGACACAGTTAGACACAGTTAATCAATGGAGAATTACATCACTCTATATAAAAAAACATATCAGATATCAACAGATACACACTCGATTCTCGAGTATATTTGAAATACGAGGTGCCTTAAATAAGTTTCCAGATTCTTGTTGTTCAAGCATTGAAAATTGTCACAAAATGTTGAAAATTCAGTGCATTATTACTAGGGTTATGAATACCAACATATTCTTTTCATTGTTTCGACACTTGAATATATATTCGACACAGTTAGACACAGTTAATCAATGGAGAATTACATCACTCTATATAAAAAAACATATCAGATATCAACAGATACACACTCGATTCTCGAGTATATTTGAAATACGAGGTGCCTTAAATAAGTTTCCAGATTCTTGTTGTTCAAGCATTGAAAATTGTCACAAAATGTTGAAAATTCAGTGCATTATTACTAGGGTTATGAATACCAACATATTCTTTTCATTGTTTCGACACTTGAATATATATTCGACACAGTTAGACACAGTTAATCAATGGAGAATTACATCACTCTATATAAAAAAACATATCAGATATCAACAGATACACACTCGATTCTCGAGTATATTTGAAATACGAGGTGCCTTAAATAAGTTTCCAGATTCTTGTTGTTCAAGCATTGAAAATTGTCACAAAATGTTGAAAATTCAGTGCATTATTACTAGGGTTATGAATACCAACATATTCTTTTCATTGTTTCGACACTTGAATATATATTCGACACAGTTAGACACAGTTAATCAATGGAGAATTACATCACTCTATATAAAAAAACATATCAGATATCAACAGATACACACTCGATTCTCGAGTATATTTGAAATACGAGGTGCCTTAAATAAGTTTCCAGATTCTTGTTGTTCAAGCATTGAAAATTGTCACAAAATGTTGAAAATTCAGTGCATTATTACTAGGGTTATGAATACCAACATATTCTTTTCATTGTTTCGACACTTGAATATATATTCGACACAGTTAGACACAGTTAATCAATGGAGAATTACATCACTCTATATAAAAAAACATATCAGATATCAACAGATACACACTCGATTCTCGAGTATATTTGAAATACGAGGTGCCTTAAATAAGTTTCCAGATTCTTGTTGTTCAAGCATTGAAAATTGTCACAAAATGTTGAAAATTCAGTGCATTATTACTAGGGTTATGAATACCAACATATTCTTTTCATTGTTTCGACACTTGAATATATATTCGACACAGTTAGACACAGTTAATCAATGGAGAATTACATCACTCTATATAAAAAACATATCAGATATCAACAGATAGACACTCGAGAGTCAAAACAATAAAAAGAATATGCTGTTGTCCTCGCAAATCAAATGTTTTAGCTTTATTTATCTTGGCAGAGAAAATTTGTATAAATATAAATAATAGCTATTTTAATGATCCCATTTTTTTTATTAAAGGGGTGAAGGGTGATAATGTACGTACGGACATCAGATATTTCATCTTATTATTATTCAGATATAGATATATGTGTGTAAATAATAGTAATCCATAGTTCAATATCTTCGTGTATTATAGAAATAACTTGTCCAACCCTGCGTTCTGTAAAACTCTTAACTATCATCGAATCATCGTAAATTCTGATAAATAAATGATCAAATCTTAAGAATATCAACGATTTATCAGGTTTTCTCCACTCTTTTAATGGTGGACTCTGATGTCCCTTGTCTTATTATTTACTTATTTACGCTTGAATAATGTGAATGCTATTATATCCAACAGAAAGCAATTCCCATAAACCATCGACCTCTTGCTTATTAAGACTTTTGTTGATTTACAATTACGTTTGTTATTTACGGTTATCTGAATTTTATTGTCATTAACCTATGGCCTTATTTCAGTCGACGATGCTCCACTTACCAGGACAGCTATTAAAAACGCCAATAGAGAGTTAGATCAATATATACACTCCGAGCACAGCACCTTTAAAATATTAATACATTAAACTGAGGCTTTGCTCTTTTAAACTTTGGTCTATTACTCCCTCTGTCTCCCTCTGTGTCTCCCTCTCTCTCTCTCTCTCTATCTATCTCCTCTCCTCTCTCTCTCTCTCTCTCTCTCTATATATATATATATATATGACTACTTCATTTAATCACATAATATACGAAGGTATAATTTAAAGTATTTACTTCAACAGTACTAAATACATAGAGTAGAGCTAGGTAGTGAGTTATAAAATATATATATATGGCAATTAAGCTACACAGAATATTCCGCGTTTCATCCACGCTAGGATTCGTCAGGCTTATATATATATATATATATATATATATATATATATATGTATATATATATAAAAATATCTATATATATATATGTATATATATATATAGATAGATAGATAGATTTTTTTTCGGTGGAAATATATTTTATTTCCTTATAATATATACCAATCCTTATTTAAGAAGCTCAATGTAATTACAGAGAAATATAGTAAATAAATGACAAAAAACTATATTCCAAAGTTCATGATGTTGACCATCTTATCATTTATTCAATTAATTCAATTGATATTTACAATTCTTGACAGTATCTGTTTCGTAGCACAAAATCAATCACTTAATTATTATGTCAATTAGTGAATCTATTTTGCCCTTAACTCATCAAAAGAAATGGCAACAATCAATTCATCAAAATGAAATAAAGTGTTTTGACATGATCAAAATACGAAAAATAAAAGAGAAGCTTTAAATACATTATAATATGTTTTCATTCGTGACATATTTTCCAATTTACACACACACACACACACACACACATATATATATATATATATATATATATATATATATATATATATATATATATATACTAGCAAAAGTACCCGTCGTTGATTGGGTTCAAAAACAGCCTACAGAAAATGGACTCTGATTTATGAAAGTATGATAGGTTATGAAAAGGAAGGGTTGTAAATTTGGGTTGAATTTAGGGGTATCAACACCAAAGCAAAATATTATGAAAGTAAAAATAAAATAGATAAACCCCATAATTTATTATACCATACCTGTTCACACTGAAACGCTTATCATAATATTCTGTGGATATATATGAAAAAACCTTGTTAAACTTCGTGACATATTTCCATTCTATGAAGGTAAGGTGTGAACGAACACCCCATAATTTTATTATACCATATTTCTTCAAACTGAAACATAATTATCAAAGTATACTTACGCAGATAGAAATGAAAAGTCTTTATTAAAGTTTATTCCTATTTCCATTCTATCGAGGCCAGGTGCGAACGCAGACCCCACAATTTTATTATACTATCCCTATTTAAGTTAAAACATACTTATCAAAGTATTCTTATGTACATCTATATCAAAAACACTTGTAAACTTTTTTTTTTAAATTTAAAAATGTTTTATTTCCATACTTTGTGGACTAGGCGCGAACGCAGACCCCACAATTTTAATGAACCACCGTTTTGCCAGATCAAACATACACATTCCTGTGTCTCGAAACATATTCTATCCTTATATGTAATCATTTTTTAAAAATAGTCAACAATAGGTGCTTATTCGTGTCCACACACACACACACACACATTTAGCTTTATATATATATATATATATATATATATATATATATATATATATATATATATATATATATATATATATATTGAGCAATAGACCAAAGTATAAAAGAGCAATGCCTCTATTAAATGTATTAATATTTTTTAAGTGCTGCGCTCGGAGTGTTGCAGATATGTGATAAACTCGATTGCTGTAATCACCGAGAGCTATAATACTGGTGAGGATGAAAGAATAACAATTGCGCAATTATGAATCTGTTACAGAGGGACGGACATAACAAAATCAAATATGTGTGTATGCTGGATTGATAAGGGTATTTTTTCTAAATATAAAATAACGGAAATTAAAATATCCTTATCCATTCAGCGTCTAAATTCTTAAAAAAATAAAATTATTATTAATAAATAAAATTTGTGCCGATGGATAAGACAAGAATGAAATATTACAAATCGAAAATTATCATTACCGTTAAAAAAAAATACAATATAGAACCACCCTAATATTAAGGTTTACCAGCCATAATCACTTAAAAAACACTAGTTTAAAATTGGTAACTTCCCAATCTTAACTACCACGATTTGTCCTGACGAGGAGACGATATCTAAAAATATTTATTTCTCAATATTTTATTTGTAAATATTAAGTGAATAAATGGATCTGCAACGATCGTACACATACTTTGATTTTGTTATCTTTCTCCCTGTGGAGTAGATATATATTTTCACAATTGTTAATCCTTCACTCTCTTTTTAACGAGTTTAATGCAAGAGTGCTCTATACCGAACTATAACAATACATATTTTTATTTGTTTTACATAAGCATTCATGTCGTTACGCATTCATAACTATGTTATAACTGACTAACCGAAATATGCTCATGAATATGTAGCGACATATAAATGCTTATGAAAAACAAATAAAAAGTCCATATATTTATATGTATGTATATATTTATATGTGTGCATATTTATATATTTATATGTGTGTATATTTATATATTTATGTGTGTGTATATTTATATATTTATATGTGTGCATATTTATATATTTATATGTGTGTATATTTATATATTTATATGTGTGTATATTTAAATATTTATATGTGTGTATATTTATATATTTATATGTGGGCATATTTATATATTTATATGTGTGTATATTTATATATTTATATGTGTGTATATTTATATGTGTGTATATTTATATATTTACATGTGTGTATATTTATATATTTATATGTGTGTATATTTATATGTGTGTATATTTATATATTTATATGTATGTATATTTATATATTTATATGTGTGTATATTTATATGTGTGTATATTTATATATTTATATGTGTGTATACTTATATATTTATATGTGTGTATATTTATATGTGTGTATATTTATATATTTATATGTGTGTATTTTTATATGTGTGTATATTTATATATTTATATGTGTGTACATTTATATATTTATATGTGTGCATATTTATATATTTATATGTGTGTATATTTATATATTTATATGTGTGTATATTTATATATTTATATGTGTGTATATTTATATGTGTGTATATTTATCCGTGTGTATATTTATATATTTATATGTGTGTATATTTATATATTTATATGTGTGTATATTTATATATGTATATGTGTGCATATTTATATATTTATATGTGTGTATATTTATATATTTATATGTGTGTATATTTATATATTTATATGTGTGCATATTTATATATTTATATGTGTGAATATTTATATATTTATATGTGTGTATATTTATATATTTATATGTGTGTATATTTATATATTTATATGTGTGTATATTTATATATTTATATGTGTGTATATTTATATATTTATATGTGTGTATATTTATATATTTATATGTGTGTATATTTATATATTTATATGTGTGCATATTTATATATTTATATGTGTGCATATTTATATATTTATATGTGTGTATATTTATATATTTATATGTGTGCATATTTATATATATATATGTGTGTGTATTTATATATTTATATGTGTGCATATTTATATATTTATATGTGTGTATATTTATATATTTATATGTGTGCATATTTATATATTTATATGTGTATATATTTATATATTTATATGTGTGCATATTTATATATTTATATGTGTGTATATTTATATATTTATATGTGTGTATATTTATATATTTATATGTGTGCATATTTATATATTTATATGTGTGTATATTTATATATTTATATGTGTGTATATTTATATATTTATATGTGTGCATATTTATATATTTATATGTGTGCATATTTATATATCTATATGTGTGTATATTTATATATTTATATGTGTGTATATTTATATATTTATATGTGTGCATATTTATATATTTATATGTGTGTATATTTATACGTGTGCATATTTATATATTTATATGTGTGCATATTTATATATTTATATATCTATATATTTATATATTTATATGTGTGTATATTTATATATTTATATGTGTGCATATTTATATATTTATATGTGTGTATATTTATATATTTATATGTGTGTATATTTATATATTTATATGTGTGTATATTTATATATTTATATGTGTGCATATTTATATATTTATATGTGTGTATATTTATATACTTATATGTGTGTATATTTATATGTGTGTATATTTATATGTATGTATATTTATACATTTATATGTGTGCATATTTATATATTTATATGTGTGTATATTTATATATTTATATGTGTGTATATTTATATATTTATATGTGTGTATATTTATATGTGTGTATATTTATATATTTATATGTTTGTATATTTATATATTTATATGTGTGCATATTTATATGTGTGTATATTTATATATTTATATGTGTGCATATTTATATATTTATATGTGTGGATATTTATATATTTATGTGCATGTATATTTATATATCTGTCAGATCTATCATGCCTGTCGGAAGCTTTCGTGCAGAACCACGTCTGTGATATATGCGGTAAAATGACTTTATCCGGAGCTGGCCACAAGCGATCACATGGAGATCAGTCTTTCTTTGATGGGGAAAACACTGCGGAGCAAAGATGTTCTGTTTGCTCTGTGGTCTGTAAATCGAGTGGAGGCCAGAAGCATCATATGAACGTCCACAGTAGAGCAGCACTAGTTGGCATCCATCAATCTCAGCTTAAGTGTGACGTCTGCAACAGACTGTAAGAGCAGATCTGGTCTGAAGAGCCACCTTCGTTGCCACAGTAGATAGAAATTGATGCATCTTGATCACATCCCCACATAGTTTTATCAGTATGTTAATGCAGATAAGTAGTTAAGGAGTGAATAAATCAGTGTGATTTGAGTATCATAAAATTATAAATTTATTTCAGACAAAGTTAATTTTATCAGGTATTATCTGCACACAGAAGTAGATTTTACAGTTCATTTATTGATAGAAGACAGAGATAAAAATTCAATAAATAATTTTTACGAATTTCAATTTCAGTCCAATTCATGTGGAATTGGATAAAGGTATATCTGCTGATATGAAAGAAACAAAAGAGAGGATATAGATGTTTGAGATGACCACGGAACTGTAATAAAAATTTATTGCTCCACAATCCTTTCTTGGTGAGGAAATGTTATATATATTCTTAAAATATTATTAAGTTCTTTTATTTGTATTCTAAGACGGGAAGGAAATATATTTCTTGTTATTTTATTTAGTCATTTTCTACGCGTATGAAAATTTGATGGAAACGAGATCGTCTGCCTAAAACATGTAAAACAGAACAGAGAAAGAAAGAGCAAACCCATTAACGAGACAAACATAAATTATATAATTGTTTTATTTCTCGTCTATCCTAGTGGATTTCGAGGTCGTGACAATATATATATATATATATATATATATATATATATATATATATATACTTAATTTACTCACATAAAATTAATATACTAAAGTATAGATTTATGCGTAAACTTTAAGTATTTATTTCAAAAGTGCTCAATACGTAAGTAGAGCTAGTTAGTAAGTTATAAAATGTATATGGCGATTAAGCTACACTGAATATTCCGCGTTTCATCCACTCTAGGATTATATATATATATATATATATATATATATATATATATAAGGTTGTAAAGATAGTCGTACGCAGTTCTTGATTTTTTGCTGAATTAGTGTCTTCATATCTTGTTTTACCTTGGAGTAATTAGTATGAAAATATTAAGCTTAACTGTCGCAACCGTTAAGGGAACGCAGCTAAAGAAACCAAAAGCAATAGTGCAATTGTCTATGGTATAAAAGTTCTGAATGATCGAAAATGTCATCTTAAAATCAAAGAAATGTTTTAAAGAAGGCATAAAGAAATTTTTTTATCATAGAAATCATAGAAAATGAGGGAAATTATTTAAGATTAAAAATGCCGTATTATGAATGTTTCAGATAAAAGCAAAAACGACATGACTTTTTTTTCAATCTGATATTAAAAAATGTTTAAATTTCAAACTTATTTCTTTCTCGCGGTTAAAGTTGGCCGTGTGAGATTGTTCCTTGCTAATTGAGTCAGATATGGTTTCGTGGCCGGGTTCAAGTCTCCCGACCGGCGGTAATCACGACATCCTGCATTGATGAATCATGAAATGATGAAACACTACCGTCTGTTGGTATTTAAAGTAGTAATAATTATATATATACATATATATATATATATATATATATATATATACATTACACACACACACAAACACACACACACATATATATCCATGTATATATATATATACATATATATATATATATATATATATATATATATATATATATATATTATAAAACTCACTGTATCTGTTGCTATTTTTTTCAAATTTTTTCTAAACGCATGTTCTCCGGGGCTGAAAATTGCAGTATGCGAAGCAAGTTAAATGAGTTGGAAATTGAAACTTGTCAAACGTAAGTTGACATAAAGCGTTCTTGTGCGCATGCGCAAATATACGTCTATTTGTTAGAGTCGGTTCATTTTAAAGTATTTCAGATTTGATAGCTCAAGCGGTAACGAATCAGGATGGCGTGATAAATGTTTTGGTTTCGATTCTAGCTGATGGCACCCAAGATATAGCAGGGAGACTACGTTGAAAAATAAACAAAACGTAAGCTTCTATCTGTATAATCAATCTTGATACTGAAAAATTGCCTTCATATATTGAATGGCATTGAATTAATATTCCAAACTTAAGTATGCCAGACCAATGAAAATCATATTTATAAATTAAATGTTAAAAGCCAACAAACTGCTGTGTATAAATTATGCGAGACACACCAACGAAAATTCTATTTCAGATTTTTGCAGGACAGAATGAAAAACTGACAGAACCTTCCATAGAAATACTTGGGTGCATTTAATAAATAATATACGAAGTAAAAAAAAGGGCATGATATAAAAACAAGTTCTTATAAAATAGTCTATAGCACTGGAAAATAATTTTTTTACATTTTAAATCTTATATGGATTTCTACAATTGATTCAGAGTATTTCTGTACTGCTGAATCAAGAAATGACATCCGTTTTTCTTCATCAGGTCACGATTTTGCGCTAAGTTGATTTGAAAAAAAAAATCAGAACTTGTGACAAAATCGATTACATTTTTGTGACATTATCAGCTGATTTTTGCCAACACATATAATCCTAAATATGTTTCTAATAGAATAATCTTTTGCCAGCAATATTTATTAATGATAAAAATATTGATTACTGTAAACTGAATGGTAGATATTGATAAAAAGCAAGTAACGAAAATTGCATGTTGCTTCACAATTGTTCAAACTTCAGGGCTTGTTCATCCGTTTCTTTGTACTCCTAGAATCCTCAGCGGCAGTGAGGTTTATCTTTAGATTCCAACTATAGTCAGCCACTACGACTGAGCCCCTCCTACGCTGTCTCCATCTCTTACAGGTTCTGATTAAATCTATCTGATCGTCACTCATATATAAACCAATTGCCCAGGAAACCGGTTTATATATGAGAATAGGTAGTACACCTTGCCCCTCTTGTTGCAGCCCAGTTTTCATTAACAGGACAAGTGCCTTACATGCTTCCAGTTTCACTTCGTTCCTTGAGTTTTTGAACTCTGGATCTTTGATAAGTTGCTGAATCTGAGAACCGTCAAAGATTTCAGCTATAAACTTGTCCATGGTCTATCTTGGAAAAGCCTGACCCAAGTAAGGTAAGTAATCACCATTCTTGTCCAGAGCCTTAGTGAACTGCTTGGTTAAGCCGAGGTTTTTTTTTTTTTTTTTTTTTTTTTTTTACATCGGGGTCACCACTTATCAAAACCCGAAGGCCACTCAGGGATAAGGGTTATTGCGTGTACAGTAATCAATGAGATAGTATTGTAGTAATCAATAGTATTGGGGGTTTTGATAGAGTGTCTTACTTAAGGGGGTCGTTTGTCAGGAGTTTGTTTATATTGGACTTGAAGACGTCCAAGTTGTATTCAGGTGGGAAACAGGCAAGCGGCAGAGAGTTCCATTGGCGTGCAGTTCTAAGAAAGAAGCTTTGCGCATGGAATCTACGTTTGGATTTAGGCACAGATAAAGAGTGGGGAAAATTATTGGCTGTAATTTCAGCCAGATGGGTATTTCTCGTGAGAGGGGACGAGGGATTGGAGCTCAGACGAGCACCTGCCATGGAAATAGCGATAAAACAAAGACAGGCTTGCAACGTCTCTTCTGTGGGAGAGAGGTTGCAGGGAAGAGAAAAGGGCATCCCCCACAAAACAACGAAGTCTATTTTGTACTCTGTCAAGGCAGGATAGGCTGTTTTTAGCAGCTCTTGCCCAGATGTGGACGCAGTTGTTGCGAAAAGAGTATTCTGTCTCTGTCCACCAAAGAGTCTATGGTGACGTTTCCTTCTTTGCAAGAAACCAATTCCTCTCGTACAGGCCAATACATCTTTGTGTATGCTGAATACCAATTTTGGGTTGATTTCGAGGTTTTATGACATAATCACACAGACCTATAAGTCTTAAATGCTTTTTGCATTAAATAATCATTTTCAATTCAAACAATTATTCAACATGCCATTCGACCAAGAACAACTTCTTTCATAATGCTCCGCACATGCGTATATGGGAATATAAACGCAAAAAAACGACATGTGGCCATATCTGTAAAAATGACATGTGGCGATATCTGTAAATACGATATGTGGCCATATCTGTAAAAACGACATGTGGCCATATCTGTAAAAAAACGACATGTGGCAATATCTGTAAAAATGACATGTGGCCATATCTGTAAAAACGACATGTGGCCATATCTGTAAAAACGACATGTGGCCATATCTGTAAAAAAATGACATGTGGCCATATCTGTAAAAACGACATGTGGCCATATCTGTAAAAAAGCGACATGTGGCCATATCTGTAAAAAATGACATGTGGCCATATCTGTAAAAACGACATGTGGCAATATCAGTAAAAAAACGACATGTGGCCATATCTGTAAAAACGACATGTGGCCATATCTGTAAAAAAACGACATGTGGTCATATCTGAAAAAAAAACGACATGTGGCCATATCTGTAAAAATGACATGTGGCCATATCTGTAAAAACGACATGTGGCCATATCTGTAAAATCGACATGTGGCCGTATCTGTAAAAACGACATGTAGCCATATCTGTAAAAAAATGACATGTGGCCATATCTGTAAAAACGACATGTGGCCATATCAGTAAAAAAACGACATGTGGCCATATCTGTAAAAATCGACATGTGGTCTTATCCGTATAAACGATATGTGGCCATATCTGTAAAAAAAACGACATGTGGCCATATCTGTAAAAACGACATGTGGCCATATCTGTAAAAAACGACATGTGGCCATATCAGTAAAAACACGACATGTGGCCATATTAGTAAAAACACGACATGTGGCCATATCTGAAAAAAAACGACATGTGGCCATATTAGTAAAAACACGACATGTGGCCATATCTGTAAAAACGACACGTGGCCATATCTGTAAAAAAACGACATGTGGCAATATCAGTAAAAAACGACATGTGGCCATATCTGTAAAAAAACGACATGTGGCCATATCTGTAAAAAAAACGACATGTGGCCATATCTGTAAAAAAACGACATGTGGCCATATCTGTAAAAAAATGACATGATTGAGTAAAAAAAAAAAGGTTTTCGGATTCAGTGCATCAAAAATTCCTACATTCCCAAATTCGCTGTAAAACGCAGACAACAACTTTACTGCATGTGTAGTGTTATTCCACGTCAGATTTTCATTGTGAATATCAAGGAATCATAAATCTAAAAGGGTATTTAGTAGTACGTCCACTAATGCATTCCCCGCCATCGGCATATGAGTTACGGAAGGAATATTAATATTCGCCGACTGAAACAAGTAATAAATAATCCCTCAGAGAAGGTTCTTGTTCATTTGTTATTAACAGTCCATTAAGGGATTGATTCTTTGATAACTAAGGCGGAAAAATGATATTCCAATGTTAGACATATTTAAAAAAATAGTTGGCTTTTGCTGCTGAGTATCCCCCCCCCCACTGCAATGCACACACGAACGCATATGCTTTGTTTAGTTAATCATTATTGAATGGTTGAATGATTGAATGTTGCATGTCTTTGAAATTCTTGTGAACTCGCAGTTTAGAGGCAACAGACCATCTTCGAACGCATACGACCCATTAATTAGCTGCGTAACGTTTGCCACCTTTTAATTGAAACAATCTTAGAAAACCAGAAGTATGGAAAACGCAAGATTTGATCCCGTTGTCTTAGTGGCTTTACGCTACATATGCATTGTACCTATCACACATCCAGTCATATATATATATATATATATATATATATATATATATATATATATATATATATATATATATATAATCGCAATTCATAAATGTAGCTTGAGGAAGACCGAGATATGCAACTGGACTTTACCATTATTGTTGTTATAATGTTGCCATTATTGTTTTTATAATGTTGCGTCATACCATCAAAATTTTTCACTTATTACGCCATACCATCACTTATGTCCGGATATTATGGCTTTAACGTTGCATCACACAATTAATGTTTTTCTTATGCTGTCTAACACCACCAATGTTTTCCAATGTTCATTAGTTTCATTCATTAGTTTTTTTCTAATGTTGCGTGATACCGTCAGCGTTTTCTAATGTGTCATACCATCAGTGTTTTCTAATGTTGTGTAATACCATTATTGTTTAATGTTTTGTAATACCATTCATGTTTTCCTAATATTGCGTCATGCCAGCAGTGCTTTCCTAATATGTCATCATACCATCAATATTTTTTCTATATTGCGTCATACGATGAACTATATTCTAATATTGCGTCAAATCAGCAGTGTTTTTTCTAATATTGCCTTAACCATTAGTGTTTTTTCTAATGTTGCGTCATGCAATTACTGTATTTATAATATTGCCTAATGCTATTAGTGTTTTTCTAGTATTAGCTTTAATTGCTTGTAATAATAAATGATTAATTTTCACTTACACTGAAATTTTTTTTTATAGGCTTTTCTTTAAAATTCCTAATATAAAAATTACTATCATTTTTGGATATATATATATATATATATATATATATATATATATATATATATATATATATATATTAGTGTTTTTATAATGTTGTGTCACACCATTAATGTTTTTTAATGTTGCGACATACCATTAAAATTTTTATAATGTTGCAACATACCATCAATGTTTTTCATAATGTTGCGACATACCATCAATGTTTTTAATAATGTTGCGACATATCATTTGTGTTTTTTATAATATTGCGTCATACCATCACTGTTTTTCATAATGTTGCGTCATACCATTAATGTTTTTCATAATGTTGCGACATACCATTAATGTTTTTTATAATGTTGCGACATACGATTAATGTTTTTTTATAATGTTGCGACATATCATTAATGTTTTTCATAATGTTGCGACATACCATCAATGTTTTTATAATGTTGCAACATACCATCAATGTTTTTCATAATGTTGCGACATACCATCAATGTTTTTCATAATGTTGCGACATATCATTAATGTTTTTTATAATGTTGCGTCATACCATTAATGTTTTTTATAATGTTGCGTCATACATTAATGTTTTTCATAATGTTGCGACATATCATTAATGTTTTCATAATGTTGCGACATATCATTAATGTTTTTCATAATGTTGCGACATACCATCAATGTTTTATTAATGTTGCGTTATACCATTAGTTTCTTTCTGATGTTACTACGTACCATTAATCTGTTTTTTATTATATTGCGCTATACAATTAACAATATTTTAATATTGCGTCATACAACAGCGTTTTTCTTATACACACATATATAAAAATAACAGGGTATGATCTGCATGTAATGATTTAACGGCATTTGTTCGTAATTTAATAGCCAAACAAATACCGATTGAATACGATTGATTAACTGAAAAGCTGGCTTTCCATGGTTGATCATACAACTGCACATGTGTTGTGTGTTGTCACGTGTGCAAGTGAACGTAACACATCTAACTGGATTTGAACGGTAAATTATCGGGAAACCTTGAGTGGGTGTGGACAAAAAATATGCGATCCAAAAATCGATGAAAGAACTAAATATAATTGATTAGAATCAATCAATTGGCAAACAAACTAAAACAAAAAAAAACAAATATGGTTCTTTTATGAAAATAGAATCCAAATTAATGAGGAATCACGCCCTCGTATTTTCGTAGCCGATAGTTTAGGATAATATTGACACCGTGCAAATACATTAAATCACTATACAATTTAAGCGAATAACATTCTAATGATGGTCCTGAAGTGTAATACTTTCTGTGAACTTTTTATTCACTAGCACAGTATTTTTTTTACACACGAAACCATCACTTATCAAGGCCTGGAGGCCACCCGAGGATAAGGGTGAATGGGTATACATTAGTCAATGTGATTATAGCGTAGTAAACATAAGCAGTAGGAATTTTGTGAATTGGATTACTTAGGGGGACGGTTTATAAAGAATTTGTTTAGGTTGGACTTGAAGACAATCAGATTGTAGTCAGCTGGAAAGCAGACAAACGGAATAGAGTTCCACATGCGTGCAGTTCTAAGAAAGAAGCTTTGTTTACGGAATCTA